>NC_064773.1:24678948-25035948 GCF_011397635.1 Epinephelus fuscoguttatus | reverse complement strand
AGAGCCCTGTTGGTTGAAGAAATGGAGTATATATTTGGACATGAATTAACGAGCTGTTAAGTTAATCACACATTCACTCCACTCGGTACTCTGCTGCTCCGTCTCCCCCCGACAGAGTGCTGAGAGTGCCTTGCCACTCTGAGAGTGCAGTGCTCTGGATAACCGACGGTACATTGCAGCGTTACAGATTTCAGTCTGTCCAGTTTGTGCCAGAGTGCATTCCAGCACTCTGCATAAGTATTTCTGAATGCACTTGTATAATCTTGCTCCATTGTCTAAAACAAGCCATCAGAACTTTCTAGCTAGCGCTGGCTAATGAGGAGAATTGTTCTGTCTCCAGCTCAGCCCCGCCCACCGAAAAACATCTTACCGTTTACTAACAGTAAATGGGTCTATACCAGCATCTCTCAGGCTCACTAATTAACATGCGACATTTAATTTGTTTAATCCATTCAATAAACAAGTACCTTTTCACAGAGCCAGACTAGCTGCTAAGCTAAGCTAACTGACTTTGGGCTGGTGCTTCATATTCAATAAACATAATTAGGCCACAAAAGACACCATTGAATGGTATGCTGCACGACAGCACACACACATCTATTCTGTATGTAAGGGTGACCACATGTTGCTGTTGTTGTTGTTGTTGTTGTTGCTGTAATATTTCCTGTCATGCATGGATAGAGGTCTGTTTACCTTGTTAGAATGAAAAATAGCCCTGGTGATCCATTATCAGCAAAGTTAAAAAAAAGGCATCCACTGTTGTTCCATAGTTGTTTTCTCATGTGTATTTGCCGTCGCATAATTGCTATGCGTCAAGCAGGCTAAATTGCCTCGCTTAGCTGGATAGAAATACAAACACATGGTCACACTGAGATGGCACTGGTACTTCATGCAGAGAGGAGGCACACACATACATGCAAATGTACATACAGTATGTACACACAGACATACAGGGGTAAACTTACATGCTGTGCAGTATCTGATTTCACTTCCCTGACTAACACAGTCTAATGGTCTCACAGTGATCACAGCTGATATGACTATATGCTATAGAACATGCTTGAATAGCAGAATGTGTGTTTACTAAGGGGCCGCAATGAGCTGCTGTAATACACACCTCCATTGTCTGACTATAGAATATTTGCACATCTGTATGTACCAGGGTGCTGTAAGTCAGTGGAGTAGTCCCTTTTCTGTTTGTGTCACTGTGCTCATCTGTCATCCTACATTACCCATAATTACCCACAAGAAAGAGACAGCACACATCCCCTGGGACAGATATGCTCACACATGCAGCACACAAACAAAATAACAAAGAGAGGAGTCCATGAACATGCAGGCAGTGTATCCTCTTAATTACCTCCTCTTCAGCTGCATTGTATGTACTGTAGGAAAACACAAATTGATATTGCTGGCGGCCGTCCCGCTGCAGGCATTACCACTTGGTTCACTGGTTGGTATGCTTATCTCAACTTCATCGCTAAAGATATGATATATGATCTGGCATGCTGGCGTTTTAAGTATGCTAGCATGCTCAGCAGACGCTGCGTGGGGCAGAATTTTCGATCGCAATTTGCATTAATTTGATCTCAAACTGCTTTCGAGGTTGTCTTCACAGTAACGTATGCAATTAATTAGATGTTGTTCACAGACAGGAAGACAAAATGAAACACAAGTGGTTTGTTAAAGTGTTGGCTTGTTGGCTCTCACACTTACAAGACGTCTCCGTTATGTTACTTGACTTTGGCAGGATCATTATAGATAGAGCCGCAGTAGCAATGTAATAAAGCAGCACACAGGAACATAGGCAATATTAAGTGTTACATAAACCATCTTGGCCCAAATATAACATGACCCCCCTATTTTTCTAATTTCAGTTTTAAATGCCAGCCATTTTTGAAAAGTAGTGTAGCTTCTGTAGCTTGTAAAGGTCAATATTTGCAGCCAAAATATACCTCTTTAAAATTATTTTAGTGATGAAGATGCAGCATTAAGCTTCTCTCTAGTTAGTTAGTTTTCATCTAATTAGCAAAAAATATAGTTTGTAAAAATGTTGTTTTCCTGCCTTTAGTGGAGATAAGTTTTTTTTTTCCACACTTGGACTATGTCTTGACTGTAAAAGGCTCACACCTTCAGTTTCCTGTAGACAGGTTCGTTAAGGTTAACATCCATAGGCGAGACAAGAGAGAAGTCCTGCACACTGTCCTTTTACTTCCAATGAACTTTTTTTTTTTTAGAAATTTTGGTCTTTAAACTCTCATTTGGTAAAACTTGATGAATGAAGGTCCAAGAACCGAAATGTTGTATCTCCAATAAAGCTATTGCAAGGACAGCGTGGCTACTTTACAGCTTAACTTTGTAAAATGTAGGGCTAGGGAATTTTCCTAGTTGACTAATATTCGTCATTTAGGGCCATTAGTCGACTAGTCACCCGCATGTTTACCAGTTTGAAGCGAAAGTGTGTTACATTGCGCGCATGTGCCAGCCTTGTGTTTGTCCATCTGCAGCTCACTAAAAACTAACATTTTTTTTCTGTTTTATCCAGTTTTGAACCCATAATTTTACGCTGCACTTGAAGATCCTTACTATCCTTTACCTGCCCGCTTCAGCAAGGTAAAGATTTCATTCATCTGCCTTTGGATCAGTAGCTGTCAGCTGGATACTGAACTGCCTCGACTGCTGCTAGCTTAGCTAGGTTTGTTTTTAGCCTGGTGGTTAGGCTAGCCGGCCGCATCTCTGCTAAGGATCTTAAGGAAACCCACTTCTGGATTTTACTCTAACATTCCCGATTGAGTGGTTTCAGAAGCTGCATCAAGTGCACCTCTCCCTCTAGCAGTGCCTCCAGCTCCCAGACCACCTCTCCCCCCAGTAACCATGAGTGGCTTCATCACCGACTTCTTCCACCTCCTCAAACCTCACTCCCTCCCCTGTTGTTGCTACTGCAGCTAGCACAGCTAATGCTAGCACCCTCATATTTTCTCCTCCAGAACTTATCCTAGTGGGCGACTCCATGGTAAGATCCGTCGCCATTCCAAATGGCATCACACACTCTTTCTCAGATGCAAAAGTGCTCAATTTACTTATGCATATCCTCGCTATCATTGAGCGTCACCTCTCTGCTCACACAGTGCTTGTGCATTGTGGTGTCAATGAGCTCAGGTGTAGACAATCGGTCAAGCTCCAGGACCATTATGAACTCCTTGCGGGGACCATCGAAAGCCATAATAATCCCCATCCTCAGATGGAGGAGTGGTTATGGCTTTATTAATCACTTTGACTAGTTCTGGAAAACGTTTGACCTATATAAACATCATAACCTACACCTGAATGCATCTGCAAAAAAATGAAGACAGACTTCCATGTCCTCTTGCTGCCCATATCCCACCCTAAATCCCTGACATTAGATGTACTCAATATTTTTGACAGCTCTTTACAATCTGGAGTCTCCCCCTCTTCTCTCAAGAGTGCTGTTGTTACACCATTACTAAAAAAAAGGACAACTTAGACTCATCCATAATTAGCAATTACAGACCAATCTCCAATATCAAATAGCAAATTACTTGAAAAGATCACCTACAAACAATTACACAGCTACCTCTCACACCATAATCTGTATGATGTGTATCAATCTGGCTTTAGAACCAACCACAGCACTGAAACAGCACTTAGCAAAGTAATCAATGATTTAAAGGTTAACAAAGCAGCTAACTGTCCATCCTAGTCTTATTAGCTCTGACCGCGGCCTTTGACACTGTTGATCACACCATATTACTGAATAGACTCGAAAATTCAGTTGGCCTATCTGGAAATGTCATTACCTGGCTCTCCTCCTACTTAACTGGCAGGGCATAATTTCAATTTTTGCTGTGGGGTTCCACAAGGCTCAGTCCTGGGTCCATTACTGTTTAACCCTTATATGCTGCCACTTGATTCCATCAAACAGAAACACAATATATCTTATCATTCATATGCAGATGATACAACCTCAGCCCCATAAATGACCTGGTTAACTGCATCAGTGACATTAACATCAGTTCTAGGTCTCTTAAACCCAGTGAACAGGACAGAAATCCTGGTGCCATGGATCCAGAACTCAGCTTTACAAGCCATATTACACAGGGACAGCATTTTGCCACCTAAAAAATATTTCCAAAGTTCGATCAATGCTGTCTCAGTCAGACGCTGAAAAACTGGTTCATGCTTTCATCTCCTCCAAACTAGATTACTGTAACGCCCTTCTTGCCGGACTCCCTAAAAAGACTGTGGGCTGGCTCCAACTTATTCAAAATACTGCAGCCAGAGTACTGACTGGGACTAGAAAAATGAAACATATTACTCCCATACTCAAAACGCCTCAGGAGCTTCCAATAAAATACAGAATTGATTTCAAAATACTCCTCCATCGTTTACAAAGCACTTAATGGTCTGGCTCCTCAATAAATGTCTGACCTACTCACAGCCTACATACCTCCCAGATCCCTCAGATCATCAGACACTGGTCTCCTTACTGTGCCCATGATCCAAAATAAATTTGTTGAAAGTGCATTCAGTCATTATGGCCCCACTCTCTGAAACAAACTGCCTGATGATCTGAGATCCTCTGCAACTGTGCCATCCTTTCAAGTCAAGCTTAAGACCTACCTGTGCTCCCAGGCCAATGAATAGTTAGTGGCTCTGTCTCTCTCTCTCTCTCTCTCTCTCTCTCTCTCTCTCTCTCTCTCTCTCTCATCCTCTTCTCTCTAGTGTGGAGGGATATGTGATTGGGTATGGCTGTGGGGGTGGGTGGGCTAGGGGCGAATTACTGTCAAGACTTAATTTGCTTTTATTCACATATGCTGTATGTAAAAGCGCATTGAGATTACTTTGTAGGAAATTTGCTCTATAAATAAAATTTGATTTTGATATTAATTTAATTTTTAAATTATATATTTTGGGCAGGGCAACACAATGGTTTGAGTTGAAGGTGTGAGAAAGAATAGTATCAGTAACATTGTTAACACTGTGCTACATTACAGAGAAATACAAAACCGTACTAATGAACCTCCATTAATATTGGCCTATATTTTATCTCCAAGCGCACGTCACACACTGAACAAGCCGCCTGTTAATGACGCTGTCAGCAAAGCAGTAATGATTGTGCTAAGTGGCTAATGGGCATGGAGCTACTTACATGTTTCAGATGATACGCCATGTTCATAGTTGACTAATGGAGATGAGTTTACATATCACCTTGGGTTCGTCCTTCACCTTCTCAAAATGATCCCACACTTTGGATTTTTTGCCCGCCATGTTATTAACTAGCCTGTGGAATAATGGCAGGTACCAGATCTGTAAATTAACGTGACTCCTGTCTGACTGCAGAGTGTGGCCACTTCCTGTGTCTGTCCTTTCAAATGAAATTCCCACATCAGCCAGTCATATAGGTCTTGATTTATTCTGACAAGGCGCAGCTCCAAAGAGAGTTACTTGTTGTTGTTTTTTTTTTTGTTTGTTTTTTCTGCGACTAAGGGACGAATTAAATCATGCCGACTAATAACATTTCTAGTCATCTGTTAGGGGGCTGCCCTAGTAAAATGATGCCTGCCAGCATAACTGCTCAAAAAAAATTACATGGGGCCCCTTTCAAACATGACGGTTACATGTAATGGCTCTTGCACACCAAGTCCCTATTTTTCGTCCAAAATTGATGATTGAAAATAAATAATGACTTCAAATTGTATCGATCATGTTTACACACTGACTCTGAAACTTAAATTCTTCATTAAGGTTTTCGGAACAGGTTCGATTTTTTAGGGTTTTTCAGATCTGTCTAAAGAGTCATGTGACCCAGAAGCACTGGACAAAATGTGGTGTAACCTGCGTGACACACATTCACAACAAGAGAAGGGGGCTGGGTGGAGGTAGACAGTGGGCCAGCAAGAAAGAAGGAATGGAAATATATGGAAACATTACTTCCTTGGAATCTTTACCTATCTAGAAATTCATAACAGCATTGATGATGCTTCAAGCAGAAGGTAATGTGATACCTGTGTAGTGTCATTTCAAACCTCAGGTAGCTGCAGTGCCAAATGTGAGACACTGGCAGAGTGACGACAGCCAGAGAGGTACCTCACGGAGCAAGGGAGTAAATGTGTCTTTCCATTTTAGCTCATATTGCTTTGGCAACGATGAAAATAAAGAAGGCATCGGACACAGTTTGAAAACCCTCTCTGCCAAACATTTTGTTTAAAGAGGACCGATTATACTCATTTTCTGGCCTTTGTATTTGATTTTTGGACTCTTATAGAGTAGCTACACACAATTACCTGCACACAAAGCTTTGTAGATCTTCAGGACGCTGTGCCTCTCGCTACACTGCTTCCTTGTATTTCCTGCATCCCGCGAAAACGGACTGTGTAATTTACTCCACCCTTCGTCCCTCGCCTCCCGCTGAGCCCACTCCGCTGTGATTGTTCACACTCCCGAGGACTTCCGAAGGGCTGCCGAGCGCTGCCGGCATGCCTGGGCATGCCCATATAAGTGAGTCCGGCACGCATTAACGTCACACGGACTACACTGTTTAAAAAAAAGACTGTAAAACACAGCGTGCAGAGCCATCCAAAACAGCTTGCAGGACTCACTTCCAAATGCACGAACCTCATTATTTGACACGTTGGCATCGTTTAACACGAGTATGCAACATTGTAACAACGTTTATAGGTCAGAAAAGAGGAAAAGCATAATAGTTCTCCTTTAAGTGGCTTGAGCAAAGGCATTAAGGCTGCAATTAACAGTTATTTCTATATTGCTCTATCTGTCATTTTGTTTTTTTTCCTTATTTTAATCATTTTATCTGTAGAATAATTTATAAAATATGAAAAAAAAAAATATCTGTGAATGGGTTAGAGTTCCAAGGTGACGAATTTAAATTGCTTGCTCTGTCCAAGCAAAAGCCCAAAACCCACAGTTTCTTTTACAATGACACAAAACAGCGACAAATCATCAATCCTCTGCTGAAACCAGAGTTTGTGATTTCTGCTTATTAAATGACTACCATTTATTGAATATCTGAATTGTTGGCGGTTAATAATTTGTTTAATGATTAATGGATTAATTGAGCTCACGTCCAAAACTAGCTATACTGTCTGATTTTGCTGCAGATCAACAACATACTACAAGATACAATATTTTTCCATCATGATTTCATCTTAACCCTTTTCCTTGTGAGTGTGTTGAAGCAAATGATTGCTTAGCCGCAGCTTGAGAGCACCTCCGCTATGCTCTGTAAATGTTTGAAATGGATTGCTGTGCAACTGACAAATGCCAGAAAGACATATCTCTGGCACCTGTTTATTTACCCCGCAGTATTTAGGCACACAATTTCATAGTGGGATCCAAAAGGATTTTATCGTGTGTGTGTGTGTGTGTGTGTGTGTGTGTGTGTGTGGGTGTGCGTGCGTGCGTGTGTGTGTGTGTGTGTGTGTGTGTGTGGTAGGTTTAAAGCCATTATAGTTAAGATCCAGCAGTTCGTGCAGCAGCTGATAAGTGGGACAGCTTAGCATCATGCAAATGTGGTGTGGAGTTTGTGCCAGTTGGGAAAACTTCTACTCCAAATCAGGACAGGTCCATAGGATGGGAATATTCAGAGATATTCAGAGTGCTGAGTCACAGAATAGTTTATTTTGAAATAGATGTTCAATGGAAATGGGTAAACAGGCTTTCCATAAACTTTTTTTTGAATTTCAGATCAGCGATAGTCCACGTCTGATGGCGGCAGCTCATTCCAACCGATCAAATTGCCACACAGTGCCCACCATTTTGTCATCCTTTGATGTGGGGTTCAAAGGGTTGCAGAGCTGTCAGCGGTTGTCTTCAGATATATCAACCGCAATAAACTGTGTGCTGAAAGCGAGGCAGGCCTCTTGATGCCACTGCCCGCTCTGTTTCTCTATTACACCGAGACCAAACAGACATTTTCCAGCACAAGTTCTCAGCCACCGCAGACAGTGAGCAGGAGACTTTTTAGGGCCTGTTGGAGGGGAAACACGGATGGGTTTGAGCTGGAAAATACAGCGCCGCCAGGCAGCTCAAGGTCCAGCACACACACAAACAAACACACTCACGGTGATGGAGGGAGATGGCGGAAGATGGATGGTCAGGTCAGGGTGATATGACTGCACAGTGGTTAGGGGAAGATAAGCAAGAGACAGACGAGCTTCCCTCTACCAGCCGGCTGACGAGCAGGGGTCTTCGGAAGGGGAGAGGGTAAAAGTGGGGAGCAAGGATAAAAGGAGGCAGCAGTGAAATATCATTCATTAATGGGTGCCTGGGAAGCCAGGAAAGGTAGGAGAGCTGGGAGATTTAAAGAGAAATACACATGAGAAAAACAGCTTGTTTCCTAGCTAACAGCTAATTTTTCTGCTAGGCTGAGTGAAGCTTTCTCCAATTCAACAAATCAGAACCTATTAAAATATCTGTGATACTAATTACAGTCACTCCACTTCCAATGCCAAAGCAATTGTAGTCATTGAAATTGTTCATGGTGTTCAGCACTGCTTTACACCATATCCTTCATCATTTACACCATCAAGAGCTGTCCACCGTCACCTGCTGATCTGCGCAACCATCTGCAATGACTGCGCAGCATGTTTCATTACACTGCTTTTGTGCCATATGTGACAAGTGATAATGCAAAGGAAACCGGCCAATACAACCCCATGATCTCTCATCTTGTCACAAAGCAATAGCCTTCTCATCACCAAAGATTTTTCTCTTCATCAAGTATGAGTCTGGGTCCTTCCCCTACACAACTGATGAAGGAAGAAACGGCGCCAATCTTTAATTCAAGGTTTTGCATATAATTAATGCATGCAAGCTGTTCTGCGGCGACTGGGCCAAACTGTAGGCTCAGAGTTATTCTGTTTTTTCCTTCCAGACTCTTGGAGTTCACTCCTCTATGAAACGATCAGGACACACACGTTCTCTCTCTTACAACTTTGACTGACTGCAACTTGCTTTTCACAGGCAGGTGGCACATCTGTTTTAAAGCCAACTCCACTCCTGCAGAATGCTGAAAACATATGCAGAGGCAGCAGCTATTTCCTGAATGTGTTGCTTAATGCACCACAGCAGTCAGTACATCACCTGTGAGGCTTTATACAGCACTTATTTCGCAGGCACTCATCATTGCCGGAGACGTGCGCCGCGTTTTCTTTATCTGATTGTCAAATCATCAGAATTCCATTTCTAATATTTTCTTGTTGGTAAAGATGGGCTCTGGGGCTAACACGGGCGCTGACATCAGTTAGGGTGTTGTCATTGTGCTGGGAAGCTAACCAAGCATTTTTTATTTCTCTCTACAAGTAAGTTGCTAATGGAAGTTAAATCCCAAAGTCAGCAGAAGAGTAAGAAATGTTTAGAAAGTAGTGTGTTTGCTGTGCTGCTGTAACACCCAGCACACTTCAAAACTCAGGGCCATTTTGATTCAAAAGGAGCTGTATTTAACAAAGTTTAACTTTCACATACACACTCCCCAAGTCAACAATAAAGTGACACATTATCACTTTAAAATATGCAAGTTTGACATTATATTTGTAGTAGCATTTTTATGAGAATACACATGCTCAGCATATATTCAATTACATTTTTCATCTGCTTAAATTCCTGCTTTTAGTAATTCTGGGAAAAGGTGCACATCAGCAACATTGTCAGATTTTTTTTTTTTATTTTCTTGCATGTAAAAAGCTTTGGTGAAATATTTCCATATTTAAAGTAAAGTTATTACATTATTTCATGGTGTTTATCTTCCAAGTCCACCTTTTTCCAAAAGTCACAATATTGCATACAAACAAATGTAAAGGTACGATTCACTGGAATTGCTTATCCCTGCCAAGGTTATTACACTATTGATTGCCGGAGTATTTAACCACTACCAGTCTCCTAGAGCCCAAATTCCATTGATTTTCCAGGCTGCTTTTAGACAAAGGTGATGGATTCTATTGAACTCATTCACATGGCAGAACATCACAGCTTCCAGCTTTTAAAGTAAATGATAGTTTTAATCTTTTGCTTCTGTCTCTACCCCCACCCCACCCACCCACACACACACACACACACACACACACACACACACACACACACTCTTTCTCTTTGCTTTTTTTGATAATTTCTGTCACCGTTTGACCGCTGCCATCACACGGAGCCTCGGGGACAATGCGTTGCTGCTTCGAAAGTGTCCTTTATGAGCAGATTGTACTGCAACATCCTGCTCCTCTGAAAGTCTCTGGTGGCGATTCCTGTTCTGTGTTTACTCTCTTTATCTCAGTTAACTTTTTCTTCTATCTTACAGTAAAGTTAATTTCAAGCTAGTCTGGTTTCTGAAATCTTTTTTACACTATGGAGGAAAGAAAACAACAATGTTTTCTTGTGACTTGAGGGTGGGCCCAGCTCTGATTTCTCTCCCCATACGGCCTCAGATGGCGCACTAAGCAGAGCCTCAAAGTCTGGACGCCAACACAAGATAGGAAATAATAATAGCAAAACAACAAACCACAATGCTTTAAGCATGGCTGGTGAATCAAACTAATTAGCAGCGAAGCGCCTGGGACCTTTAGTTAGTCATCTGAGAAGCCCATTAAAGCCCCCTCCACATCCTCTCCCGCTACTGTCTTGCTTTCTTGCTCCCACAGTAAATTTATTTCAGAAGACACCACTTTTTGAACATGATATTCTCCAATCTTAACACATTTAGCCTAATTTCTGCCTCTCTGTTTTTACTGATCCTTTATCTGGGTCATTGGAATGTTGAATCACAGTTGTACTGTATGCATTTAATGGTAATGTCTTCTTTAGCACCATCGCTGACCGTGAAATCTAACAGCATAATCACAGAACAGTAAAGTAGCAGTGTAATGGGCTTTATTGACTCTTAATTTGCACTGAAATGTTTCTTGGTTGTCTCATGGGGCTCTTTCATTTTTGTTAAACTGCCATTATGGCTTTTGTATCTCATTCCATTGAGATGTCTTTGTGTAAGATGGATAGATAGACAGCAAGATGAGTAGATAGGTAGACAGATAGGTAATAGATACATTGATAAATACTGGGATGCATGGATACTTGGATGGTTAATAACTGATGGATAGTTGATGGACGAATGATACTTTGATGGATATTGGATGGATAATTGATGGATGGACGGATGGTTACTTTGACCCATGGGTTTGATATTGAATAGCTATTTGAATAGATGGATAGATGATAGATAGATGCATTAAGGTTTGGCTTGATGGGTGCATACAAGGATGGATGGATAGATGATAGAAGGCTAGGTGGTAACTTGGAGGGTTGCTGGCTGGCTGAATGGATCGATGGGTACTAAGATGGATAGATACTTGGTTTGTTGTTTACTGATGGATACTTGGATGCATGCATGGATGGACAGATTTATGATGATTACATTGGATGGATGGATGGATGGATGGATGGATGGATGGATACATGTAGGGTTGGCTGGATGGATTCATGTAGGGTGGATACTTGAATGGATGATGGATATTTGGATGGATAGCTTATGGATTGATACATGGGTGGTTTACTGGATGGATGGATGATGGATGGATGGATGGATAGATACAGTAGATCATGGATGATGGATATATACATGGAGACTTGGCTGTATAGGTGGATACATGGATGGATGAATGGATACATGGAGGTTTGACTGGATGGGTGGATACTTGAATGGATGGATGGATACTTGGATGGATGAATGTGTATTTGGATGGATGGATTAATGAAAGATTGGCTGGGTGGATGGATGGATGGCTGGATGGAGGCTTGGCTTGGCTACATATGTATGTATGGATGGATGAAGGATACATTGAGAGTTGGCTGGATGGGTGGATACTTGGAGGGATGAATGTATATTTAGATGGATGGATGGATGGATGGATGGATGGATGGATATTTGGATGGATAAATGTACAGTACAGGCCAAAAGTTTGGACACACCTTCTCATTCAATGCGTTTTCTTTATTTTCATGACTATTTACATTGTAGATTCTCACTGAAGGCATCAAAACTATGAATGAACACATGTGGAGTTATGTACTTAACAAAAAAAGGTGAAATAACTGAAAACATGTTTTATATTCTAGTTTCTTCAAAATAGCCACCCTTTGCTCTGATTACTGCTTTGCACACTCTTGGCATTCTCTCCATGAGCTTCAAGAGGTAGTCACCTGAAATGGTTTTCCAACAGTCTTGAAGGAGTTCCCAGAGGTGTTTAGCACTTGTTGGCCCCTTTGCCTTCACTCTGCGGTCCAGCTCACCCCAAACCATCTCGATTGGGTTCAGGTCCGGTGACTGTGGAGGCCAGGTCATCTGCCGCAGCACTCCATCACTCTCCTTCTTGGTCAAATAGCCCTTACACAGCCTGGAGGTGTGTTTGGGGTCATTGTCCTGTTGAAAAATAAATGATCGTCCAACTAAATGCAAACTGGATGGGATGGCATGTCGCTGCAGGATGCTGTGGTAGCCATGCTGGTTCAGAGTGCCTTCAATTTTGAATAAATCCCCAACAGTGTCACCAGCAAAACACCCCCACACCATCACACCTCCTCCTCCATGCTTCACAGTGGGAACCAGGCATGTGGAATCCATCCGTTCACCTTTTCTGCGTCTCACAAAGACACGGCGGTTGGAACCAAAGATCTCAAATTTGGACTCATCAGACCAAAGCACAGATTTCCACTGGTCTAATGTCCATTCCTTGTATTTCTTGGCCCAAACAAATCTCTTCTGCTTGTTGCCTCTCCTTAGCAGTGGTTTCCTAGCAGCTATTTGACCATGAAGGCCTGATTCACGCAGTCTCCTCTTAACAGTTGTTCTAGAGATGGGTCTGCTGCTAGAACTCTGTGTGGCATTCATCTGGTCTCTGATCTGAGCTGCTGTTAACTTGCCATTTCTGAGGCTGGTGACTCAGATGAACTTATCCTCAGAAGCAGAGGTGACTCTCGGTCTTCCTTTCCTGGGTCGGTCCTCATGTGTGCCAGTTTCGTTGTAGCGCTTGATGGTTTTTGCGACTCCGCTTGGGGACACATTTAAAGTTTTTGCAATTTTCCGGACTGACTGACCTTCATTTCTTAAAGTAATGATGGCCACTCGTTTTTCTTTAGTTAGCTGATTGGTTCTTGCCATAATATGAATTTTAACAGTTGTCCAATAGGGCTGTCGGCTGTGTATTAACCTGACTTCTGCACAACACAACTGATGGTCCCAACCCCATTGATAAAGCAAGAAATTCCACTAATTAACCCTGATAAGGCACACCTGTGAAGTGGAAACCATTTCAGGTGACTACCTCTTGAAGCTCATGGAGAGAATGCCAAGAGTGTGCAAAGCAGTAATCAGAGCAAAGGGTGGCGATTTTGAAGAAACTAGAATATAAAACATGTTTTCAGTTATTTCACCTTTTTTTGTTAAGTACATAACTCCACATGTGTTCATTCATAGTTTTGATGCCTTCAGTGAGAATCTACAATGTAAATAGTCATGAAAATAAAGAAAACGCATTCAATGAGAAGGTGTGTCCAAACTTTTGGCCTGTACTGTATATTTTGATGGGTGGATGGATGGATGGGTATTTAAATGGATATGTGAGGAACAAAGAGAGAAAAAGTGATTTGTAAATGACAATGAGAATTTCTTAGCAAAACATTCAGAATTCTCTGTAGCCTGGACCAGTGGCCAGTAAAACCTGTGCTGTAATATAATGCACAGGGCATAATATACATATAGGTACACTGCATCTCCCTCTGTCAGTGTTTACAGTTGGTGCAAACATAGGAGAAAGCTGTCTCTTGAGCAGCTCCTGTTGTCTGTTCGTGCAAACCCTAATTGGGGTATTATGGCTATTTCTGTTGGAGGAATGTTTGTATTGCAAGAAAAGGCCAAGTCACAAATTTCAGTGCCACACGAAAACACATACAAGCCTGTGCCTGAGCCGGAGCCCGTCCTAGAGCAACCCCAGCCAAAATCAATATGACAAAGGTCATTGCTATTCCAATCATAGCCGGGTCTGTTCTCTCTGTTTACTGTATACGCCTCGTCTTGAGAAAACGCAGCCACTATAAACACTCCCTCTGTGGCATTATATCAATGAAATGAGGGCACGCTTCTGTTGGGGTTAATGTCATGCACATATTTATTTGTCTTATTTTGATGCATTAAAAGATAGTGCCAGTGTGAGAGTGATATAATGGTTTGGTGTTTATTAGGTGGGTTCCTGCCAGTCTGAAAGATCCCTGCTGAGAGTGAGTGCTGCTAAATTGAGACCCAGAATTCAAAGGAGCTCTATCTAGATAAAGGCTCCGTCTGATTCACACAATCACAGACCAGCTTTAGTCATTGTACGGCTGTCAGTCAAGTCCAAACTTCAACCAACTTTTCTTTGCAGTCTTTTCAGTCGTCATGCGTTTGGCGGTCAGTGATAGAGGAGGTGAGAACATCTGTTCTGTTAATCTGTGGGGCCAGTTCTTTTTTTTTTTTCCCCCTCCCCTCTGAACTTGCGATTCCCGAGGACGCAGCACGAATGTCAGGCCTCGGCTCCAAATCTAACACGCCGCAGCGAGCCAGTGAAATCGCTAGGTGTCCACCATCTGTGTGCATGACCTGCCAAATGCCATGTCATCATCATCACCATCAGTCAAAGCCGCATCAGTCTCTGTGTGAATCTGTGTGTGTGTGTGTGTGTGTGTGTGTGTGTGTGCCTTGTAATTGTGCAAAGCTTCCTGTGCATGGTTTACGTGCATGATTGCACTT
The DNA here is from genome assembly GCF_011397635.1 of Epinephelus fuscoguttatus. NCBI lineage: Eukaryota > Metazoa > Chordata > Actinopteri > Perciformes > Serranidae > Epinephelus > Epinephelus fuscoguttatus. Next base: position 25,021,145 of record NC_064773.1, on the reverse strand, counting down.
GAGGTGTTTTGTGTATGTCAAGTTATTCTTTATTAGTCCCCATGAGGAAATTCGTCCTCTGCTTTTTCACCCATTCTGACTATTTAGGAGCCATGGCAGTGCCTGGGGACCAGCTCTTTTTCTGAGGCCACTGCCTTGGTCAAGGGCAATGGCAGGAGTACTACCTTATACCCAACATGCTGAGGACTGATGTTTGTGTCCTGTGTCCCATGTGTCGTGAGAGTTTGGCAACCAAAATGCTCTGCTAAGCATAAGAGAAAAATATGTTTTTGATACAATACAGAAAAGTCAAAGCATCCTTTCTAATACCTGCCTGATATCAGACTGAATCGTCAACTCGTAACACTTAATTTCTGTCACCCCTTTCTTTTTTATATTTGGCCATAAAAGATGAAAACAACACATAAATAACAGGTGCAGTAAAGTTTACTTAAAAATTGACTTACTAACACACATAAAACAGCACATGGGATACGTTAACCTTCAGGGCTTTCTGTCGGAGAGCTCTTTCTAAACTAAGTCTTTTTCTTAACACAGACATCATCTTTTTCATAAAACTCCAGGGTTGTCTGGCTTAAAGCCCTGAAGGCAAACTTCTCCCAACAGCCATGAAACGACATTATTTAACAAAGGTATAAAATTCAACTCAATAAAAACTGTCAAGGTTCACAGACAGTCAGTTGGTTTTTTTTGGCTAGTCACCCATTATTAGCTTAAGCATGTGTATGTTAAATAAGTTAGCCTTAGTGATTAGCGGACTTATTTTTCCTCTACTCATAGTGTAACAGATTACATGTAACGTTACTATTTTTCTCTCTCACCATTGGTTTAAGCCACTGCTCCTCCCAACAGAACAGCTTGGTTAAATTTCAGCCTACACGCATGTTTTTTTCAACCAAACATTGTGGAAACAGAGCAGCTAATGTTACTGCAAGAAGTTAGTGAAATGCGCATGTTTTATCTCATAATGGCATTGTTTACATACAACATGTGCATTGTCTATTTACTCGTGTTTTTTTCCATAATTGAAATTATTTTCACACTGAGTAAATGATGTTATCCTCACTGTCTGTCTCTCGGCTGCTTGTCATCTGACAAAGAATTTCAAAATAAAGGCATAACTCAAAGATGCTGATATGGATCAGTGTTTTCACTTAGCATCAATGATATTGGATCATTGATCATTTAATCACTGGATAGAACCAGATCTATGGATCGTCACACCACTAGTGTGACATCATCATGCAATCTTGCAAACGCTCTACAGCACACTAACAATACAGTCTTGACAGCACCAATAAAACAAAGAAACAATCTGAAGGAGGGACAGGACAGTAAAACAAAACATGCATGACACTATGTTTCGATGATGATACTGTGTTGTTTGCAAAGAATGGCATGTAATATATTAAATTAAATTATTTTGTGTTTATTATTTTCTGTATTTTTTCTGGTAACGTCCAGATCCCCTGTGTTTTCTTGTGTGAAGGAGCTACAAAACATCTGAGTGTAAATTCTGGAATGGCAAAAGCTTTAAACTACGTCTGCTAGGGTTAACACGTTAATCCCGATGTGATTAAGGTCCGTGCATAATGCATTTTTTTAATGTGCGTTGATCGCATGCTGCTATTTTTGTCTCTTCGATGCACCCTAGTCAACCCGCCACAGTGGCTCTCTGCTACCTGCTACCACGGTGATGGAAAATAAGACACCACTTCGCTTTTTTGAAAGGCCCTTTTCACTTTAAAAAACTCCCAGACGGTTCAGTTGATAAGTCAAAAGTGATATGCACCTGCAGAGAAAAAACATTAATGTCTTTCCAAGTCTCTGCTGCTGTTAGTCAGTGATGGAGAGTAAGCCAGCTTTACCTTTAGCATTAGAGCATGATGTAAGTCTGTGTTGTTTAGTTGACTCATGAAAAGCAAGCCAGTTTCAGGAGGAGGGTCATTGCTGTGGTGTGTTTTACCCTGTTGGAGTTTCTCCAGGAGTTGCAGTCTTGAAAGACTTTAGGCCGACATTGCAAACAGCACTGATCGATAGTACCAGGTATATACAGTACAGGCCAAAAGTTTGGACACACCTTCTCATTCAATGCGTTTTCTTTATTTTCATGACTATTTACATTGTAGATTCTCACTGAAGGCATCAAAACTATGAATGAACACATGTGGAGTTATGTACTTAACAAAAAAAGGTGAAATAACTGAAAACATGTTTTATATTCTAGTTTCTTCAAAATAGCCACCCTTTGCTCTGATTACTGCTTTGCACACTCTTGGCATTCTCTCCATGAGCTTCAAGAGGTAGTCACCTGAAATGGTTTCCACTTCACAGGTGTGCCTTATCAGGGTTAATTAGTGGAATTTCTTGCTTTATCAATGGGGTTGGGACCATCAGTTGTGTTGTGCAGAAGTCAGGTTAATACACAGCCGACAGCCCTATTGGACAACTGTTAAAATTCATATTATGGCAAGAACCAATCAGCTAACTAAAGAAAAACGAGTGGCCATCATTACTTTAAGAAATGAAGGTCAGTCAGTCCGAAAATTGCAAAAACTTTAAATGTGTCCCCAAGTGGAGTCGCAAAAACCATCAAGCGCTACAAGGAAACTGGCACACGAGGACCGACCCAGGAAAGGAAGACCGAGAGTCACCTCTGCTTCTGAGGATAAGTTCATCCGAGTCACCGGCCTCAGAAATCGCAAGTTAACAGCAGCTCAGATCAGAGACCAGATGAATGCCACACAGAGTTCTAGCAGCAGACCCATCTCTAGAACAACTGTTAAGAGGAGACTGCGTGAATCAGGCCTTCATGGTCAAATAGCTGCTAGGAAACCACTGCTAAGGAGAGGCAACAAGCAGAAGAAATTTCTTTGGGCCAAGAAACACAAGGAATGGACATTAGACCAGTGGAAATCTGTGCTTTGGTCTGATGAGTCCAAATTTGAGATCTTTGGTTCCAACCGCCGTGTCTTTGTGAGACGCAGAAAAGGTGAACGGATGGATTCCACATGCCTGGTTCCCACTGTGAAGCATGGAGGAGGAGGTGTGATGGTGTGGGGGTGTTTTGCTGGTGACACTGTTGGGGATTTATTCAAAATTGAAGGCACACTGAACCAGCATGGCTACCACAGCATCCTGCAGCGACATGCCATCCCATCCAGTTTGCGTTTAGTTGGATGATCATTTATTTTTCAACAGGACAATGACCCCAAACACACCTCCAGGCTGTGTAAGGGCTATTTGACCAAGAAGGAGAATGATGGAGTGCTGCGGCAGATGACCTGGCCTCCACAGTCACCGGACCTGAACCCAATCGAGATGGTTTGGGGTGAGCTGGACCGCAGAGTGAAGACAAAGGGGCCAACAAGTGCTAAACACCTCTGGGAACTCCTTCAAGACTGTTGGAAAACCATTTCAGGTGACTACCTCTTGAAGCTCATGGAGAGAATGCCAAGAGTGTGCAAAGCAGTAATCAGAGCAAAGGGTGGCTATTTTGAAGAAACTAGAATATAAAACATGTTTTCAGTTATTTCACCTTTTTTTGTTAAGTACATAACTCCACATGTGTTCACTCATAGTTTTGATGCCTTCAGTGAGAATCTACAATGTAAATAGTCATGAAAATAAAGAAAACGCATTGAATGAGAAGGTGTGTCCAAACTTTTGGCCTGTACTGTATATTGTTAAAAATTTCCTGGCACTGTACTGCTTGATTTCCTGATTTCTTTTTAGAGCTATTTTCTTTCTATTATATAATTAATTGTCAGACGTGACTCTGACTGGCACCTTATTTTATTTAAAAAGCATCAAACCCTGCATTAATTTAGTTCCCAATCAAGACAATCTGGTAATAATTGCTTTGCCTTGTTTATATGGACCTCAAAAATGTTTATTAGAATTTAGTATTAGAATTTTTTAAACATGCAATTAAAAATGTGATTAATCATAGTAAACTGTTGAAAGTCAGTGAGTAATCATGATTTAAAAAAAAACAGTTTGACAGCCCTGGTTAAAATATTCTAACTTTGAACAACAATTCTGTTTCCTGTTAACATCGCCAGTCCTGCTCTCATCCACTAAAATGACATCCTATTTGCTGTCTACTGTCCCGGCATTAGTCCCGCCTGTGGCGTTGATTGGTTAATCATTAGTCCCCGTAGCTGTGCTCTTTGAGTTTGTTTTTACTTTAACTCAAGAAAGTGCTGTTTCATGTCACAATGCAAGATGAAGTCAACTAAATGGAGTGGGCAGCAGTGCTAGCCCTTAGCAAAGGCAGTATAGGCGAATGCTAAGGATGCTGTTATCCATAGGGGGCGCCATGTATGGGGGAAGAAAAAAAATCAAAATGTTTATGTTTATGTTTATGTTTATGTTTACTATTTTTTCAAATACTATTACCACTGTTATTTTGAAATATTACATAGGTCTACAACAACATAATGGCATAGCAAAGCCTACTTAATAAAAGAGAGGGCTTTTTCTCTGTGTTAAGTTGATTTCCTGTTCCTCAAAATTGTGCCCGTGTAAATTAGTTGGATATTATGAACATATATTTTACCAGACAGTGTTGGTGTACATGTGTGTGCTTGCAATTTACACATTAGTGCTTGAAAGTTGTCTACAGTAAGGCAGTGGTGAAATGTATCTAAGTACATTTTATCAAATACTGCAGTTTGGTACAATTTTGAGGTCCTTGTACTTTCATACCAACACATTCTCACTCCACCCTTGTCACATATTGACGTCCAGATATTACGTGCAAGGTACCTTGGGTGAGTCGGTTATTGACATTCTGTGACACAGTGTCAAGTTCTGCCTGTTACATACTTTGTCTTCTTTCAAAATGCACTTTAGTTTTCACAGGATATTTACTGTTTACATACAGTCTCTTTCACAATAAACGCACTACATTGGTACAACACCATGAAATTACTTTTTTCCCCCTTCAACAACAAACGCACGTGGTCAGGTCTAGGCAACAAAAGTACCATCCCGGGTGAAAGTCAGTGTTTGTTGGATCCATCCACCAACTCTCCTGCCCACCCCACTCAGACTTTTGCCACGTTAACTTTCGTTCTTGTCCCGCAGCATTTCCCCCTGACGCTGCCGGGCACCATTAAAATATAATTGCAACTGGCCGCATGTCATGCAGATGTTAAAGGATGCCTTGTTTCGTTGGTGTCTGACACCGCAAGTCACTGCCCAGGCACTGGATTTCAGTGACTTCAGAGTGAGACCAGGTTGTTAATGCTTATTTTACTGCCGAGAGGCAAATACTCTACTTGTGACTCACTACGTTCTTTTGCAGCTGAAGTAACTAGTTACTTTGCAGAATAATATTTTAAACACAAAACCAACAATAAGCTCTTGAAATACAACACATTTTATAGATTCTACAGAATAAAAACATTTCCTCCAACTCGACCAACTACAACATTAAAATGCTGTTTATACAGACTATAAATGCATCAGTAAAAATAATCAAGGGACATAATATACTGTGTAAAAATATAACACCCACCAGGGTTATTATTTTGCATAACAAGTACTTTTAGGAACATTTTGCTGTTAACACTTCCATATTATTATTTAAGGGACATTTTGAATTTCGTATTTTAATGGTGTGAATTTTATAACTTTAAGCAAAGGATCTGACTGCTTCTTTCAACACTGATCAACAGTGTGCGTGATTTCGTGCTTCTCTCTTTGTTTGTGAAGACGTGTTGGTCACTTGTGTGTGAGGACGCCTGTGTTTGTGTGTGTATGACACCTGACCAGCATTCATCTGTCCATCTGTTGTGGAGGAGCTAACAGGCTGCGTCTTCTGTCAGATGGCGGATCTGATGCAGAGCTGAGATCCTGCAGTCTTACAGCTCCGGGATGTTCTTCCCTCTGAGTGGAATCGGTGAACAATTCAGGACCACTGGGTTCTTCTTCACTACAAACTTCGTGAATGAATAATTGCATTTCAAATGGAAATAATTAAGTGGTACATAATGCTGAAGGGCATGTCTGCTCTTTGAAGACTTTTCTGTTTAAGATAACATGAACTATATCACTAAGGTCAATATGTGTAGTAAAAATGTTGTTATATTGTTTATCTTTTATTCATCTTCCAGGCCAGAGGCACACCAACCTGACCTGCATATTTAAGACAGCAAATGTCAAAGCTTTAATGAACTGTGTGTAGGTTGAATCAATATTGTGTTCTATCAATGGACAATTAGTGCTACAAAAAAATCTTTATTTATACTGAATGTCAGACATGAAGTTATGAACGTGCTGCCTCTCAATCTGAAATACATCATACCGGCTTTAATTGAGACTTTTCTTTAAAAACAAACAACAGCATCAGTTTTACTCAGCAACAAAACAAAAATAGCATTTGTTTACATTGAGGTGACAAAGCCCTGTGGCAGCCTGAAGAATTATGACTCTTGTCCGTTGGGAGAAAAGAAAGAAATAGCATCACATTATACAGACATGGGAGACCGCTGTTCGCTTGCTGTTTTCTATTGACCTTCAGTGTTGGATGTTGGTTTGTTTTATTTGGCACCATGCACAGTTGTTCCCCAAGTTTAACCAGATGGTTCTTATTTAAATGATTATGACAAACATCCCCTTACTTCAGTGTACGGATGTCGGGATTAACTGATTTTGTTTTTTTACGTAATGTTGCTACAATATCTATAGTGTCCTGATTCCTGCATTGCTACCCAGAGGACATAAATGTTGAGAGTTGCATTGTCTGTGTGTGCAGTGAAATCCCTCGTAAGTCATGGAACACATGTGTCAAGTCCCCAGGAACAGCGCTGGGCTTTGAAGCCATTTTGTCTTAGTTTTGTATTGTAATTTGTATTATATAGTGGTAAAACATGGAATAATAACTTCCAGGTCAAGTGTTGTCATTGGGCCCAGAAAGACTTTTTCCCATAGACTTACATTAGGAAAGAGACATCTGTAAATCAGTGGATACATATTTTTGAGTAACCACTTCTCTTTCTACATCCATTGTGTGTGTGTTGGTTTGTTTTGTGTGTGAGAGCTGGGCTAATTACCTGAAACTTAAGAGGACGAGCTGTGAAAATGACAGAGGGAACTGTCATTTCAGCTTCATATCCACAAAAAAAGTGCCTGTTTTTGTGCGTAAATCTAACCAAACCTTAACCATAAAGTCTTAGTCTTATTTGTGCAAAGATGGTTTGTAACAGTCTGATATATTATATCATCCTGCTCATAGAGGCATTACATCATTAGACTTTGACAGTATATGTCACCCTGGATGTCAGTTACAAACAACCTATTTCGCTTTTATGCAGCTGAACTGAACATTGTTAACACTCTTTTATTGTGTCTTAGCTGGATAATCTTTTGGAATGGGTGAGTTGTTTTAGTCTGTTTGTGTTGTTTATACTTTCATGCTGTCTTCTTGACCAGGTCTACCAAAAAGAGGTATTAATATAAATGGGACCTGGATAAATAACAGTAAATAGAAACTGAACTGTCATTAATTTGGTGGATTTGTTGGTTTTATTTATGCCAGACTTTGAAAGAGAGAGATTTTGGTTTAAACAAAGTGTGGGGAAACAGTCTTTTGCTGTTACTGTTTCCTGTTACTCAAACTAACAAAGACAAAACCTCAAATTTCCCTAAACATGTTTTATGCAAATCAGAACCGCTTCAAAGAAGATTAGCTTTTTTTCATACTAATTTCAATTTTTAATTGACATTTTAATATGTTATTACAAAATTTCAAGTTAGAGTTGTGCACAGCCTGCCAGCCGGCGTAGGCTGTATTCAAAATTCATCTTCAAACAACTCGATCACCTCAATCTATGGAGTCCCCGGTGATGAGGGACCTGGCCTTCTGGCTGTATTATTCTATTATAGAGCAGCTCATGAAAAAAACAACTTCCTCTCTGCTCATCCCCAAAATAAGATTTCGATTGATTAAATGCCACTGTTGGAAGGGAGCATCATCAGATTTGACCAAAGTCTCTCAGCGTGTTGCCACTGCTCCAAATGGGTGGAGTTCTGAGAAAGTCTGCGAGTGGGAAGATAAATGTATAGCGAGGCAGAGGAGGAAGGAGAGGAGGAGGATGGATGTATAGTGGAATGGAGAAAGATGGAAAGGAGGAGATGGAGGAGAATAGAGGGGAGAGAGAGAAGCAGCAGGGTGATGGATGTTTGGGAGGATGTGTTGGCGATGGAGGGGTGTAGAAAGAAAAAGCAAGACCGGGAGATTTCTGCCCGATCTGCAGCATAATCATCCAATGTGTCTCCATCTGGCTTGGCAAAGACATCATTAAGGAAACCAGAGGTCGTCTGGGTTCATGGAGCCGCTGAGGCTCAGCCTCGCTCCCTTCCCTCCTGCCACTCAATTTGTATAATTTACCTCCATTCCGAGTCTCTTTTGAAAAGAGCCTGTTTGACCCCTAATGTGGAGGAGTCAAAAAGTTGCGTCTAAATGAAATGGATGGCTGAGAGACTCCCTGTGAGTGTGTGGCCAGTCAATAGCCTGGCAGGGAGATGCTGATGATGATTCTAGGAGATGGCTGCACTTCGGAGGGGTTGTTTAGGTATGCAGGATGAGCAAGAGGGGCCGACGGAGAGAGAGAGAGACAAGAGAGGTGGTGATGGGTGGAAAATGAAAAGTTGAAGTGTGCCCTTCCCTGCAGTGATTTGTACAAGTGACCCCAGATAGAAGGGATGCTCACTGGCATTCGTACCCCTCTGCAAAAAAAAAAAAAAAAAAAGGCGTGCGTTCTGTTTATGTTTCATACTCCATCATGATGAGGCTGCACTCTAAGGGATGGAGGGATGGAGGAACAGAGGGGGCGAGAGTGTATGGTGCAGTGGAGGAGTGATTACCCGGCATGGAGCTGAGGGATGAGAGCCAAACGGGTATTTTATTTTGTCAATTGGAGTGTGCAAATGGAAATGTCAGAGCAGCCGGAAAACTAATGAATCTGATAGGAGAGATGCCACCTCTCTCGCCGAATGCCTGATCAATTGCCATTGTCTTCTGCGGGCGCTGATGTTTTTCGTTGTTATTTTTTGATGGTTTTCTCTGCCTGGCCTGGCTGCTCGCAGTTAAGAGTTTGATGGTGAACTTTGAGTCAAGGAAATAAAGGAATCGATCTCAGACGCGAATCAATGCTTTCATCTGTTACTTACAAGTCTGGGTCTGTGAAAAGTGATTTTGGATTCGAGTTCCCTAACTCAGTTAGCAAAGTAAACATAAACAAAAAAGGGTGTGCCAGCCCCCCAAACAATTTGCTTCTGCCTGGATCACAGTTAAAAAATGTCAATTTAGTCTCGTTTATTTCCACATTCCCATTTAGTGACAGATACACGCTGATACTGAAATTCCCTAATGGCAGTAACAGAGAACAAGTTGTCTCACTTCAATTAAGCGAGTAACTTTCATAACCTCAGAGCATTTTTGTGCATTAGTGACACAAAATGACAGATGTGTTTAGTTTAAATTTAGACTGACAATGATCCAGTGCGTCGGGGCTTTGTGCTTGTTCAGTCACAATTTCTGGTTACTTGATGAGTGTTGCAAAGACTGCAAGCGCCGCGCGGGATGAAAAGGGGGGGAAAAAAGCCTGCATTTGCACTATTCTATTTTGACAAGCAGGCTAATTTCTGCCCAGGGTCATCAATATTTCTGACACTTCAGTGGTGGCATAAATATAGAATGAATGTCCCTTTGTTGTGCTCGGGGAGCTACATGCCTCCGAGCATCAACAAAAATCACTTGGATCTGTTTGTTAGCTTGTTCAGTCAGTCGACGAGCCTGTCGCCGGTCCCTCAGGAGTCTGTCTGCTTTCAATATCATGCATCATAAACAATATCCAATTTGGACTATTGAACTATGAAAATACACTGCGCAGGCGGGGGAGGGAGATGACAAGAAATCAACCAGCTGTATGAATGATGAGTAAAAGCACTGGTTTGGGCTTAAACAATCTATGTGAGAAAAAAGCAACATGATGGTTTAATCTAAAGAAAAAAAGGCCTATCAGGTGAATCAGTGTGTCGGTGAAAATTGCCTTTATAAATTTAAAGGGGGGCCTGCCCATTGTTCCGACCACCCAAATTCCAGAGCCACGTTAGTCTGAAAAACATCCCACTGTGTTTTGGGATAACTAGCTGTTGGAGAAATGGGCATTTGTTGCAAACACCCATTGCTAAGAAGTCTTGTTTGTCTGAAAATACACACTCCCTGCAGTCAGACAACCTAACTGCCAGAAAAATACCTTACATCTGTCAACTATGCTATGGTGAATGTGTGGTTAGGTTAAAGCACAAAAACAACTGAGTTAAGGTCAGGAAAAAAATCATGTTTTGGCTTAAAACACACACGTTTGGTGGCACAAACATCGCTGGAAAAGCGGGGACTGGTTGGGGTAGAACACCCAGGTTCGGCTGCTCAAGTGCTGCTAAGAACTGCCATGATGGGATGACTGGGATTGGTGTGCCACTGAGAAATGCTTCAAAAGGCTGGTAAAAACATCCATGATCTGTGACTCACATGCAGCTAAGAAATGACATGAAGTGTCAGTCAACAAATAACGGGATCAGTGGCTCAAACGCAGCTGAGAAATGCTGTAAAGGGTCTGTAAATCATCCGGGATTGGTGGATCAAGTGCCGCTGTGAAATGCCATGATGGGTCGGAAAAACACCCAGGGCTGGTGTCTCAAATGCTGCTAAGAAATGCTGCATAGGGCTGGTAAAAAAAACATCCGGGATCAGGGGCTCAAACACAGCTGACAAATGCTGCAAAGGGTTGGTAAAATCATACAGGATTGGTGGATCAAGTGCCGCTGAGAAATGCCTTGATGGGTCGGAAAAACACCCGGGACTGGCGTCTCAAATGCCGCTGAGAAATGCAACCTAGCACTGGTAAAAATACTCAGTATTGGTGGCTTAAACGCAGCTGAAAAATGGTGTGAAGAGTTGGCAAAAACACCAGGGATCAGTGGCTCAAACTCTGCTTCGAAGTACCACAAAATGTCAGTAAAACCACCCCATATTGGTGGCTCAAACGCCGCTGACAAATGCTGCAAAGGGTTGGTTAAAACACCTGCGATTGATGGCTCAAATACTGATTAGAAATGCCATGAAGGGGTTGGTAAAAATATGCGGGTTTGGTGCCTCAAACGCCAGTGAGAACCACTGTGGAGGGTGGGTAATAACACCCGGGATCTGTGGCTCCAACACCACAAAGAAATGCCATGAAGGGGTTGATAAAAAAATGTGCAGGATTGGTGGCTCAGACACTGTTGAGAAACACTGTGGAGGGTGGGTAATAACACCCGGAATCTGTGGCTCAAACACTACTGAGAAACGCCACGATGGTTGGTAAAAACACACACGATCATTTGCTCAACGCCGCTGGGGAACTGAAACTAACTGCAGGGAGTATGTATTTTCAGAGAAACAGGACTTTGGAGCAATGGGCGTTTGTTTTTGGGATAACGGGCTGTCTGAGAATGGGCTTTTGGTCCAATGGGACATTTTTCAGACTAATAGGGCTTCTGAAATTTGGGTTGTCGAAACAATGGCACAAAGTTGTCCATTCATTTGGCTGCCCACCTGAATCACACACTAATGTGGCTTTGGTTGAGTTATATCCGAGCATCTCTATCTGTCTCCAGAGTGCTGCGGGCTTAAGACCTCTTTGTTCTAAGAGCGTTCCCATCCCTTTGATTGAATCCTCCCTCATTACCTCAGTTCCCTTTTGATTCTGATCAGGCTCAACAACCCCTCTCACATTTTCTCACCTTGCTAATCCGCCGCCGGAGTCAGGAATGGCGACTGGCACTTGCTCAACCTTTACACCCTTCATTTGAAGCCCGCAGGGAGGACTCTGCAACCAGCATCTCCTGGCTCCAAAGCGAAAGCCCATCCAGACAAAAATAGTCATTTCTTGGAATGGAGATGCAGCGAAGAGCTGCTCCCGCTAATGGCCTGCAGGACTGAGAGAGAAAGAGGAGCCAGACCCTCGTTATCACCCATGTTCTTTGACGCACTTCAGAGGACCGCGGAAAGCTTTCTCTTTTGACAGAAGACACAGGACTTACAAATGGCACAAATCTCTACAGCTAGTCGCACAGACACTACATAAATAGGGCTTTTAGTCATATTCGTTTATTTTTTTCTTGCCTTTTTCTCAGACACTTTTTTTTTTTTCCCTTTCTGATCTCAACATATTCAGCACTAGGCAAAACTATGTGGTAGCTTTTTATTCCCCAGCGAGAGAAAAATGTTTTAACATGGCCTCAAGAGAGAATAATTTGTTATTGGTACAATAATGAATGTGATGGTATTCCACAGTCTGCTGCTAATTCCGCCATTAACATAATACAATTTAATAGGTCACTCAGTTTCTTTTATTTCATAGATGAACAGCTTTCAGTCAGTAGAAACATCATTCTGGATGCGTGCATTATGGAGGAGAGCAGATTGCCAGACTGTTAACAACCCCGCTCCCTTCATTTCAATTGCAAATATTCTGGGTGGATAATTTATGTAAAACACAATTATCATCAATATGAAACGGTCATTTGGTTTCGCCGTGATCTAATCGAAACTGGTGGATTTGTCTTATCTGGAGATGAAACGGGAGATGGAAACACAAATGTGGAGAAACGACAGAAAGAGAAAAGGGAATCTATCAAAAAAAAAAAAAAAAAAGATAATGAAGATCAAACACAGGGCTTTGGTTATTGTTATTCGAGTTTCCAGGGAAGCGTGTAATGAACTGAAGCAATATGGTTGTTTAGTGTAGCCTTACTGCGAGCCGCATGCTGCTCCACAGTGTATGGAATCACACAGAGCCACCATCCACACGTACCGGGGGGGTTGTGAGGATGATTGATGGTACGCTGCAGCCATTTGTGTGTTCATTTTAGGAGCAAGTTTAAAATATCGGTATAAACAGCCCTGACAGACAGCAGGGAGACACATATAAAAACATCTCTTCCTTCCTGTAGCTTGATTAGCATGGAGGCCTGAGCGAGAGACAAAACTGATGAGTATTGTGCGTTTAAATGTGCTTGCATTGCGCGCAGGTACGAGCAGTAATTTGAAACATACAAGGGAGAGAGGCGCAGCACTTTATCTGCACTGATGTGTTCCTCTGCTGAATGGCCCTCATGAGCCTCGACCCCCATCTAATAAAATCTATCCCTCTCTCCACCCAACGCTGCCATCATTACATCAAAGAATAAGGCCACCCGTTATGATGAAAGACACACACACAGCCATTTTATTTAGGCCATAGGCCCCCTTTTGCATTCCTATAGTACACAAAGTCTCTGGGGTTTTTAAAAGGACTGCGATGCCAGAATGCAGCTCAGATAACTGACAGCAGTTTGGATTTTTTGAGAAGAGATAAAGAACACCAATATCTAAAGTATAGATATATATGAAGTAGAAGAGAAAAAGAGCAATTAAAAGTTAGTTTTAGTTTTATTTTACCTTGCAGATGCCCTGCAAAACACTGTATCTTTTCTAAAAACCAAAAAATAAACATGACAACTTAAATTACAAATTCATTATTTTGGAATATGTTTGCAAAAAGAGCAAAAGGATGAATTAAACAAAATGTTATCATGGGAATCTATCATTTAAAAGCTAAAATACATTATTAAATGTACTAAAATTATAAGTATAAACAGTAGATTCATACTGAACCATTCACTTTTAGTCAGACATTTTGATCAGTTTATAGATTATAGGCAAGTTATTTGAATCACTTAGCTGGAAACTGGTCATAGAATTTAAACTCTGGTTTTAGAGGGCCTTAAATCGTCTTTATGACGGGTTTTGTCGGGTTTATTTCATAGTTGGAATATGTTTCAGGTGATTCCTCTGTTTGAAATTAGCTACTGTAAAGCTGCCATGACAAGGTGCTGTTTGCACCCATAGTGCCACCCCAGCCAATGATAGGAGTGCTGATCAGGGTTTTTACTCTCATTTTAGTCATGTTGCCTTCATGTCAAAATCAGAGCACACTGAATCATTTCATCTAGGATTAACAAATCAAACCTTTAACTGGACTGAGAAGAACCAAGTTTGGCAAGTTGTTAATTTTTAAGCTCTGTATTCACTGACTTCTTTCTCTCTTTACAACATGCCTCGTGAAATTACTTTTCTCTGACTCACTTATTTCTCCATCTGTTGTCTCGTCTTTCCGTGTGTATGTGTGTGTGTGTCTCAGTCACTCTAGTTACAATGCTGAAACAGATTTGATTGGCTGAGTAGCATCATGTGAAATTATTTAATGCATGCAGTTAGTCTGTAGGTTTTCTAGTCAGCTGAACCAGTGACACAAATGCCTGGGTTAAAATAGAGTTAATTGGTTGTAAGTCCAGGTCTGGATAGGACGCTGTTTGGGTCCAGACCCTGGGGATGGAGAAGGATGGCAGTTGAACAAGAGGGACGCATTTTGGTCATTTTGCTAACAAGGGGGACGTGCCCCCCCCCCCCCCCTTCAAATAGCCTCCTGGAGTTAGACGAGAATTAACAGGATCGTTAGCTTGAATTAGTCAAGCCACATTTATGGAATGGGGCCCGGGCCATTTCAGCAGACAGAAAAATACAAGGTCTTATCATTAAACAATTTTAACATTAGAACTGTGCAAAACCACTGCTACTCATATGCTTTTTAAGATAAATTTCTCTCTATTTTTGGATCCATCAAGGCCAGCCTGTGATGTCACTTCACTGACAGGTCAACAGAAACACAATGTGATTTAAATGTGCCAGCAATCTAAGAAACAAACTTTAGTTTTAGGTTTTGTACTGCCTATGAGACAGGGGTGGAGCTAGACGTTGTAGACATTCGGGACTAAGCCCAGTCTGAGGGCGTGCTCCTCCTCCCCATTTACAGCAGCTACCAGAACTCATTTTTAAGCCTTTTGTGATAATAAAATGCCGAAAAATTTGTATATCATTTGAGAAATACATGATAGTTACCAAGGAAACAAAATCACCTTGAGAACTTTCATTGTATTTTCTTTCTAATTGTTCTCCAATTGTCTCCATCATTCTGAAACCATAACACAACTGTTGAGGATGACCTATATTCCGCCCTAAATAAGGCCTAAACAGTCTGATACTATTTTTAAAGGTTCTGCATGTGGTGCGGAGGCGTGGAGCCCACCCTCCGGTTCCCCTCGGTTAACACCATCTGTCTGCACTGTTGGCTGTTGTTTAGCGCTGTTAGTAGTAAGTTAGCATAGTTAGCTGCTAGCCGCTGGCTCAGCCACCCCTATTTTGAGAACCTGCAGACAATTCATACACTCTGAATTTCGCTGGAGTCCCTTTCAATTACATCACAGGTCAGGGAGGAATTTGGCGTAAACAGCCTTACTAATCTCAAAACCTATTTTTGTTACACCATGCTAAAGATCACAGAATGAATGTTTAGCTGCTACATTTAAACCCATGCCATTAAAAACCTGGGCTGCTTTAATTTAAAATTAAGGATCCCTAACAATTCCAAGTAAATTAGATTTTCAGTTTCAGAATTGAATATTGGGCCAAAAGAATAACCTTTACTCAATATTAGATTTCTTTAGGGAATAGCATCATAGGATAAAAAAAAAAACAACCCACAACATATATTATCTCAATGACACAAAGTTGAAGGTATTTTAAAACCCTGAAAGATTCTGTGCTCTTGAGAAAACATTCAGGGCCAGAGTCCCAGAGGCCACCGCACACTCTACCTCTGGTCTGAGCGTCATTTATTTTGCTCTTTTTTCCTGTCATGCTGTTGTGTGGTACCACTCTAGTATTTTGTTGTTGCAGCTTATTATTATCACAACCACACAGCATTATTTTCTCTCTGAAAAGCTGCAGTTCATAGCTTTGTAATTGCTGCAAAGAGTAAAACTCTGTGAAGAAAACACTGAAATGGCATTAATGACACAAAACATAAATTTTCATGCTTACTTGCACAAAAAAAAGTCTTTTAGAGGACATGATAAATGATGAGGAATTTTAAAATTTTTAACCTCACACGTTCTTCTCGTTATATGAAAAATTGTGACCGTTGGCACAGATGCTTGATCAGTTTGGCCAGTGCATAATTACCAGAGAGTAAATTAGCATTTATGCATACTTTTGCAAATATTAGTTGTATAGGCACATATTATTTCAATTTAAAAAAGCCCTAGAGACTGATCTCAAAATTGTAACCAGCATGAACATCCATTACTCAGCTCCTCTTCATACCATCCATCTGCCTACAGCAGGTCTTTATATAGATAGGTCTGAGTGAAGCATTAACCTGCAGTAAAAAGGTGGTGCATACACGGGGAATATAACTGTAGGTAGCTCTTTTCCTCCATTTCACAACAAGACCTTAATGTTCTGTGATGATTAATGCAGGCTGCCATGAATATCGATAGCCCCTGTAGCACTAATGATTTTGATGGGAGCGATGGTGCATCTGTGTCACGTTGACGAAGCTTTAGAAAACCTGCTAAGGAATGGGTGTTCGTCCGTGTCCTTGCTTGTTAGGTGTGTGCGCCCCCTTTTTTTTTGTCCCAATCCATCATTAATGTAAGCACATGCATGTGAATAACTCATTAGTCCCTGCATCGATCAGCTGCACGTCATAGAGGAAACAGACAAAGGCAGGCAGCAATCAATCAGTAGCCCAGGAAACCAATCAACTATTTGAGAATGGGTCTTCCAATTAGCGGAAAAGCCCTCTGTGGTGTAATATTATTTCCACATTCAGTCCAGGTTAGACTTATGAGCACGTATTTATCAGTGTGTTGGGTCCCTTATGATGAATCAATGAATCCATTTCCTCTTTTATATTTGGAATTTCAGTGATGTCATGCAAGCTGTGAGTCAGAGGAAATATGTAAATGTGAAGGCAACAGTCTATCAGGTGCACATGGGGCTAGCTGGAAATGGAAGTGACTAATAGCGTCTGTGTTTTGGTGGGTCCCTGTATGTTTACGGATTTGCATGCATGGGGATGTGTGTGCATGCTTGTGTGGTCATTTCGATGCACTGCGGAGACTCAAGGGGGAAAAAGCACGTCATTTTTAGCTGCACGTTGGAGGCGCCTTGGGAGTGATTGCTATGGAAATGGAGACAGGAAGAGGCCAGGCAGAACAGAAATGCACATACACAAATGGCTTTTGACTGGTCGCTCTTTGACAAGCCGTAGCAAATCTGCTGTGACAATCTGTCTCTACTTTTCAGGAAATACACAGCAGTGCATGTTCAGAATGGCGATGCTCTGGCCAAATTCTGGCTTGCTGATGATACATGGTGGGTATGAAAAATTCACCAGTCATCAGGAGTAACATCGGCTTTAGTGTAGACGTATCAAAACGTGCTAAGACAGAGAACAACCTAAACTGCTGCAGCAAAAGAATAAAGAAATTATTGATAAAAGTTTACCTTCATGATAATATGAAACCTGAACAAATATTTAACTGCAACACTCTTTAATCCCATTTTTCATGGGTTTAAGTTAAAGATCTAAGACTTTGTTTATGCACTCAGTAGATATATTCTTCACAAATTTTGGTCACAAATTAGTTGTAATCCGTGGTATTGAGCACTTCTCCTTTTCCAAGATAATCCATCCACCTTACAGGTGTGGCATATCAAGATGCCGATTAAACAGCGTCATTACTACACAGGTGTGCTTTGTCACAATAAAATGTGCAGTTTGATCGTACACCACAGCGCTACAGATGTATTAAGTTTTGAGGGAATGTGCCATTGGCATACTGACTGGAATGTTTAGGAATGTCCACCAGAGCTATTGCCTGTGAACTTAATTCATAGGCAACATTTCACGACTCTAAGACATCTCCAGTGTTGTTTTTCTGAATTTGGCAGTACATCCAACCAGCTGCTGTCAGGTCACAACCCTGTTGAGGATGATGAGAATGCAGATGAGTTCCCCTGAGATGGTTTCTGATGGTTTGTGCAGAAATTCTTTGGTTGTTCAAACCAATTGTTGCATCAGCTGTTGTGGTGGCTGGTCTCAGACGACCTTGCATGTGACAATACTGGATGTCGAGGTCCTGGGCTGGTGTGAGCTACAGTTGTGATGCTGTTTGGATGTACTGCCAAATTCACAGAAAGGACACTGGAGAATGCTTATGGTAGTGAAGTGAACATTAAGTTCACCAGCTGCAGCTCTGGTGGACATTCCTGCAGTCAGCATGCCAATGGTATGACATCTGTGGTATTGTGTTGTGTGATCAAACACTACATTTTACAGTGGTCTTTTATTGTGACCATCCCAAGGCACATCTGTGTAGTAATGATGCTGTTTAGTCAGCATTCAGTTTTTATGAGAAACACGTCTATTGAGTGCATAAGTCGATGTAATAAGGGCCATAAGTAGAAAAGGAGCCGCTGTCCCTTTGCTTTACTCCCCTGGCCAACATTTGATTTACGTCTGAGATCGCTGTATTATAGCGAGAGTGATCCCATCGTAATATGGTCTCTCATACTTTTTCTGTCATATGACTCCAAGAGACAAATCTATTTTTATTCTGTCATGAAAGCACTCCCTGTTTTGTTATTGCAGTCTATAGGTCATTCGGTTGTCCCTCCAGTAGCTGGCTATAAAGGGCTCTTAAAAGCAAGCATTGGCATTAAACATAGTGCTAGCAGCAGGATTGTAAATGCATGTTGACATTTCACTTTTCATTTAAATGTAGCTGCCTGTAGCTACACTGGCTGACCTACGTGGAAGTTTGTAACTTTAATAAGCTGATAATTCAAACATATAAAAGTGCCTGTAGCGGCTTGAATATTGTTTGCTTTCTGCAGCCCTCGCAGTGCAGCGCTATAGGATAGGATCTTATCTTAGATAGAGGGGAAATTAAACATTTAATTGCAGCTTTAAAAATGTGGGAGAAAAGAAAGAAATTAAAAACACATATATATTAAATCAGGCTGTTGTCTGAGGAGGACTATTATAAATATGAACCATTTGAAAAACAGTCAAATACAAAGTGTGTAAATAGTACCTTCCCACATGCTTTAGGAATTTAGTAGAAGAGTAGAAGAGCATTCAACTAAATCAACTGCAGTAGTGAAAGTTATGAATTCACATTTCCTGTAATTCATTTTTTCACCCAATAATGTAAAAAGGAAAATTATCTGCCAGCCACTGACTTAATGACTGCCTTTTGTTCAAAATGAAATAAATAAATACACTATTGAACTTGCACCTCCCACTGGTGGATTGCACCTACAAATCTCCGGCCCCCTGACAATGATCCTCGCAAAATTAAAATGAATATGTAACCAGTAGGAACACCCATCTATAAGCCTTCACAGAGCATGCTTTAATATCTGCCTCAGAGCAGATGGCTTTTTTGAATAGAACAAGGTGGTTTTAATATTTGAAATATTTGAAGATTCAGCGAGAAACATAATTTTTCCTTCCTCACTGCGGATTAAATGGTGACAGCTCACTGGTTCTTTTCATGTGGGATTTAAGTTAAATCCAGAGGGGCTTTTTTTCTAATATAGGTTGCTTTGAATGTTCGAATTCAAACAAAAAAAAAAAAGAAGGTATAACCCTAACTCAAAATGCCTGCCAGTGGAGGGAGAGTGTCGACAGCGAGGGGAGGGAGAGGGAGAGAGACGAACAACGTTGTGGAAATGCAGGAGATTGGGAGAGACAGCAGGAGAGATGAGTTTCTGGATAACATTCAGCTTATTCACTCAAGTATGTAATCAGGAGTTGTAAAAAAAAATATAGGAAGAACAATGGGGCTAATATCCATGAGCTCCTTTAATCTCAAAGAACATGTTTGGTCAGTGGACTCATTTACTGGCTCCTTTGGCTGTCATGTTGTGTTTTTCCCTGGACGCAGACTGAGAGAGACGCTGCTGCACCTCTGTGTTTGAAGGGTAGGCTGATTTAGTGCTTGTGTGTGCTTGTCGATGTTCACGTTTGTTGTCTTCTTGTAATTAGTGTCTTTGTATGAGTGAGTAACCTTGAATCAGGGATGGCAGTTTAAGTTAATTTTGCCTTCAATATCTCAACACCCATTAAGCAGTAACTTAACATTTAATTTTTATAAAGAAAAAAAGAAGCAAAATGACATGAAATACAAGAGGCCGTTACTTTCAGTCCAGTGCTCCCTGACTCAGTTAGCTTTAGCTGCATTTTAAAGCGCTATCTATTTAGAGGAGGTGAAATTTCAATGTTAAGTTATGTAAACATTTTGCCTTTTATTTTATTTGCTGGCTGTGTTAACATGCAAAAACATAGTGCCCACTGCCCACCCTCCAGTCTCCACTGGTTAGCTAACATTAGCCTTGGCCGCTCTGCACTACGCACCACTCAGGTTGGGTGTTTGCTAGCTAGCGGTGCCGCTCATTCGGCAATTACTATTTGCTGTCCCCGCTCCTGGGGCAGCGTTGCTGCTAAAACATGGTACTAACCTACAGTCTCCCCCGAGGTAGCCCAGATAAGTAAGCGGCTTCATTTTGAGCCGCAAAACCCCTTTATTATTGTTAGCTCTATTAGCAACACTAGCTTTACCACCACTGCTTACAGTGCTAACAGAGCTAACAGTAATTAATAATGATATACAGGGTTTGCAAAGTTGAGCCGCTTAATCACCACAGCAAGCGAAAGGGGGACAACCATGTTTCCATGGTAACATTTTTGGGTGAGGATGGTGTTACTGGTGGCAATTGCAGAATAAATGGCACTGCTAGCTAGCTCCCACCAGACCTGGTCGGTGCGCAGTGCAGTAAAATGTAGAGGAGCAAAGTTAACCTGTAGACCCAGGGAGCCCTAGAGGGTTCTCAGGGTAACTGCTGGGGGGGGCCCTTAATTATTATTTGCTAGTTTTTTTCTTTTCAAAAAATTTAAATATCTAAAATTAAAAATTAACATGAATCCAAAATACTTTGCCTTTTGCAACAACTTATCTTTTTGAAAGTAGTGTCTCCTTCCTCACCTACCTGAAAAGCAAATACAAGTCAAGACGGCAGTCTGAGGCTCACATGGCTCTCTGCCTGACAACCTTCACCCACCCGGTTAAATATGCAATGTAATTTTTTACTATATATGAAGTCTGTTGTCCCTGCGCCATCCCTCTTTGAGCTAAGGGGTCCATGGTTTGAAAAAAGCTGAGGACCCCTGCTATAGTCTGACATGGGTGACTGGTCAAACATATTCTCTGTGGCACTCCTGATTTACAGCTAACCCATGACATCCCACCCTTGAATTTAGGTTTGCATGTGTCTATATGTTGGGTTTTTTGTATAATGTGGGTACAGGTGCGTCCTCAGCTCCACCAGTCTTGTTTGTGCAACTGTATTTTGTGCCTACATTTGCAAGGAGACAGACTCAGTCTGACCTGAGCGTTACCTGAGGAGCACACCACGTCATATTTTAACTCCCTGTGTCTTTGACAGATGGCTCGCCTCTAAAAGCCTCTGTCCATGGTGCTGAAGGCTGGCCTGATGTATGAGCGTTAGGGCCTGTTTGATAAATCCACCATGTCACTCTGCCTCTGACAGCCATTCATCATGCTTGGCTTTCTCATGTGAAATGTTCTGTGTGCCGGATAATTCAGTAAGACAAATAAAAATGTGAGTCCTAAAGCTGCGACTCCGTCCCACCCTGCGTTGACTTTTCAGTACTGTACTTTATCTCTCTGTCGTAGGGACGCTGTGTCCCTGTCTAAGCACAGGCAGCTGCTGTAGCTTTAGCACAGTGACTATATTCAGACCAGCTGAAGGACGAACATGTTCTTAATGAGGCGGCTAATGAGTTCTGTTCTTTTGTTGCTGTTTTTTTTTCCTTCTTCCCAGGGTTAGGACGACCATTCAACCATTCAGCTGACTTTTCCCCCGTGGTCTGACTCAAAAGACTCCCTCTGTGCTACTTGGTCATTATCAATATTTTGTTTCACATGCTTGCAGTTGAAATGTCACATATAAAAAGTCATTACACAGTTAACATTGCGCCATGGTTGGATGAGGACACAGAGAAACGTAGTATAACTATAACATCATGCATTATTACAAACATGAGAAAAAAGCAAAGCAGAAAAGTAGGCGATTATTTGTAAAAGAAACAATGACATTTATTTTTTTCTTAGCACTTTTCTTAATTAGTCTGTTGTGCCCATTGATCACATATAGTACAGTTAATATAAAAATGGCTTTTTAACTTTACACCCAAAGCAACAACGAAATGTTTTCTTAAAATATGTATGCTAAAAATACTGAGAAAGTATTTCCACTAAAAGTACCGGAGAATAGCTTGTGATTCTGCAATGATGACATGGCCATGTTTCTTCAGTCTCTTCTCTGTTTACCTCATGTAGTTCTTGTTGTAGGCACTTACCAGGGCATAACAGACTGCTTCGTGAGGAGACAACACATCAATCACCTCCATTTTAATTAACCTGTTATATTTGTTTTAGTCCGACGCCTTTTTTTCTCCTAGTCACCGTTGCAATGAGAACTACACAGCATAAACAGCCATTTGGCAAAACGTCCTCTCTAGATACTCATTTTGTAGCTGAATTTCATTAAGCTTAATGTGACGTTGTAATCAAAAGTAGTCCGCTCCTTGCCTTAATTTAAAACCCATTCAAACTGTTCAGATACAGAGGATTTGTCATTACATCAACATAATAGAATATATAACAATATTTCCATGAAAAATCAAGAATCCATTTTAAATAGAAAAAGGGGGGTTTATATTTCATCAAAAGGCTTACACCATAGTCACTGTAATTTGTCTACTCTACTATATCTCCCTTCCCATAATAGACAGGTGTTATTACTGTATCTCTAACTCGTCTATGGATGTTCGACAAAGCACAGACGGTATTGCTTGGGACCACACGGACAGTTCCACAACTCTGAACACATTTAACAGTCAATTACAAGAGAGTTGACCATCATCATCTCTGCTTTCTTTTCTCTGCCTGCATCTCTGTATGAATGGTACTGAAATATATCGTTTTGCAGTAAATGCCCCTTTCTGTTGATGTGAGCTTGGTTTGATGTAACGGTTACAAAGCCACCACTTCAGCTGGGGTCGAAACCGGGAGAGCATGTAGTCTATTTTAAACTGTTCCATCCCAGTCCAATAATAGATTTGCCAGTGCATCTGAGTCTGGGACCAGCAATGGGTTTGCCTTTGAAACAGTACTACAGATTTGTCCACCCCCGCCCATGGCCTTGTCCATTCAGTGTAGTTGGTGTGTGGTGCTCTACAAAGCTGCGCTTCTTAAAAGGCATTGTCAGATACATTTATGACTGTGGCTTTCACTTTGACTCCACTTGGCAGTCCCTTACCCGAAACCCACAGCTTTGTAAAGAAAGGAGAGTGCATACCGGTAGCTTCCACTGGTGTCAGCGAAGCTTTGGAGTCGCATTTCCTTATATCCCCATAAAGGTGGTGGTTCCTCAGAGACACATAAATAAGCAGGCATGCCACTGAAATCACAGCCAAGAGCACACCAAAGACGGTGATTACTGCTGCGTCCCATTTTTCTGTGTCCTTGGCTGCCAGCTCTAATCCCTTAGTGGTGACATTGACACATTTGGTGTCATGGTTGGAGTGGATGCTGCTGACATCCACACAGACTTTGTACAGAGTGGCGGGGCTGAGATGAGTGAGGTTGTAGACCTGAACGTCAGAGGGAACCCTGGTGGTAAACGCCGTGGTGGGATGAGTAGCATCTGACCCTGTGTACCATTTAATGTTGGGAGCCAAGGTGCCGTGGCCGGCCTTCCACGAAACCAGGATGGAGTTTGCCTCCACTGATTTGATCATGACATCCAGAGACCCGTTTGCAGGTTGGGGGAAATATCCATTCACCTCTACAGAAACAGATTTAAGATCAGCTCCGACCAGATTATGGGCGACACAAGTGTAAAGACCAGCTTCGTTTTCTGTTATATCATAGATATCAAAAGTCCCCTCTGGGTGCATGTAGAACTTGTCAGACACGGTGTTAGGCAGGACCCTGATACCAGACGGGGTGATCCAGTAGATGTCTGGTTCTGGTTCAGCGAAGGCCCGACAATGGAGTGACACTGAGCTCCCGTTCTGTGCTTTAATATGCCCAGGCATGCTTTCGGGAGAGATGAGTGGCAGACAAATCTCCATCATCTCCCTGAAGTGCACCTGTCGGACATGCTGGCCCTCGTACTCCGGCGGCTCCACACAGTACAGAGAATCAGGCTCCATGAAGCGGAGATTGGTCTTGTTCATGTTCATCCAGCGGATCACACAGTCACAGCGGATGGGGTTGCTGTGCATGCTAACCTCTCTGAGATTTGGGAGGGACTCGACAGTAATCCTGTGGAGGGCACTAAGCGCGTTGCCGTTTAGCATTAGGGTTTCCAGCCGCGGTAGTTTGTAGAAAGCATTAGGATGGATATAGGAGAGTTTAGGATTGTTGGTGGCTTCTATTTTGGTCAGCTCGGGGAGGTTATTGAGGGCAAAGCTGTCGATGGAAACTAGCTCTGGCATGCTATTAATCCCCAGTTCTTTCAGATGGAGCATATCCACAAAGTCTCCTCTCTGTATCCTTGCAATTGGGTTTTTATTTAGATCCAAAAACTTAAGATTTTTTGCGTTTCTCAAGGCAGAATGAGGCACCTCTGGGAAAATATTATCATAGAATGAGATGCTTTCTAAGTTATCAAGACCAGCCAGTGCATCATCAGGAAGCTGAGACAGATTCATCCTGGTGAGAACAAGACTGCGGAGGTTACTGAGAGGTTTGAAGTTCATATCGTCGATAGAAAGAATAGGATTCTCACCAATCATCAGGATCTCCAGATTCGGCATGGGATCAAACCATTCTCTTTTAATTACCTTGAGCTTGTTAGAATTGAGGTGGAGCCGCACGAGGTTGCTGAGACCCTGGAAAGCCATCGGGGAAATGGAGGAGATGAGGTTGTGATTCATGTAGAGCTCCTGGAGGTTAGCCACCTCTGCAAGACTTCTCTCTGGCAACTCTCGTATCCAGTTTTCCTCCATGTGAAGGGACAGCAGCTGAGGAAGATTCCCCAGGTGGACGTCGCTGATGGAGGATAAGTTGTTTTGCGATAAATCAATCTCTGTGATGTTGGCCAGGTAATCCAAGGGTTTGTCAATCTTGGCAACATTGTTTGTTTGCAGTAATAGTACTTGTGTGCCTGCTGGTAATTGTTCCGGCAGGCTAAAGAGTCCCAGGTCATTACAGTCAACTGTCTGCGCCTCCATGTACACCGAACTTGGAGAAAACCAGGGTCTAATCTCACACACACAGAGCTTCGGGCAATCAGGCCTCTCCTCTGTGGCCACAACAAAAGAGGCCATGGCCAAGCCGACGAAGAGACGATCCACGAATGACACGTCCTTCATATTGGACCGATTCCCTCCAGTAAGAAATTGGTCCTTGTAGATTAAGTGGTCTGAGCTGTTAACTTCACAAATAATGAATCATTTGCTGCAGCTGCTGAGGCGATTGACTCACCGCCCCTGCCACCGCCACCACCAACTGCAGCAGGGCTCCCTGGGGTTTTTTTTTGTCTTGCTGTGTAGACGCCCTTGGATGTAATGACCAATCACTCAGTGCTGCCTGCGGGTGTCAGGGTTCGGGGCCAAGGCTGCAGTCAGGCAGATCCGAAAAGGTGGGAGGGGGAAAAAAGAAAAAAAGGATGGATTGATATTATACCTCAAAGGACTTATGTTATGCACATTCATAGGTATCCATGAAAAATCTGCTCTTTCTTTAAAGATGGATGTCCTCATTGATTGTTGTCACCAGCTTCCAGAGTCCACAGCCCAGTCCATTCCTACCTGCGTAAGACAAACAACACAGAGAGAAGCGGTGTGAGTATTACATACTGGATGGAGGAAGGAATTTCATAAGAGAGGGATTTGGACATATTGACATTTGTTATAGGCACGGTGATGCATGTTGACATTTGTACATGCTCCCTTTAAGATATAGAACCATGGATTTATACCTGCTTGACCTTCTAGACTTCATTTTGGGTACGTACTGATGTGGCCCAACAATATGGCATTCAGTACTGATGTAAGCAGTGTGACTCTATTATTGGTTAAAGAGAAGGCTTTATTAAGATTCTTAAATGGCAGACATCCTAGGGCTTAAGCATTAGCCTTTAGGGCAAGCTGCTTAAAGACACTGGAATATGTCAGTCACTATGGCAACAAGTAAACGGGCAGCCAGCAACAGAGAGACAGTTGGGCCGTACATGCAAACGAAGCATTTGACACAGATGCCGTTTGCACCTGTTTGTTAGAATCTGCAGCATCCGACAGCCATGAAAATTAAAATGCATGAATGTGTCGACACAATTAATCTGTGCAATCAACAAATCTGCATGCTAATAGGATTTAACATTTTTGGAAAATACAGGTCATGCAGTTCATCAGTGGCTCCGTATTGCAAACAGCTATGTTAACACCCAAGGGCCTAAAGGGAGGGGGGGAAATACGGAATTATGGTCTAGGACACACATATTTACAAATAATAATCAAAGCTCAGAAAGAGAACCACAAGTCCTGTATGTGGCTTTATTAAATGACATTTACGGACTTCTTCAAAATGACACATTGAACAGAAAGTGATGCCTTTACTGTCTGAAACTGTCTCATTCATTACTCACTTATTCATCATCAACATGTTGTGTCATCACTCACAGGTGTGTAAGAGTCATTTTCACATCTATAATAGCAACAACTAATAGGACTGTGAGCTGAAAGTAGTTTGCTTGCAGTTGACTCTTTTGGTTCTATTGTGTGAATCTATTGTGGGAATATATAATATTGGTCCCACATGTCTTTATTGGAAAATTCTGTATTTGGAAAAGGCCTAATTTGGAACATTTAAATGGAATATGCCGTTCATATGACACATATTAAATTCAGGATGTTGTTTTATTCTGAATAATAGTGGAGTGTCAGTGTGCACGTAAACTTTATCACTGACAAATAATGAATAAACAGGAGCAGTTAACAGTAGTGTCCAGTGTGGATTTCTGGGAGGGCCTTTTTATAGTTCACAGTTATTAACCATGTTATGAAATGGGGCACATTTAAACAAACATTACAAGGCAAACAAATCACCAAATTTGGTCCTTTAATTATCTGCAATTTCTGGTGTAGCAGAGGGGATGCAGTTCTTTCAGTTCTTCCAGCGACAAACAGTGATTGAATTATCTATAAATATCTTCATACAAGCATGAAATAATGCAAGGGAACAATCATCTGCTATATATTACAAATGGAACTATGATGCATCCCCTTACATGCGAGTCAGAAATCTCTTTTTTATGTTGTGTCTCGTTTACTGTCACATTATTCATGTTCCATCCTCTCCCGCTACGGCAGATAACCCACAGTTGAAGTGTACCATGTAATTTTGTCGTATGTAACTGCCTCGTACCGAACAAATGGGTTTGATGGTGCTTGTGATATTTTGGGGCTTTAAGAGCGCGCAGCACATCATGGGAAAAGTCAAGAGAGACAGGGGATGAAATGGAAAGAATCAAGAGAAGAAGTGTGACGGCGGCTGGAAAGTGAGAACAAGAAAAGAGAGAAATGGTTTCATTTCATCACCCTTGCCGTCTCCACCTCAGTGGCCACGGGGGAGATGTGGGAAAAAAATAAAATAATATAAATAAATAAAAACTTGAGAAGGCAGCAGAAATGCTGCAGTTTGCCCCGCTGGCGAAGCCAAGCCAAGGGTTCATTCCTCAACCTGTGCTCCAGCGTTGGCTGGAGTCTGGATTTAGAGCGGTGAGGGAGGAGGGACGGCAGACAAGGAGCTCGGGGAAGGAGAGTGAGAGAGAAAGAGAGAGGGGCGGTATTATTTTTCAAAAGCACCTGGCACTTTAATAAGCTGCAACACCCAGAGCATTCTGATAAACAGGGTTTAGCTTCTCTCCCTCAGCACTGGCTCTTCATTGTGGGCTATGCAGTTGATCCGTGCCCTGGAAACACGGGCCAGAATCTGTAATTCAGCCTACAGCGTTTGGGTCTCACCTCTGCTCACTCTGGCTTCTCTCTATAGTAATCACAATTACCAGTAGTGTAATGCGGTCAGGTTAACTATTATTGCATAGCTTTATTGTGCAATCACTGCAGGTGGCTCTAACGGGGTGCTGTTATTTGTTTTACCGATGATGTTAATTGTGTCTTTGGGGATGTTTTTAGGCTGTGGCTTCTGTTGTATGATCAATATTTTCAGTTAGAGGCTTTGCAGCACTCAAATCTGAAGTCTATTAAGTGTTAAATATGAAATAGTGCTGCCTGAGGGCGTAGTGTTGTTTCAACACTGGGGGGGACACAAATGAAACGGGGTTTTGTGGTCCACCACCAGAAAAATGTGTGCGTCAAACACTGAATTTCCTGCACTTTCAGCGCTATTTGTGACTTTTCCGCATCAGTTTATGGTGTAAATCTATTTCATTTTGTCACCTGCTACAAATGCATGTGTTCTAAATACTGAAGAAGATATGTCCCATGCTGTCCTATTTTCGCAACACATTAAAAACACATTAAATCCTGTATTACTTCATCAGATTTTGGTAATATTGGGTGATAGATGTGAGAGGACATGGCTGATGGCGAGGAGGGGGGAAAACAGATTGAGCAGGAGAATGAATCACTGTCATTAGTTTAATGTTAATGTCTGTTGTGCCATGTTGGCGAAAATCTAGGATGGGATTAAGGAGGCTTTACCGGACAATTTGGAAGGCGGTGTGGCCAGCAAACACAACATATTTCCCTGCTAATTAATGAGGATACAATTCTGTTAATAATAATCCAACACTTGGTTGATGAAGATCTAGATTTTAGGCCTTCTTGTGTGTATTATTGAAAGCGAAGCTTGGGATGTTAGTATTGGGACAGATAGCTTTTTCAATAGATTAAAATAATAAAAATCTATTAGATGTCTATAAAATGAGAAAAGAGAAAAATGTCTATCACAAAACCTCCAAGGGGTAGATCTGAGCAATATATTACATTGGCGTCATGATATCACACTTGATATCATCTTAGATTTTGGATATTGTAATATCATAAGTGTTGTTTTTCTTTTCCAGCTTTCCAGACTGTTGTTCTATTGTTTGTCTTTACCCACTTAGTTACTATATCCTCAATAGTGATGATTATTTAACAAAAATCTCATTGTGTACCAATAGTCAACCCTACGATATTGTTGCAATATATCCAGGTATTTGGTCAAAAATACTGCGGTATTTTGATTTTCTTCATATCATCCAGCCCTACCCAGGGGGGACTGCCCATTTTTCTGACAGCTCATTGTTTCGAAACCCCAAGAGTCTGAAAAATATCCCATTGAGCTGAAAGCCTATTGTTCCAAAAATACAGTCTATCAAACAGATCACTGAACCTTTCTGGGTGCCAATCGTTTTTTCCTACTATGATGAAAGCATGATTGGCTAGTACTTGTTGCTGTGGTTGGTTGGGTTGGTTAGGTTTAGACATGAGGAGTGAGATTGGTTCGGGTCAGGGTAAGCCAGTCAGAGGCACATTAGGGCAAGTCATGGTAGGAAAAAAAAAATCACAGCAGGGTCGACTGATTACAGGACATCAATCTTTCTAACTACAGAGAAGGGAGTGTATTTTTGGAACAATGGGCGTTTGTTTTCTGGATAACAGGCTGTCGAAGAGATGGACTTTTTGTCTAATGGGACAATTTTCAGATCAATAGGGTTTCAGAATGATGGAACATTGGAACAATGGCATGGCACCTTTCAAGACCCCAACCTGACGTGTCAATATTGTTTGTTTTGGCCAACAACAGTCCTACACCCAAAGATAGTTTGTGCATTGTTATAGAAGACTAAGAAAACCAGGAACACATTCACATTTGGGGAGCAGTGAATTTTCCTCTTAAACGATTACCAAAAACTCACCTGTAGTTAATATCAAATTATGATTCTGACCATTCAGTTTGAGGTAAAATGGCTTTAAAGGAAAAGTACTAAAGTATGTATGAAAATGTGCAGCTCCAGATGGAGCTGTGTGAAATCTGATAAATTGCAGCATGTGATGCCACTTGTGTCATTAAATAGTTTAACATGTTCATCATCTACTTAAATAAAATGAAATGAAATTAATATTAAAGTTATTCATTTAGCATTTTTCTTCCATTGTATCCAATATTGTGGATTTTTAATTGGCCTAATTTGTACTCCATTCAAAAGCAGATTCATACTTTATGCTCTAGCCTTAACAATGAGTTAGGAAAATTCTACAATACATTTGAAATGGAGATTTACTCTCAAATTATTGTTATTGTTATTATTATTATTAATGCTGCTTTTTAATTTATTCCTCTTCTCACTGTATATTTGACTCTGGGATCAAGACCGGATTAAGTATTGCATGCCTTTCATTTTACCAGGAAAAAAAGTTTCAAATGTTGTCAACAAATCTTTGTAAATCAGGTTTAATTTACAGTCTCCTGGATGGCAGCTGAGGTCCCAATGAAGGCTGCTGAGGGAAGGAGATGGGAGTCATTTGTAAGAAGACGCTGACTGAATCAGAGGTGGCAGACCTGCTTGCCGTTCAATGACTTCGTCATGCAATAAAACAGTTAAGAATAAAGACAATTAAGGCAAGACGGCCGTGTAATACAACTAAGAAAATGTTTATACAATGCATGCTTTCAAATTAGCTAAATGTTAATGGCAAGTGGAACATCCTCAGAGCTCAGTGTACTTAATCAAGATGTGTTAACACATCAGCGGAATTGAAAAGCTTTCAACAAGAGCCTCCATTAAGAACGCTTGTTTGGCTGGAGAAATTGGGCTTGTTAAGGACACAGAAACTGCATTTCATTATACTTGGGTGTGAAGCCGAAATATTGCACCAAACTGCATCATCTTAAGTGAACTATCCCAATCATGCACAGGCAGTTGAACAGGTAAATTGGTATTGTTCAAGTGTATTATGTGAAGCATGGTGAAAAGGCAGTCTATATTCTTGGGGCCTTTGCACCGTGACTGCTGTTACTACGGAGTCCACACACTTGTACTAACCTATTACTAAGAGGTCCAGTGAAGCTACCCAGCCGAGGCCCTCCCACACACACCCCACTGCCAGCTAATTTCCCACAATCCACTGCTCAGTTGCCGGTAATTGAGCTAGAACGGGGAGGGGAGGGAGAGATCTGGAGGACAAAATGACTTGCCAGAGGAGGAACTTGTCATAGTATCGGTAGTGGTGTATTAACCTCTGGTGACCTGGAGAATGCTGCCATTGCAGGAAATATTAACCTCAGACAGACCAGGAAGCAGAAGAATTAACAAGTCAAAGATTGGGAGAAAACAATGACTACCATGCAAAAAAAAAAGTCGTACTGTTTTTGGCATTAAGTGGCTGTAACCTGCATTTGGCTACACAAAGAGTAATGTAGTTAATACGGCTGGGGCAAATAGAATTAAAAGACGGATGCTTGTAATCTCTGCCTGGGAAAGCCTTTGGGAATCTTGTATCAAGAGATTCATAATCAACAGCTGCTAATGTAACCTAGAGGGCTTGAAATGGGATCTCCTGTAACCTAATGTCTAACTGCACTTACACGTTAAGCCTGAGTTTTGACATTTGTTGGGGCAGCCAATGGAAGCCTTTTATAGGTCAGGCTAAGGTGTTCACTCATGGAGCTAACACGAGTTCCCAGGTGTCAGAGGGAGGAGGGGGTGGGAGTGGGGGTTGTGGGTGGCAATCATTCAAGCCATGGTCTCCAAAGCACCACCATTACGGTAGCAGGCTGACACTCTAGCCCATGGGCTTTTCACCTTTACCAGCGTTAATTCTGACTGTGAACATTACAGCAAACAAGCTCCTGGTATTGGCCTTGTTTCAGGAACTGTGAGACAAACAGCTAGGTTTCTCTGCCATCACTGATTATACCAAAAAAAAAAAAGGTTAGACCTGGTCACAAAATTTTGGTCACAAAACTCAACATATCACCTTTTTAAGTTGACCCTGATAGCACAAAGTTGCCTATTAAAGAATTCTTAATGGCGCTATGTAAAAAAGTATATATGTTTATTACAAATGTAACCATCAATGCCCTCAAACTTCCATGTGTCTTTAATGTTGGAAAAGATACATCCACTATATGGCACTAGAAGACCTTGTAACACTACCCCCACGATTTCTGGTGGTACTGCTTCATTTTATCTGTATACGTAAGCTTTCAGAAAACACAAAATACTTCATCTGTGTCCATATACATATCTGACGTTGAGCATAAATGAGCCTTTACACATCCAGCAGATATGGCATTTATTAAAATTAAAATCATTTTATGTAAGCAATTTTGCATCACCATGAAAGCTCAAATAGGCAGTTTAATTTTGGCATGATTGGACAAAAATCCCATATTAACCTTTAAGCATATTGTAATTGAAGCAGACTGAAAGAACACTAAACCTCTGCACTTCCCGCTTGGCTCTGTTTTCAGGCTTTAGAAAATCCAGCCCATGACAGAAGACTTTGGCCAATCAAAGGCCATTTTCAAAGAGAGAAGCTGTCAATCATGTCAATCACTGCTCATGAACTGAGGTCAAACTGTCAAACGAGGCAGCACTGATCAAATATGAATCAAGATCAGTTACTGCATTGACCATTTATACCTCTAATGTTTTCAGAAACATATTTTAGTGTACTGTTTAGCTGTAAAATGAGAAGTTTGTGATCCGGCCTCCTTGTTAACAACATTCGAGCCGAAATGAAGAACTTCCCACTGGCTTGAGTAAACTATCTCATTTAACAGCTAAACAGTGCGCTAAAATATGTTTCTAAAAACGTGTAAGACGAGAAATAGGCAGTGCAGTAACACAATCTTGATACATATTTGGTCAGCACTGCCTAGTAGGGCTGAACGATATGGAGAAAATTTCATATCTTGATATTTATGCCAGATATCTCGATACCGATACGATACGATATGACTATGTGTTCAGTGAAAACTAAGCATTCTTTATAAAAAAAAAACAAAAACGAGTCCAAATCATTTTCTGGAAGCCCTCTTTAGTGACTGAATACACGGGAATCATGTGTAGCAATATGGTACGTTATAGTGTTTGTAATGTCTTTGTGCCTGCTGGATGTCGATTGGTATGGCATTATGCTACTGAATGCATTGGCAATCCGACCTTGCTTGGGCTTGACACAGGAGGCCCGAGATGTCCCTGCCGTGTCTTTTATTGCAAGGCACTGTTCATATAGTACTCGGTAGTGTTGTCACGGTTCCAAAATTGGGACCCAGGGTACGATACCAGTGAAAGTATCACGGTTCTGAGTAGTATCACGATACCACAGCAAAAATGAGGCAGATGTGCCTTTTGTCATTTACAAAAAGATAAATCACTTTTCTATAATACATCAATGATATTTCAATGGAATAAATTATTTATTGACTTATTCATACTTCAAAATCAGCATCAATAAGTGATTAACATAGGGGGGATTGAAATAAAACAAATAAATAAAATAAAAATCAACCAGCCACCCTCCTCCCCTGACAAGTAAAGAACAGTCCCTAAAGTGCGGTGAGGTTTTGTGGAAATGTGAACGGCTCATTTTCCTCTGACACGTCACATACCTGTGTGCCGCCACGGCTCGGCTGTTCAGGTACTACTGGGCAGTCATGACACCAACTTATTCACCTGGAGCAGGGCTTCTCAGTCGCCGGTAGCCAGCGTCACCAGGCTCTTCACATACGGCGAAACGCCGGTAAACCACGTTATCTTGTGGTGGCCATAGGGCTCCACCGTATTTCCGTCTGTGACCCCCGTTCAACTCACAACCGTTAGGTTTCGCCTTTCGTTTCTGCTGCAGGTTGAAATCTGTACTCACACAGCGTGCTGAATGATTTATTTTGCTCGAACAAAGCTATTTTTAGTCGCAAATGTGTTGTGTGTACTAGCAAGTTGCTAGCAGCAGCACGTCTCCCTCGCTCAAGGGGATGTTTGTGACTGGCTGGCTTTGCTGTCGATCCAAGGCAAGCAGGAGATGGATGTTTGTGATTGGCTGAGCTGTACATGCAGGTCAAGCTGGTGAAACTCATGGGGAAATTATATCGTCAATATCGTTGCCTTTTGGGATATTAATATCTTGCATGTTCATATCTCGGTATAGATACGGTAACGATATATTGTTCAGCCCTACTGCCTAGTTTGACAGTTTGACTGCAGTTTATGAGAGGTGATTCACATGATTGACCGCTGTGTTAGATTCTTTGGCTCTGGTTGGTTGATTTTCATAATTCTTGCAAATGCCATTAGGAGCATCTGCCTCATGTACTTCTGTCAGGATATAGTGACAGTTACAAAAAAAGTCATTAGCTTAAAAAAAGTTCCCTACCTTGGCTTTAGGAGTTGGCAGCTTTTATATCTGTATATTTATTGACATTTTCCAACAGAGAAGCTGCTGAGAAATGACACTGTCATTGCATCACTATTACAAACTGGCATGTCTTTAGTCCTCGTTAGTCGCAGATTTCACTCTCAATTGGTGTGACATTTGACACCACTGGAAAACCTGGAATCTCTTCTCATTAAAATGCTACACATTCAGGTGGCCTTATCGTTGTTGTCAGGTAAAAAAGAACAACTCCTTTTTTCGTCAGATAATATTAATTTCACACAGGAACATACTTTATGTGAATGAATTTCATGAGTTACAGTATGTGCCCAGAATGTACCATTTGGAGACAATTTGCTCTCATCTGGAAATATAGCGCCAGACTAATCATGATATACCTGATTTGGGACCAGGCTACATTTAAGAGGTTCAGCTGCTGTCAAGGTGAAAAGCTTTTCCATTCAGATCTTGGCAACACCTCGCACTTACTTTCCCACCGGGCCACCTCCATTATACTAACACTGTGGCTGTTCCGGACAGTAATGGCACAAATACAGTTTGATTAGAGACCAGTGAGATATGACCACTTTAAATTAATGAGTGTGCACAGCAGGGGCAGAAAGCATTGGTCCTGGTGGCTCTGCGGTGCTAATTCAGGCGAGCCTGACTCAGGTCGGCCGCGCCGCCAAACAGCCGGGCAGAACTGTTTGTTTTATGCTGTTTATTGAAATGAGTTATAAATCCTCCCCCTTGCTTCACAGGGCTCGGATGGGGTTTAGCGGAGCGGGGAAGTAAAGATGATTGCTTTGTCGCAGGTTGGGTGCTCGTGAATGCCCTGTGCGGCGATTGACCTACAGTTCATGTAAAAATAAAATCACTTATTATACAAAACACAAGTTGTGTGAGGGTTATGGCAGGCATGAAAGCGAACATTTGTGAGATCTGAGCTGAGGAACAAGTGTAGATGTAGGTCTGTGGGGGGAGCATATTGGCCCTTGGGGAGATGATTATGAGGCCTGTGCGGTTTAAGTTGTAACAAGGCAGTATTGCATCTGCTGAGAGGTAGACATTACACTCACTGTGGTAAAACTGGGTGGAAGACATAAAGGTCAGACCTAAG
The DNA here is from genome assembly GCF_011397635.1 of Epinephelus fuscoguttatus. Lineage (NCBI taxonomy): Eukaryota > Metazoa > Chordata > Actinopteri > Perciformes > Serranidae > Epinephelus > Epinephelus fuscoguttatus. The sequence goes on along the minus strand of NC_064773.1, from coordinate 24,985,598 downwards.
TAGAAAGTAGGGCGCAGGCGAATTGCCTCCTCTTTCAGAATAGCCTGTGTATTGTAGAAATGGTTCGCTGGGAATTTTGATCCACTGGTAATAAGCCTCGCAAGCCTTTCTTCTTCAAGTCACCCTCTCGCTCTCAGGCTCTTTCTTCTTCCTCCATTTTTCTCGTGAGTTTGCAACCTCCACATCTCTTTTTATAAATCTCATAGTGAACATTTCTCCTTATGTTCCCCACTTGCATCACGATCTACCCAAGCCACGGACTACTTAGAAAGTCGGCATTTAATTTAGTCTCCCTGCATGTCCTGGTTGCCGTCTTTCTTTCCGGGCATCCTACTGTCTCATTGCTCCTTTGCTGTCAGCCTAATTGCCTTCTCAATACTTGTCACCCCTGCTGTGCCAAATCTAGTCTATCTGCATACCATGTGACTGTTTGTCTCAGTAGCTGCTAGCTCCTAATTACCAGTGTCCGTGTCTGTGTGAGTTTCTTTTGGCCTGTGCAGCATGGCTTTTTTGAAACTCCTAAAGTCTGCCGGATGTAGTCCAGTTCTGTGTGCAGTGTGGCTGTCAAAGCCAATTGTATTCCACTCAGTGCGTCTTTTTCCATCAGACATCAGCGTTCTGGACATTCAGACAAAACCAGGGCTGCCTAGGGCGCCCAGTATGCTAGGTCCTTGACAGCCGAAATAAAAAACATTATTCAAAATTTAATATGTTTTGATGGTGAATATCACTGCATATAACACACTAGTTATATTTTGATTTCTTAATATTACACACAGTCGCTTTGCAATTATGCAATATCACAAGTGTCTGATGGTGTCCACACAAAATTTAAATGCAATTTTGACAATTTTTATGAGTTTATACATGAATTTAACGATTACTGTAAGTCTTACTGTGTGATTGGTGATTTCTTAATATAAATAAACCCATTTAAAACCCATTGGCAGGGTTTTAGATGAACACCCACCAAGTGCCAAATGCTGCTTGATTCTCTGTTTGGTGAATAAATCACACAAGGCTATCCGCCACGCTGCTGGGTAAATGTTTTGTACCAAAATAGTCCTGTGGTAAGAAACTATTATTAGAGTCTTTACCATGTTTTGGTTTCATTTACAGGCACGCAGCTGTACTGCTCCACTGCTGTCAGTGTCGCAGTTTGACACGCACACGCACACAACCTATTTTTTGACGGCACATTACAGCTTCACGCCTTCCGTTCTTACCTTTCACAGTAAAAGGCCCTAGACATGTAGGCCGCACTGCATCACTGCTCACCAGAAGGAACTTATTCACATGCTGAGGCTGTGGTGATGAGTTTTTGAATATATTAAAATAATTTTGCTTTATATTTTGCCCTGGCAAAACGTAACATAATGCTGCATTCACATGAAATCAGGCAGACGGTAGACAGCAGACAGGAAACGCCTTGTGGACAACAGAATGGCAGGACGGTCAAACAAAACGTGCAGGACGATATGCTGCGATGGTGGCACCATATTGTTAACAAAGAATGCAATTTTATATAGTAAATAAAATGGTTTGGTGTTTATTATCTTGTGTAATTTTTCGAGTAATTGTCCAGAGCACCTATGTTTTTGCCTCGTGTGGTGGAGCTACGTAATATCTGGTTGTCCGCAGTGGAGGATGGAAGCAAGGTAAATACAATTTTACCAACCTGTTCTCATCCACTAAAATGATATCTGATTTGCCATCCACTGTTCACCTGATTTCATGTGAACACAGCATAATACCTTTGTTACCTCAGTGTAATGTACTGAAACACAAAAAAGCTATTTATTATGACTGGTGAAAAATGTGCCTGGCTGGTAGATTTTTTCATCAACCAGTCCCCTAGCTGGTGAGAACAGTTTATTTCGGACACTTGGCATTTGAGTTATCTGAAAAAAGAATTCACACTCACAAAGCTAAAAACATTTTGGAGATACACGGTGTTGGGACAGTACGAAATCCTTCTCACTATAATAACAAACAGTTTTTGTGTTGCTCAGCTTTTGGTAAAGTTTTTATTCCTCCTTTAGCGGTTAATTACTGCTAGTACCGGGCAATATACCGATAGTATATCGATATCGTGATATGAGACTAGATACTGTTTTTGATTTTAGACATGGTAATAGTGATGTCTCACGGTAGTTTTAAAGGCTGCATTACAGTAAAGTGATGTAATTTTCTGAACTTACCAGACTGTTGTGGCTCTTCTATTATTTGCCTTAACCCACATAGTCATTATATTCACATTACTGATGATTATTTATCAAAAATCTCATTGTGTAAATACTTCCGTGAACGCACAAACAGTCAACCTTGCAGTTTCTTCACAGTATCGATATTAAGGTAAAAAACACTGTAAATAAATTGCTCTAAAAGCACGTGAGAGAAGACTTGTACAACACTTGTGGTGACACTGGACCCACGATGAACATAGAGCGCAGCCGTGACACCAATTCCGATAGACATTCTGGGTAAGCCCCTTAGTGGGTGGGCGCCTCTGAAAGGCTTTACTGTCCCTCCCTCTGCCCTTCACCTCATTGATTTACTATTATGCTTTCTCCAAGGTAAGGGAGAGTCCATTAAAGGGAACTTTCTATGCAGTGTGTATGCATAATGGAGCTTCCCGTACTGTATGTATCTGGGTGCGCGTGCACGTGGGGGCGGATGGAAACCTTTCCCCTTACATCTGCACTTGTGCGGCCATGAATCAGCGGCAAGTCGACTGTTAATGTAAAATCAATGTTCCAAATTAACCACAGGACCCTAGTCTCTGGGTTTTCAGCTCTTTTCTGGACAGGATGTGCCCTTGGGCTGAGTGAGGGGGAACACACATGCTTCACTATTGAACGCTGTTGCACCTTCACTCACTCACACACACACAAAGAGTAGACAGGAACACACACAAATACATAGAGAGATACATGCATTGGCAGACACGAGCGTGTGTGCGTAATTTATCCGACAGTGTCCTCACAGAACATTAAAGAAAAAAAATATACCCGGGCTCATTGGCATAATGCATGCATAACGCACCGCGCAGTGAAAGAGCACAGCTAGGTCCCCTTGTCTAATTCGCATAGTGCTGCATCTATTAAAATTAAGCCAAGGTATCCAGCTTAAGGCTGCCGCTGATAAGGTCAAAGGCGTAGCGAACATTCCAACACTCATTTCTCCCCCAACATAATCGCACTCACTCTCGACAGAAATCTGCATAATGTTCCATGTATAGCTGCTAGCCAAAATGAAAGAGGGAGGTGTGAGGGGGGGGGGGGGGGCTGGCAGGGGGAATGGAGCCAGCGGCATATCCCTCAAAGTCAGTGCCAAATTGAATCTGCAGGTGCAAATGTGGCATGTGTGCTGCCTCTAAGATGCGCAGCTATCTATATTTATATGAATAATATATGGCTGGTCAAGGGGCCACAAGCCTGCAGGGAATAAGTTCCTACGGCAGACGGAATCAATCATTATATGCCACTGAAATGCATTTATCGCTGGCTTGGACCTCTTTATTATGATTTCATGGGGTCTGATATGGGCTTTCTCTTTCTGTTTTCATTCTCTGCTACTCTTCCTCAGCTAAAACAGATGAAAGATACGGCACTTTCAAAAGACACCGTGGCTTTGCGTCTATCGAAAGGCTTAGCAGCCGAATGACTGCCTGATTGTGAGACAGCCTTTGCTTTATATATGTGCATTTATGTGCATATTTCTGCACGTGTGTGCACATAAAAGCAATGTGTGTCCGTGCATGCATGAAATCACTGCAGCTTCATCAATACACGAACACTTGGTTTGGTCTCATGATACGGCATCATCCAAGCTTTTCATTAGTGCACCGAGAGCCTATATGTATCAATCTGAATACAGAACAGATGGACAGCACAGCAGTAGCCCTTAGATGTCCTCCTTCTTCTCCGATCATGTTTGAAACTGCAATATGGGCATATGTTCCTATCATGTCCAACTCTGATATGAATCTGCAGAATGGCAGACTAATTAGAGCTTAATAGCTTTGATTTTTTTGTGTGTGAGCGTCAGTCTCAGTTCTTGTTTTCCAAACACCTGACATTAATCTATTACACGTGATCGTTTTTTCAAACACACTGTCGTGAGAGCGGCATGGTTCCAGCACAATAGTGTACTCACACACTCTAGAAACATGTGCTATCTAAAGACCTAAAATGCTAATGTAAAAGCAAATGTCACTGGATACAAAAAAGGTGTCACATCCCATTCTGACCTTTGATATGGACTGAACACCAAAATGTCATGGCTGCTGCCATCAAAGCATGTTTTGATCCTCACCTTCTTTTTGTTTCCTTCCTTCCTTTCTTTCTCTGTGTCTTTCTGAGGTTCCTACAGCTTGAGGAAGGTTAGACTGAAGACTTTTAAAGACTTTTTACTGTCAGAATTAAATTTAAGACCAAATAACACAAAAACAACCAACAGTAATTACTATGGGTTTGGGATAATTTCACCCAAATGTTTGATGTAACATGAAACATGACTTTTTGGTGCCATGGCGAAGACAGGGGTTGAACTGAATTGATAAAGGCCTGGCATTGCTGGCAAGTTGTCCTGCCCTAATTCCATCACCCTGAGTTTGAATTGTTTTTGCATAAAATACACCAAGCCTTGGATGCACTGCCGGGTTTCAATCATGCCACAAAAACATAGATGAATAGACAGTTTTTGTTTAATTTGTACTGCCATATGTTGTCCAGGGTGTAGCAAGAGCTAGCTAGCAGACAGTGGATCGTCTGCTCTGAGCATCCCAGCTGGTGCTGATGTGTCCACTATCCTGAGAGCCTGGTCTCAATCCGAAGTTGTCGAAATCTGGTACTTGGGCAGTGACTTGCGGCATCCTTTAACATTGGCATGATACCTGGCTGGTTGCCATTATAATTAAATGATGCCCGGCAGCATCAGGGGGAAACGCAACAGGACAAGGGTGAAAGTTAAGGCTGCAAAAGTCCAAGTGGGGCAGGTGTTTGCCTCCCGTAAGATTCTTAAGCCAGAAGTGTATCTTGAAAGAAGACAATGCAGGTAACAGGCAGAACTTGACACGGTGTCCCAGGATGTCAATAACCAACGCATCCAGGGTACCTTGCACGTTGTGTGTGGACGTCGAAAGTCCATGACGAGGTCAGAGTGAGAATGTGTTGATCCTGACGTGGTGACATTATTTATTTATTTAAAAAATTACTTGGACATTTAAGACATTAAGAGATTTAACAACATAACATCATCGGATAAAACGATCTAAAATCTTACTTCCATGTCTTAGCATTTTTAAGGCTTTTGAACAACATGTCCTCATGCAACTGTTTGTATGATATCCTATGAATTAGCACCCAACAAATGATGTTAAGTACTTCAAATTAAGTCACGTACTTCACATTAAGTTACGTAGGTTAGATTTATGAAAATAAACATGGTGACAACGTACCTTAAAATTACTGAAAGTTCACTCAAAGTTCAAACAGTTCCAAACTCTGGTCTCATGAGGAAAGTCCTGAGTTTTGTGACTCGTCCATCACCCCACCTCCCTCCTCATGGGGACCACTCCCTTCTTTATTCCCATCATTGGTCTGGTGATCACGGGGTCATCCCTATGTTTCCAGGGTTCTATGTTTCCCGGGTTCTATGTTCCCCACTTAACCCTGCAAACAAGGTTCTATGTTCCCCATTTACACAAAAAAGGTTCTATGTTTCCCGCTTGGTTGAGCAGGGAACATAGAACCTTTTTTGTGTAAGCGGGAAACATAGATCCTCTTTTGCAGGGTTAAGTGGGGAACATAGAACCCGGGAAACACAGATACGCTCCCGTGATCACTGCCTTCCCAAATACGTGGGTTTTACACAATCTGCTGGCTCAGTTTGGTGCAATACTTTTGATCGGGAAAACGTAGGAACAATGCGTGAGAACAGCCTATTTTGAAAGACTGATTTAAGATATTTGTGAGTTTAAAACAATTAAGGCCTTATTTTTTGGTTAACGCCTTTTAAGGATCTGTAGGAACCTTGTTTCATATATTTTGGGTCTACTACAGTCCATCCACCAGATCCAAGAAAGAAAAAAACCTTGCACATCACTCTCTTCCCCCCTATTCCTTTTGCCCTCTGCCTGTGCTTATTCCATTTTAATGGGTGCCTGTGTTTGTTTGGGAACAGGATGCTATCAGAGAGCCTATGCTTGGCTGCACAGACTGATCCCCTGCAGCCGTCTTGTGAATATGTTTACATGCATTTCACTCAGGAGCCTCAATTGATTCCGGGGCATCTTGTTACCACCATTATGGAAAAAAGATCTTGAGATTAATTAGATTTCGATGGAGCGATAGTGTAGCCTATCTGAACTCCACTTTGACTCTGAACCGGTTGTAGCGTTTGGCGCCCACACATCCTCTCACCTCACAGGAACCTGCTGCCCTCTGCCTATAGAGAAATGAATATGGAACACCCACACCGTCCTGCCTATCATGTTCTTCCAAGCCTCCACAAGGCCACTGCAAGCACAATACCTTTTTCCACACACACATCCGCCTCCCCCCCACCTCACTGTTCACACGCAGATCAATAGGCAATTCGTAAAGCCGCTCGCTTTAAGTGTATGACTTAGTGAGGACATGTAATATTGATTTGTTTTGAACAAATGTGACCAAATTAATAAAGCAACCCATTACTGCTTTGCTTCACTGTTTTTATCACCACGAGGGGAGGAACTGCAACGTGGTTTCAACGTTAAGACATGAGCACATACTCAAACCTCTTAGGACTGTATTTTTACAAGATGTGAAATCATATTCGCCACTGTTCAATGTCTGCAGGAAAACCCTTCATAAACATTCAGTCTCAAGGATCACTTGTGGAAGGCTGATGGCCAAACATGGCAATATACACTTGGCCATAGCTGGACGAGCAGGTAGTCACATCACTGGAAGCGGGAACAATACATGTTGTGAGGGCCGAGGTTTTTCTCAGCGTGGCACGGCGTGTCTGATGTGAGGGCATGACGGCTTTCATGTGGCATTTGACTCGGTGTTTCATATCGAGCAGCTGCTTCTGGGTGAGTCATTCGCACCATGGAGGCCACAATCTATTGTATCCATCACTGGGGAACGAGCGCACACACACTCCCATGCATGCACGCATACACACACGCACACGTCCACACAGAAGATTATAGCAATCAGATTCAGCAGCCCCCTTGGTGAAAATCACATTTGTCATTATCGGCCATTATCTGTTTATCTGGCTTTCAAATATTCATGAGTAATATGTCTGCTGGATGACATACATTTTGGACAGAAGGGAGGGTGTGAGAGATAAAATGGGAGGGAGAGAGGGTAGAGAGATGCCCCAATGCAGTTAGGGGATTAGTGAATACCTTCCCTCTCCCTCTTTTTCTCTCCAGCCGGATCCCTGGATGTGTGGGTGTACTGGTACAAGCAGGTGAAGTGATGCTGGTGAATGTGCTCGAAGATGCCTCTCAGTAGCTGTGTGTTAATTACACAAAAAGCCCTGGATGCAACGTGCCGAGATGGCGGTAAAAGCAAAGAATCCTCTCTGCGCACCAGCTGGAGTGTGTGTGTGCCCTGTGTTAAAAAGGCGCCCGGGTATGTACTTTCGTGGCATGTGTCGGTAACGACTTCTCTGTTTGCAACAGGAACGGAGAGGAAAGGAGAGAGTGAGGGGGAGGAGGGGGGAGGGGGGGGGGGTGTCCACCATTCTGTGGATTTCTTCGAGACGTGTCTGGTGTGCGCTCACTAAGCAGGACCCGGGGACATGAAAACTGCCAGTCCATCACTCTGCACACACGCACACACACACAAACAAACGTCAAATTCCCTGAATTGACTAATGTTTTGTGAAGCCTAAACACTGTCCATCATAAATCCGGTCTGGTTGAGGCGCATCCTACATAGTTGCGCAAAAGCGCGTCTCCACGTCAAGTGAAGGTTCGAGGCCAGTCATCAGCATAATTATCCTGCAATGTTTCACCTCATTTCTGCAATCACGCATGACTGATTGGTGTTTGGGAAGCCAAATGATTTCAATCACAAGACTACGTGTCCGTTTAAACACCGCCGGATCACTGAATTCAGGCGTTTTTCATTAACTTGGAAAATGCGTTGCGCAGATGCAACCGTGCGACATGTACGCTATGAAATGACAGAGACACATTTGAGGAGTAAAAAAGAGTAAACTTACCCGATTCTACCATGATAGCCCTCGAAGCAGTATGTGTCTATATTCCCATCAAGTGCGCCGCTCCAATGACGAGCGAGCCCCAGCGCGCAACATAAAGCCAGTCAACAATGTGTGGTCTTCTTATTTTTACGCAGCTGCTGAGAATTCAGTTCTTCCACATCGAAACGCTTCTGCATGAAGAGGGGGAAACGAAAAAAACGGCGAAGTCCAAAAAGCAGGTTGTCGAGAGTGTGGAGAGAGATTTATGTGTTCCCTGTGCCCTTCCCTTCCAGTCTTCACAGCGGCTGTTAAGGGCGCATCTCTCCCCTCGATCAAGTGTCAGGCGGACCACATAGATGCGCCGCCGTCTCCTCAGCAGTCATTAATATCAGAACAAACCCCGGCTCTCCAGAGGACAGCCAATAGCGGCAGAGAAGCAGGCGAGGTGCTCGCAGCATCCCTGCTCTGGTTGGCTGCGAGGAGCCGTCAGTCATATCCCAGAAGCCTGTTCTCATCTATGTCTTCTTCTGTTGGAGGTGAAGCACGCTGCAAAAAATATCCATATTAACAACATTCTACTCATGAAATGTAAAAAGCATTGACATTAAATAGATATTTAAGTGCTTTCTGATAATGTGCAGGAAGGGCAGTAAGACTCCATAATGACCTGTCCAATGTGTGAGGACTCAACTTGGCACATGACCTAAGAGAAAATGAGTTTGCACCAACTATTTGAAAAGACATAACTAGGTTCAGGGATCTCGCTACATGCAAAGATACTAAGCTTTATTCTAACTTCTACTTAAATCTTAAGGGTTGACTTATTACAGCTCTTAATCATGTTTGAATCTGATAACACATGAAATACATCCAAACAGAATCCATCAATATACACCCAAAAGTCGCTGTGACGACACATTAAACAATGACAGGTTCAAGAGGCTTAGCACATTTGTTGTTAACATTATTTTGAGTAACTAAAATTAGCAAGACTACACTGTAAAAATATGTGAACACAAGTAAAAGTCATTCATTGACATTTCTCAGGAAGCAGTGTTAGTAAAATGTATGTACAGGATCACAGTTTGCCCTTGTGGGTGTTATATCTAACTATATATAGCCTATTTTATATTAGATTATTATTACTAATACATTAATGTGTCCTTTACATAAGTAAAAGTTCAAACACTACACTGTAAAAGTCATCATTGACATCTTCAAGCAAGAATTATTGGTAAAATGTATGTACAGTATCAAAAATTTCACCTGTGACTGTTATATCCTACTATATATAGCCTGTTTTATATGAAATTATTATTACTAATACATTAATATGTCCTTTACATAAGTAAAAGAGACAATGCTACACTGTAAAAATTTTTGAATACAAGTAAAAGTTATGCATTGACATTTTTAAGCAAGTTAGCAAAATGTACTTACAGTATCAAAAATCCTCCCTGTGAGTGTTATAGCTTACTATATAAAGCCTATTACATATTAGGTTATTATCACTGTAAATAGCATTTTACTGTTGTAGTTGGTTAAGGTAGAGCTTACTTGAAACTATTTTATATACTTTTGAGGATGTATTGAAAATCTCATGGCATGTCTTGTTGTAAGTTTAAAGTTATGAATAACTATCACGTCAATGCACCGAAATAAAATAGTTCTCTCAGAACTGTAGCACAGTGGGAGTATAATGAGACATGAAATGGAAATATTCAAGCAAAGTACCTCAGAGTCTCTAAAATGTGTACATAAGTTCAGTATATAGAGTCAATATGCTAAGTTACATCCCACCTAGGCTCATATTACTGACACTAAAGGCAGGCATTGCTTTAATGTGCTCAGAGATCTGTAGTGTTCAGAACAAACTGTAAAGTATTCATGCAGTGCTGCATGAAAGGGACACAACTTGATTAGTAAATGGAAGCATGCTGTAGCTGCTGTCCATTGATTAAACATGGCATCTTTTGTAGCACATTGACAACACATTGTCTCAATGCATCACAATAAAAGGAAGAACTGACCGTGGCAAGACCATCCAGTTGCCAGAAAAAATGTTGGCATTGTACGTTTCTGCCAAGCCACTGATACATTACATTTTTGTTATTTTGTAGTGGATACATTGAAAGTTTATGTTTCAACAATGCTCTGACTAACATGTGGTTAACTTTAGGCACAAAAAAAAGGCTTACACTCTTTTTGTGGCACAATCCTGGCTGGTAATGCAGAGATACTTGGGTAAAAACAACCACTTATTGCGGCACTATCCCTGATGGAAAAAACAGCGACGAGTGACAGAAAAACACCCACGCTTGGTGGCTAAAACGCTGCTGGAAACAAAGCAGTGACTCTCTGAACACAACTGGTTGTGCTGTTTGTTGGTCTCGAGCAGTGTTCTATGGTGTTCAGCAGCATTGCAGGCATCTTGCCCAGCGTTGCTGCCATCCACCGTCCCCTCCACTTCTTGATGACAGTCAGCTCATATACTAAATCATCTCTGAAATATTGATTTGAAATGTGCAAATTTACTTAAAACAATGCTTTCTTGTGGCGACTGGGCTTTGCAAAATGTGGCCATTTAGGACTAAGATTGCCTCCAGACATGTTTTAATGTTTTCCAAGAAAAAAGTTCAGTTACTTCCATTATAAATTAACATCTTCTTCCTCAGTAAAAAAAAATCCAGAATCTATGAATTTATACATAAGTTTAACTGCTTGACACAAGATGTCTCTTAATTCCCGTGTGCACATTGGTGGTGTCAAATTTCCACATCACACTTGTGCATGTAACGAGTTGGACTATATTTGGCTTCCAGACTATTTTTTAGGTGTCAGAAAATCCTGCTCGTACAAACACTTTAAACTGATTTTCAAGGTGAGCACAGAGAAGCTTTCTTTCTGCTGTCACTCTGCGCATACATCAGTTAAACAACGTCAAATAAAGTGGTTGAAGATTAAATTTTGATTAATATTTCACCACTGCTGCTGCTGCGTCGCTTGCTGCAGCAGTTGGAGTTGAATTCACACTTAACTGTGGCTGCCCGGCCAGCCGCTTTCTGTGTGCAAGTGCATTTGAGATGGACATTTTTTGCAGTGCAGGGGGGAATGAGGAAGAAGGCGCAGGCAGGGAAGAAAATGGATATCTGTACCTATTAGCTCCAGAGCTCCCGTCTCAGATCCCAGGAGGATTTCTAACACAATGTTCTACAAACTGATGTTCCTGGAGGTCGAGCAGGGTTATCCACAGCCTTGGAGAAAGAGACGTACTTCATCTGACAGCCCAAAGGGTTCTGATCCAAGGACTGTACTACCTGAGACTGAGGCTGGTTGGAAGTCTTAATTTATACGACCTTACCGTGCATGATTGCGTTCTTTTATCTGTTTGGTGTCATTCACGTTTCTGTAAAGCCTCAGGGAGTTTGGAGAGTTTTGCTGGGTCAGTACCCTCCTAAGTTCCCCTTTGATGCTCCAGTAGAAATTATTCAAATTTCATGTAAATTGTGTGAAAGAATTTATTTTGAAAGTTTACTCACAAGTGGATGACCTCTATGAATAAAAATAATCCCACGAAACTATTTAGACAGTTTTCTTTAATTGGATGCAGAGGATTTCGCTGTGCCCCAGGTGCTGCTCACTCAAACTGTAGTAATTATGCAGTTTTTCAGATACTTCCCATATGTTCCCCTTCCTTTGCTTGTTTGGCTTTTTCCAAAATGCTACTCAAGATTTGTGTTGTCTGTAAATTTGGAAACAACCCTCTGCCTGTGATCACTGGACAAATGCCCTTTCAAGGGGCCCCAGCTCTGCCCTAATGATACCAAAGAAGGCTGGTGAGAAGCTGTAGTCTTTACGTAACCAATGTTTAATGGGTAATCCTCTGATTTAGGGTCACTCCGTTATTTCGCACCGTAATTAAGAGGCAAATATCAGCTAAAGTTGTCCATTTTTCAGCCTTTTATTGTTGCTGCCAGCTTCACTAACAGGATGACAGGCTACCTAACAGGGTGACACATTTGTTTTCATTAACATGTACATTATAAATAGACAAAAACACACACACACACACACAGACACACAGACACAAATTTTACAGTTGTCAGATTTATGGTAAATCCTAGTTGAAAAAAATATATAAGAACTGAGTCACCTGTTTTTTTTTTCTTGCTTAAAAATGGTTAGATGCTTTTGTGTTCATTTCTAAATCATCTGTGTTGGTCTTTAAGCCGCCCAGTTGCAAGAAGAAAATGTTTGCATTGTATATTTTGGCAAACCACGGATATGCTGCATTAATACGTTTCATACGTGCCATATCAACCTTTCTAAAGTGATGTAGTTCTGACCAAAAGTTGATGTATGTGATCAATTTAGAGTATTAATCACAGAGGATGTAAGTAATTAGATTCATTTATTTAATCGCTTGACAGCCCGAGTCAAACCTAATCTATTAAAACCATAACACATAATAAAGTGCTTCTAGTGCCTACACATAACCAAACCACAGCGTTGTGGAAATGTAAACTTTCAACATACTTGCTACATACTGCTGAACCAATGTTATATGCAGGGCTGTTTCAAGACACTCTTGTCATTTATAAAAAGATAAATCACTTTTCTATAATACATCAATGATATTTCAATGGAATAAATTACTTATTGACTTATTCATACTTCAAAATCAGCAACAATAAGTGATTAACATAGGGGGGATTAAAATAAAATAAATAAATAAAATAAAAATCAACCAGCCACCCTCCTCCCCTGACAAGTAAAGAACAGTCCCTCCATAAGTAAAGAACAGTCCCTCCGTAAGTAAAGAACAGTCCCTCCATAAGTAAAGAACAGTCCCTCCGTAAGTAAAGAACAGTCCCTCCGTAAGTAAAGAACAGTCCCTTCATAAGTAAAGAACAGTCCCTCCGTAAGTAAAGAACAGTCCCTCCGTAAGTAAAGAACAGTCCCTTCATAAGTAAAGAACAGTCCCTCCGTAAGTAAAGAACAGTCCCTTCATAAGTAAAGAACAGTCCCTCCGTAAGTAAAGAACAGTCCCTTCATAAGTAAAGAACAGTCCCTCTGTAAGTAAAGAACAGTCCCTCCGTAAGTAAAGAACAGTCCCTAAAGTGCGGTGAGGTTTGTCACAAAGAGAGAAATGTGAACGGCTCGTTTCTCCTCTGACACATCACATACCTGTGTGCCGCCACGGCTCAGCTGTTCGGGTATTTCTGGGCAGTCATGAAATCAACAAAGAGGAAATTATTGGACCTGGAGCTGGACTTCTCCGTTGCCGGTAAGCCCATCTTGCGACAGGAATATGGCATCTGTGACCCCCGTTCAACCCACAACCGACAAGATTCGCCTTTCGTTTCTGCTGCTGGTTGAAATCTGTACTCGCACAGCGTGCTCCTGATTGATTTGTTTTGCTTGCGCAAAACTATTTTTAGTTGCAAATGCCAGTAAAATGCTCGCACCGTAGAACTCTGTGGAAAACAAATCACTGTAACATATATAAACAAATCTAACCTACAAGTAAAAATAAATAAAAAATAACATTCACTGCTTAAAGATACTCAAAAGCTCAGCTAATACCTGAAATGTCACTGGGTACAAACCACGCAGCAGCATATTGAGTGCCAGGTGGCCAGCATGCGCTGTTACTGGACGGCGCATGGACACTCACCCTATTGCGACTGGACTTTGAACTTATCCCACAGTAGTGGTACCATGAGGTAGAGCTTAGATCGGGCCCAAAAAATTCAGCTCGACCCGGCCCGATGTTAGGTCCATGTTAGGTCCAGGACCGGCCCGTCCAATTAACTGTAATTATTGGCCCGAGCCCGATTTAAACCCGGCATTTTTCAATAAGTTGGCTGTTATAATTAACGCTAAGGACACACCAGATGCGTTAGTCCCGTGAAAGTCCTGCGAGTGTACTTGCAGGCGCTTGACTGTCCACACAGGCAGCGCATTTCTCCTGCACTCTCCGCGCCGGTTAAACATTGACTTGTCTGTTCCCGTCAGTACTCATTTTTTCACTTCAACAGGTCATTTTAAACATGGGTAAGTCCATATTTTCATTGTTTTTTATAACATAATAAGTTAATGACAATTTGTCATTGCATGTCCATGTATTGAGCGTGTTGGGTAAGCACTTAATGAATAGAGCATATTTTTTGGAGGCACGGAAAGCTGCTATCCCTCCCATTTATCTCTACCACCCCCCTCTCTCTCTCTCTTTCTGTATGTGTGAATTGCAACCCCCAACCTGTAGCCATTTCTCTCTCTCTCATATCTGACACTCTGTCTCTCTCTGTCTCTCTCTCTCTCTCTCTCTCTCTCTCTCTCTCATATTTGACCGGCCCGGCCTGGGCCCATCAGAGGGGTGGGGGGTCCCGGCCCGACTCGGCTTGGGCCCGCGTGCCAGGTCGGGCCGGGCTCAGGCTCGGGCAGAGAATCTAAGCTCTACCGTGAGGTACCGTAGTACTACGGTACTCCAACAATGCTAGCGCAGGTGGCAACCAATCGTGCGGACATGGTCTCAATTTGCATGACGCATGAAAAGAGACAGAAATGCTCTGCAGTCCCACACAATGCGGGACATCTAGTCACCCTACTTCCACTGCCACTCGCAAGCAGCAGCTAGTTTGTCGTTGTTGCAGTGTCTATAGGGGTTCCATTATATTGTCATTGATATGGACCAATGTCAGCCGTCTCTGGGGGCCCCTTTCCAGCTCGGGGCCCTAGGCAATTGCCTAGTTTGCCTGTCTGGTTGCGACGGCCCTGGTTATATATCTGTGGTTTACACAAACATGCAATGCCATCATTCATCCTGGAGATTGAGCTGCTTTAAGAAGGCTCAGCATAATTAAAAGCCAACCTGGTCTCACAGATATATGTGAAACGACCATGACCTCTTAACACAGCATTACATGGTGATGGTATATATCATGCTGAAATTACTTGCCAGTGGAAAGTCAGTTAAGATCCTTTGTTGTGGTGGATCCATGAATTCCTTGGTTCAGTGACGTCAGGCAATGGGTTTTGATTAATGTCATGACCCCATAGGTAGTGTGAAGAACAGGAAAGTCCTTGTAGCATCGGGTGGTGGATGGGTCAACAAACACCAGACATATTTTAAACCAAAAATATGATATTCTTTTCCGAACTTAACCAAGTTGTTTTGATGCCTAAACTACCACGTGATGCCACCCCACTCTCACTGAAAAAACAATCACATATAAAGGTCGACTGTACAGCTTATCGCGAATCATACTTATGTTAATTGTAAGGCAACACCCTCTAGTGGCCATAGTAATTATTCCAGGAGCAGAGGAGGAAGTGACGTGATGGAGCAATAGTGATAAAATCAGTGTAATGTACAAATGTCAAATAAGCCCTTAAAGGGTGGGTGAAAGCAGTGGTGGATGGGTCAAACTTTCACTCAGGAGTTGCATTCTTCTAATAACAATGTAGCCTAGTATGCTAGTACATGTAGCAAGCTGTGCTAGTGACATATGGCATACGTCACGTCGAAAACCGTGTTGTTTTTCCTAAACCTTATCAGGTAGTTTTGCTAACTAAACCTAACCATGTAGCTTTGGAGCAGCTGGTGTGTGATGTTCAGGACGTGTTTACAACTGTAACCCGTAGAGCGGTAATATATGTATGCTTTGAGCCAGTCATACTAGTTGTTTTGGCAGTCAGTGTAAATCAACCTATTCCATTGTTTAGGTATGACAAAGTGTAGCATGATGGTGTTGAGGTAGTGGTCATTTCACATATTTCTGTACGATCACTTTGTTCATAGCGTTCTGTATAGATGCCTGTTGCATTTTGTAACGTGTGCCCCTTATGTTGTTGTAATTATGCCTGTCATTGACTAGAAGTCCAGTTATATGTTCAATCATGAATCTTTTTCTGATGCCTCCTGTCATGCTATGTATCAAAAACCTGAGGCGTTATGGACATGAGCTGCATTATACCTTAGACAACATGGCTGGATATGCACAGAGAAGAGTAGTATCCACAGAAACTAAAGGCAAAGTTTTACACTAAAACCAAATGTGTAGTCAGCTATAAACACTTCTGTTTACTGAAGTGGTCAGACAGTACGCGACACACTAATCAGTGCACAGACTAAAGCAGCCCTTACTTGTGAATGACCTCTTTTTTAAAAAGAGGGAAATATCATTTGTTTTATAGCTTTTAGATTCATGAAGAGAAAAGCGAGATATTTTTTTAACCTAAACATTTTCCCTGAACTGATGTCTGTGTTGCATCAGTTTGTTCTTTGATCCGTTGTCAGGCGAGTACAAACAGAGAATCCATTAACAAGAGTTTTAAAACAACCTTCTGTCTTGTTTTTCATTCCTATTATTGTAAGCTCGTGTTTAATGAGGAGAATGTGACAAAAGATCTCAACCTAATACTGAACAGAAAGTTCTGTAGTTGTTTGAGTTGGATAATGAATTTTAGCTTGTGTTATGTCTTAAACCTGCATGCATTTTTTTTTGTTTAAAGTCTGTTCTTGTTTCTTTTCTTCTGTCAAAGACGGTAAATATATGCAGGGGACTGCCCATTGTTCCAACAGCCCAAAATTCCAAAGCTCTGTTAGTCCGAACAATGTTCGATTGGACCGAAAACCCATTTCTCCGACAGCCTGTTTCCCTGAAAATACCCACTCTCTGCACCTTATCACCAGAAACAATGTTTGCATTGTAAGTTTCTGTAAACCTTGGACATGTTGCATTTGTCATCAACACTGTGGTGAATGTTGGTGAAGATTCTCAGTCATCTAGGCTTCTTAAGTTCATGCTGAAGAAGCCTCTTCACCAGACCGTTCACACTAGACTACAGCACTGTTGACAAATGTAACATATCCAGGGTTTACAGAAACATACAGTGCAAACATAAGGTTAATATAATGTACGTGTTTTCTGACCGCTTCTGATGACAGAAGTGTTTATAGCTGGCTTCACATTTGGTTTTAGAGTAAAACTTTGCCTTTAGTTTCTGTGGATGCTACTCTTTTCTCTGTTCGTGTCCAGCCATGTTGTCTTTGGTATAATGCAGCTCAGGTCCATAACGGCCCAGGTTTTCGGTACATAGCATGACAGGAGGCATCAGAAAAAGAGTCATGATGAACTGTATAACTGGACTTCTAGCCAATAAAGGGCATAATTACAACAACATAAGGGGCACAAATTTCTAAAATTACAACTGGCATGAATAGACAACGCTATGAACAGGATCTCACAGAAATAAGTGAAATGACCACGACCTCTGAACACCACATTACATTACACTTTTCATACTTAAATGATGAAATTGGTTCCTGTTACTGTTCTAAGGGTTACAGTTTTAAACACGTTACATCATGGATCAGCTGCAGTTCTGTTGTATAACTATGGGGTTTAGGTTTAGTCAGCAAAACCACCTGGTAAGGTTTAGGAAAAACATCAGGGTTTTTAATGTGATATGGAAAAACACTTCTTCAGCATGAAGTGAAGAACCCTCTTGGATGAGCTGTGAGTCCAGTTGCCTATGATATAGCACCTGAGATTAGCTATGATGAATGTGTGGTAAGGTTTAGGCACAAAAAACACTCGGATATGGTTAGAAATTTCTCATTTGGTTTTGGCTTTGGCTTTAAAAACACACTTTTCGTGGCACGATAGTTGCTGGAAAAGCAAGGATGGGTTGGTAAAAACACTTGCTGTCATTGCTTGGACGCCACTTGGAAACCCTGCAAAACAAAGGTAAAAACGCCTGGGACCACTGGGGTTGGGGGCTCAAATGCTGCTGAGAAACGCCATGAAGGGTCAGTAAAAACATCCAGAACCCTGGCACATAGGCGGCTGGTAAACTGGAACTAACTGCAGGAAGTTTGTATATTCCGAGAAATGGGACTTCTGAGCAATGGGTGTTTGTCTTTGGGATAACCAGAGAAATGGCTCGGCGTCAAATGGAACATTTTTTGGACTGATGGGGCTTTGTCATATTCTGCCGTCGGAACAATGGCATGGCACCAGTATGCACATGAGGAACATTAGTACAAGCCATGGCAACACCTGGACACTGCTTTATTTTATTCAAGTGTGGAATATAGTCAGTGACACAGACATGGAAAAACACTTTAGTACGTGGGCTGTCTGTGTATTTAACCTTGTGCACAGTCAATCCTCTCTTGCACAAGATTCTGCAATGCTTGATAAATAGGCTCTGAATATTTTAAATATCTCAGTCTTGTTTATTGTTCCTGAAATCCAGAGTGTATAACCCTTACATGTAGGGTATATTATGACAAAATGTAGCTGCAATAGTACATTACCATATCTTAACATCTTCTACTTTTCCATACTTGCAAGGACCAAAGCCTCTTTTAGATGCTCAGGATGACTGGGGCCGCGATGGCACCATACCCAGAGCTGATTCTGCATTTTTGCCTTGAACCTTTATTGTATAAGTTGACCGCGGTGACTTCACACCTCATGAAGTCAGTCAAGGGTGCACTCAGTGCATCATAAAACCCCTCCAACACAGCTTGGCAGTGTCAAGGAGGAGTTAGGATCTCACACAGACAAAAAAGCAGGATATCGCCCCGCTGTGAAAAATCTGCATCACATTTACTGCAGTGAAACATTATTTTGGAGGGGAGGGAGCTTCCTGTGAAAGAAAAGGCCTGAGGTGTTTACAGTGTGAGTTATGTCCTCGCTCATTCTTGTTTATTGCAGGGTTTGGGGAATATTCTGAAGGCGTTTCATGGTGACATTTTGCGATGTGTTCCACAGGGGGAGAAAAGGCCGCAGAGGGCAGTAGAATTTATTGACTGAATTTCACAGTTATAAATGGGTCTTTTACAAGTGACATAAAGAAAATGATCTGTTCTCTGCTCAGGCGGTGGAGATCTGTAAACTGTGTTCTGTGTACTGCCAGCAGTCATGGCTCTTGTATTGAATAAAGTTTCATTCAATAGACTATAACTTTGCTTTTGATAAATATGTGCGTAGAATCAAAGAGAAAGGGGAAGTATTTAAAGCACCTGAATAGTTCCTTTAATACAAACCTTTAGCAGCTGTGCGTATTCTGTCTACCAGCAATATGTTCATTCTCCTAAGGCACTGTATGAACAGACTGCATTTGCATTTTCGCATGTAGCCCGAACTGTGTTCACTATCATTGTCTTATGTGTTTTGTAAAAACCTTAGGCTCCCATTCTGCTCTGAAGACAGTCTATGGGGAGATCTCCAGAAGAATAATTGTCTCTAGAGAAAAGCTGTATACAAAGAGACCACTGTCTGTGCTGCTCAGTGTTACTCAAACAATACATATCCCTCACAAAACCACCCCAAGGCTTTAATGTCTTTCCTGAGACTGCTGCGGTCTGAAAAAGACAGCTGCATTGCTCGCTGCAAAAATGCACTGTTTAGAAATCAGACAATTTTGTCTTGAATTTTTAGTTTTCCGCAAACTTGGGAAGTTATTTCAGCAAATAAAAATCTTGCTGGTGGAGGAAGGAGACGGTCTAAAGTGACGCTCAAAGTAAAGTCAAATCATTGAAGAGAATTCAGAGAAGCAGCTTTTCACAGGAAGTAGGAGATTTTGTGTCAACCATTGGCAGATTTTTTTTTTTTGT
Organism: Epinephelus fuscoguttatus; assembly: GCF_011397635.1. Lineage (NCBI taxonomy): Eukaryota > Metazoa > Chordata > Actinopteri > Perciformes > Serranidae > Epinephelus > Epinephelus fuscoguttatus. Next base: position 24,965,761 of record NC_064773.1, on the reverse strand, counting down.
TTTACCAAAAAAAAAGGTGGAAGACATTCCTTATTGCATTCCTTATTTAAAGGGATAGTTCATCCCAAAATTAAAAATACATATTGTTCCTCTTACCTGTAGTGCTGTTTATCCACCTAGATTGCCTTGATGTGAGTTGCAGTGTTGGAAATATCAGCTGTAGAGATGTCTGCCTTGTCTCCAGTATAATAGAACTAAATGGCACTCAGCTTGTGATGTTCAAGGTGCCAAAAAATAAATAAATTAAAAACTCAACAGCAATGTCTTTCCCCTGAAATCATGGCCTGTTTAAGCCTGATTTATGGATGGGCACTCAACACTTTTGATAAGTGTCGCTCAACAAAAATGACACGTTAAAATGTTGCTCAATACTTTCCTTTTATTTCATGCACCTGGAGGATGTTTTTATGTTGCAAACACCACCATATTTTGTAAAACAATGTGACTGGGTAGTCATGGTGAGCCTCTCTGATGTATCGACTGAAGTTTTTTGTGTCCCAGCATGAGAAACATGATGCCGGATTTGGTTGACCAGATTATCAAAACAGTTGTCAAACATACAAAAATATCAAAAGTGCATCACCTTGTACATGTTGCCCATTTGTTGGATGAATACATTTTCATCCTATAGCTCCCTTGTTTGGTTTAATGGACACCAAGGCTGTAGCCATGGAGTCAACATTGGGAGGGGACCAGGGGTGTCGCTAGGAGTTGAAAACATCTGGGGCTTTAGCCCTGAAGTGGGAACAATTTTTTACCTGGGGGTTTCTCCCCCTGGAACATTTTGAATAATTCCCTATTAAACACGTGATTTTAACGTATTTTGACAAAGAATGAGCACTCGTCTTCTATTATTGGGTTGCCCAAATTGTTGGAAATCCGAAAGACTTTGAGAACGACTTTGCAAACACAGTGTGAAACAATGCACTGATCACGAAGAAGATAGTGATGTTGCACATCAAATTTAACAACAGAACCAGGGCTACAAGGCTGCCGTAGAAAAGCAATGAAAAAAAAAAAACGTATTGTGTTGTTGTTGTTGTTGTTGTTATTCAGTTTCAGTTATATATTCGGGGGGACATTTTGGGCATATCTGAACATTGGGGGGATGTGTCCCCCTCAATGTATATGGTGACTACTGCCCTGATGGCCACACTGACCACCTCTTTTTCTTGCACTGCTGTTGTCTTCCTACTAGATTAGGTTTTAAATGTCCTCCTCTTCAATTAAACTAATTGATTTCATTAAATCCTCCATTATCAAAATCTAAAGGAATACAAAGCAGCACAAATATAGATACATGACAAAACAGAGGGACAGAGGGACATATATACTGATCGAGATGATATGGTCTAACCAAACAAGCTAGCTGGTAGATAGTATCTGGTTACCACGAAGACGACCGAAACCTTCTGCTGAAGCCTAAATCGAAAACGTAGAGCAGCTCTTTAATTTCTGTCAAGCCGCCGTCCTCATCAAAAGTGTCTAGCCCCCTACCATAAACTAGGCTTTGCTCAAGATAATCCACAGACTTTGTTGTGAGCAGTTTCATGAAGGAACCATTTTCTTTCTTCCAAACTACACCAGGCAACTGTATCACTGCGTAGAAGGAAGTGTGCATCTACTGCCAGCTCACCTAGCACCACAGAGCTGGGTAGCGTTACAGCTCAGCTGAGGAGGACATCGTTAATGTTTCCATCTCGTACTGTCATGAGCATGGGCATCTCGTCCTCCATGAGTAGATGCATGGTTCCTTCAAGGCAGTGATACAGTTGGCGGGTGTAGTTCAACTGAAAGAAAATAGTTCCTACATGAAACTGCTCACAACAAGGTCTGTGGATTATCTTGAGTAACTGGGTCGTGATTTCAGGAAAGAGACATTGATGTTGAGTTTTTCAAATGTACTTTTTTTTTTAGCTTTGAGCACCACAAGCCAAGTGCCATCTAGTTTCATTATACTGGAGAGAAGGCAGACATCTCTACGGCCTATACTGTATCTCCAACACTCAGCAACTCACACCAAAACAATCTAGACTGATAAATAGCACTACAGGTAAGAGGAAAAATATGTACTTCTTATTTTGGGGTGTCCCTTTAGGTACAAGTGGTAATACGATGCTTTGAAGATTTCATTATAGTTTACGCCTGCATTCACATTATTAGGTAAAAGTCCAGGCATAATAGCAGCAAAACACAACAAATCAAAACCTTAGAGTACCTTGTTTATTCTACCGATATAAACTGTAGTACACCATGCTTCTCTGAATGACATGTCTGTTCAAAGATTTGCCTTCTGTAACCTTTAGCTCATTAAGCTTAATTTCTCGATTTTCTGTAACATTTGATCAAAACTTTGGTGCTGCAGGCAGTCAGTGTTTTGTTATATTTGCCCTGAACCTGACAGAGATCACCTGTGTGGGCAGCAGTGTTTGGGCTTGTATTCTCGGTTAATGAGGTTTGTCAGCGGCACTGTTTCCTTTGTCTGTTTAACCATTGTGGCTGTTACTGTGTGCACTCTCGACACTCTCTAAGTTTTATTTTTTGTATTTCAAGCAAACAAGTTCCTGTGCACCAGAGACAAAATGCTGCTTGTTAAGAGGAGCTAATGTGAAAGTTCGATGTACATTGAGTCACTGCTACCTACAGCGTTATTTCAATCAGTGGCGGAAATGAAAATATTACACCACTGAGTTGTAATTCATCAATATCCTCCAGCGCTGGAGGCCTTTAAGGATCACACCGATCACGTTCCCTTGAAGATGCCATTCTTAGCTCTGATTCCAAATCTATTTCTAGCTAATCACACCCACTGCAATGGCGGTGACGTCAAGCATTATCCCTCATGGATGCTTCTTTAAAAAATAGTTGAGACCCACAGCGCAGGTTTGGGCTCACAGCATCTATCTGTGTAAAACAGAACAGGTTGCCTGTGCTTTGGTTAAAGCCCCGAAGAAATGACAAACCTGGACGTCAGCAGACTCTTAAATGCAGGTCTCAAAATTCCAATTAAGCTCTTTATTCTCTTGGAATTTGCTTCGCTTGTGCTGAGAATAAAAGGAGACAGAGATACAGATATATCTCTGGCCTGTTTAGCTGTTGTTGTTTTTTTTGCTTGTTTCTGTATCATGCTGTGCCTGATTGAATTAAACCTAGTGCCCTTTATAAACAACTGAGGGAAATTGTATTTTCTTCCTGATAATCATACATCCGTGATGGATGATATAAGAATACCCCCACAAGTAATGGCCCTGAATGGGTTCAGAAACAGCATGCTGTCTGCGATATTACGCATAATCTGTTTCATGTTGGAAATTTTAAAAATACCTCCTGCTACTGTATGTAAATAAGTACATTTCATAACGAGATATATAGATAGAAAATAAGCCTATTTGCTTTACCTCCCGTAGCGATGAAACGCCAAACATCGCTTACACTTTACCAATTTGCATCACATTCATAGTACACGCAAGTCAACATCTCTAATGATAAAATGGACAAATGCTTGGAGTCCGCATGCTGGATCCTGAGTGAGTCATTATGCCACAGTATGTGATGACCTACTTCACATTAAAAGACTATCTGGCTGTTGTGCGGCAGGCCAATTTACTTCATAATGATGGCAGAGGAAGAGAGAGTGACAGGGAGCAAAAGAATGAGAGAGAGAGAGTGCGAGAGACTTGTCATGTTAGCTGCACAGACCTTGTTCTTCTAAAGCAGTCATAATGCTTCAGTTGCGCCCACACACCTCTCTGAACCTCCCACACGCGCATGCACACACACAGATGCACATACACTTCACAGCCTGAGGCACGATTTCCTAGTGTGGTCAAAAAAAAAAAAAAAAAAAAAAAAAAAAAAGCCCGGAGAGTACTTCAAGTGCTGATCAATATGCAGAAGATTTTCAGAATTAAGTCAAACAGCTTCTTCAAAAATTCACTTATGTGGTCAGTTTCTTGGCTAATTGACCGTTCGCTAAGCCTCACCCTCCCTTAGTTTGGTTGCTATGCCTGTCTTTTTTTCTGGCATGGCACAAATGCAGTTTACAAAGATAACTGTGGAGGATGTACAACTCAAAACTCTTTGTATTTTTGTAACAATGGGTCTTTGATTTCAGACAGAAAAACAAAAGCAGGTTTCTCATTTCCAGGCAGTGACCATCAATTTTGCTGCCTAAGATATCAACTGTTACTGGCAGGTATAATCAGCTATAGCTAGCTTGCTAATTAAGCTAATATCTGCTTCATTGGTTTGTAGAAAATGCTGTCTTTGACTGACATTTTAATGTTTCCAGTTGACTCATTTCAAAAACAAGAATTTTAGGGGGTCTTAAATATATGGCTACATACATGCCATCATGCTAAAAGACTGAGGATAAAGCTGCATGTCCCGGGTAAAAAGTGAGCATAGAAAAGGCATGAAGATAAAGAAGCAGCTTTGTGCTTATACTGCAGTGTAGAGCTCAAAGTATGATGAGAAAAAATATTACATCGCTGTTATTTCCCTCTAACGTAACCATGTTTGGCTCAAGCCCCCGCGAACAGAGCTGGGCTGTGAAGCCTCTTTGACATAATGGCCAAACCATCGATGTATAGACTAAACAGTGTCATTTGGTCAGCATCGGTTATTGGGGTGGCATGGTGGTGAGTGGATAGCATTGTCACCTCACAGCAAGAGGTTTGAGGTTCCTAGTTCGAACCCGTGGTGGTGGTGGTAGTGGTGGTGGGGGGGGGGGGGGTCAATCTCAGGGTGAGGTAGCCCCTCTGCATGTTTTTTCCGGGTACTCCAGCTTCCTCCCACAGTCCAAAGACATGCAGGTTAATTGGTAACTCTAAATTGGTCGTAGGTGTGAATGTGAGTGTGAATGGTTGTCTGTCTCTATGTGTCAGCCCTGCCTCTCGCCCATTGTCAGCTGGAATACGCTCCAGCCCCCCCGCAACCCCTAACAGGATAAGTGGTTATGGAAAATAAGCCATAGTGGCCAGTCAGTAAGATGCAGGACACAGCTGCTAATGTTAGCCAAAATTCGATATATCAGTTTTCAGGACTAGGGCTTGGTATCAATGCTCGATACCTTTAAGGTATCAACTGAAATAACCCAGTATCAAGTAGTGTTGAAACGTCTCTAGTTAAACAATACCTGCATCCGATCTTTTTTGCGCTGGAGGCCTGATCCTGGACAATCCCGACTCCCTGCCGGATGAGCAAACTTTCTGTTGCTGCCATCTCAGCAGCCACTTTGCTGTTGGCGGATGGTCTGCCCAGTAAGCATGAGTTAATAAAGCAGCAGCAGCAGCTCACAATCTTCACAAGCCTTTAAACGGTCCCAGTCACAATGACAAAGAGATGGTTCGACTCTGTTGATAAACCTGTTAATAACTGTTAGGCAACATTAGCCATGCAGTGCTAACATTTAGTTCTGTCACAGCACGTGTGCTGCCAGGCGGACTCTCACAACTGTCCCCAGCGCAGAGCTCACACTCCCTCAGCAGGGGAGCAGCATACAGTCTGTGGTGTGGTGGAGTCTGCCACGGTGTATTGATGGAATTGGCAGGTCAGCCCCTTGAGATGCCACCAAAATGTTCAAATGTATGGCTTTAGCCTACTACAGGCTGCCTCGTTCACATTATGGGTATCGCGTTAAGTATTCTACTAGCATCAGTATCACTTTAATGGCACTGGTATAGGTACTGGCATAATAATTTTTTCCACTAGACCCAGTCCTGTCCAGGACTAGCTGCCACACAGTGGATGTGCTAATTGTGAACTGGGACTTTTGTGAAAGATAATTGATATTCAAACTCCTGGCTTTGTTACTAAAGTTTCCAAGACCAGGTAGTGAGCAAGTTAGCCGGACATGCTAATGAGTGCAGCTTGTGTTAAAGCAAATAATCACACTTTTTAATCCATCTCTGACAATTATGGTCTTGTGATTTTGGTGTTAGAGAAGCCTCCAAACTTTAAATAGTATCACTGTCACTACAGCCTCAAGCACACTGCTTTAGTATGTAAGGAACTCCAAAGCTTGACAGGAACTACTGTGCCTAGTTACAGTTGCTAAGCTATGATTGGACAGTCGCCGTTCAGGGGAGGTGTAACGAAGGGTCAGTTTATCTGGCTGACCAAAAAAATATCTGTCTCTGTGTTAAATATTGAGAAGTAAAACAAAACAGAAGATGTATTACCAAAGGGGGCTGTACTGTAACAAAAGATGAAGTATTTGTCAGCGGGTCAGCTCGGCCACAAGTTCATTGTGCTCAACCTCTCCAGCAGCCCACGGTGGTTGCTCCGATGCCCTTGTCAAAAAGATCACACCTCACAAGTAACAACTCAATGCCCTACCGTAGTTGCGATGTTATGCAGTCAAAAGAGAGCTAACATTTGTATTCCTCATCATCCTCGCCGCGCTGCACTTACTCCTAAGCCCTGTCTACAACGCAAGCAAAGTTTACGGCATAAAAGCTAAGTTTTTGTCTTTTCACCGTGAGAGAGCTGAGGCTGAGGAATATTGCCTGAGGATGTTTCATATCCCCACAGCCCTGACTGCACACTCTCTGCTCTCTGCTCCCTCCTTTATCTCTTTTTCTTAATCACTCGTCTTTTCACTCTATCTCACCATATCTCTCCCTTTTTTTTCTCTCTGAGACTAACCTGCCTCTTTTCTCCCTCTCTTCTTTCAACTCCCTTCCCCTTCCCGCTCTCTGTCTCTGTGCATGCCTTTCCTTCACTATCTCTTTTTCCGCCCGCCCCCCCTCCTCCCTCCTCCCTCCTTGCCTATCTTGGTGAGAGTGCAAGCAGGTCTCTCTGTGCTTTCTGGGCCTCCCCTCTCCCTGTCAACCCAGCAGCATCCAGAGGAAGAGACAGCGCTGTCACTATGGACTGGCTCCGAGAAAGACGATGCAGAGCAAGTGAAAGTTACAGAGAGGAGGGAGAGGAGGAGAGAGGGGGGAGAGGAGGGGGAGGAAAAACATGACAAGGAGGAGGTGTACAGATGACAAGTCTCTTCATGGGGGAGTTTTGTGAAGTGAGGGAGCTGCAGAGAGGGAGAAAGAGAGAGAGACGGGAAGGAAGGGAGGGGGACACCAGCAGGCATGCAGGATGTTTTTTTGAGGAGAAACAGCTCAGGGATGGCACTCGTGCACTTCTCCCCACAGGTTGGCTGTTCTTGTGTGAGCACTCCTCGAATAAGCTAGCCGACTGCACAGTGCAGTGGGCAGATGTTGCTCACATCCAGCACCGTGGCTGAATGCATAATTCGCTGGCTGTTTACCTAAACCACATCTTACCCGTCAGTTGAAGGGCATGCAACATGAATTTATCGAGTCAGGTACACAAGGGCGGCTTTCACAGAGCCGTGTGCATTTGCTTCACGTGTCATGTTTTAGCCTACTTTGTTCATGTGTGATACAGCCATGTAAGGCTAATGTTTTGATCCGTCCAGCTCAGCAAGCATACATCCTCTTTACCTGAATTATTGATCCACAAAGCTCTGTCGTTAGTTTAGCATTAATGTTTAAGCCGGCACAGTATGGAGCCTTAATAAGTCACTGGATTGGATGAGAGAACATTCGCCCCCCTTGATCCGCCATACCCATTTCTGCGTACTCTCAGTTCACTGTCCCAACATCCGATCAGTAAAAGCTCTTTCACTTCAAAGTGCAGATACATTTATTTTGAACAATTCCACACGGGAGGTTGTAAGGCCTGTTGATCACGGCTCATGCCATTCTCTTTGATGTGCACACATAAGTTTTCGAGTTAAATAACGGTGAAAAAAGCTCTACAGATGATTTATGTTTGTCCCTGAGACACTGTGCACAAAGATCAATTACTTTTTTCCCCCTATTGAGACCAACAGGAGTAACACTGCTCTTTTGATGAGACAATTTGACCTGGAGATTTGGAGAGCTGCAACACCACAGTAGTGCTTCTCCAAATGATGCTACAAGGACCCACTGGGCAAAAAAACACATCAGTGTAAAGAGTAGTGGTGGGTAGAGGACTGACAATCTGTACTCAAGTAAAAGTACAAGTGCTCCCATTAAAAAAATGACTCAAGTAAAAGAAAAAAAAAGGTAAGATCAAGAGCATGATTTTCAGGTGAGACTTTTCTGATTGCTTTTGGAAGCTTTAATGAAGACAGGTGAGCGCACAACAATCTGTATATGTCAGCCAGATGGTGCATCATCCTGCATCAACCCTTTTAATGCTGGGATCAGGATGATAGAGAGGATAGCTGTGTTAGATAAGGCAATCCTAACATCATACATTCATGCTGTGACAAACAATCTTAGCTTGCTGTGTTTCACGGCCTGCATGAAGTGCAAAGGTAACTGATGTCTACTAAATAAACAGAGGCCTTTTTTTTCTGTGTTCCTATCATCCCTCAGCCCCTCTCCCCGGCTGGTTACACTTTACCTGCTCTCTGGGGGAGATGAGCAAGTTATCCGACATCTTGTGAACACGCTGTATCGTTATCCTGTGAAAACGATAAAAGCTTTCTGATGCCAATGATGATTTACATTGTGGAGCGTTCAAGCTCTTTTCAGTAAAAATGAGTATGGGGCAAAGGTAAATTATAACATTCTCATGATGTGTTCAGTGTAATCTTGTAAAATGTAGCTTTTAGTGAGAAACTTTATTAAAAACAGTTGTTTGAAGGAGAAATTTATTGATGATTTCACAGCTCTGTAAAATAGATATTAGAAAGGGAATTATGATGTGTCATATGTAGTAAAAGGCTTTTTGCTTATTTTTTGTAGATGTTTTTCATAAATGTGTATTATTGAATTGTGCTCATATAAAGGTAGTGTAATGAATGAGTAAGTGTTTTTAAAACTGTCCTTTTTTTCATGTAGATTTGCATTTTTCCCTGAAACCAAAGAAGTATAATAACAAAATTTTAAAGAAGGAACTCCAATCTAAGCAACATTGGTGTCGGCTATTGGCGAAATTGTTATTTGAATCACTGGTATCAGTACTGGCGCAGAATTTCAACTAGCTCAATTAGAAAATTAATTTTACATTTTATTATTTTACAATGTCATGTGTTAATTTATTGTTTATTCTTCTGAACAAGTGAATGTGTAATTCTTTTTCTATTGATTATTGATTCATATTATTATTATAACACATGTACAACACGTTGCCAAGGGCATCAAATGTGCCAGGACCGCAACTGATTTACTAGATAAAGATAGTTGAGTAATGGCGTCCCGTGCAGTGATTGAAATCACGCTACCCCTTGTGTTGTAATTTGAGCTAACACCGTTGGCTCTGTCAGCACTGTTGCCGTTGTTTAGCATTATTCATAGAGTTAGCACCATTAGCTGCTAGCTGCCGGCTCAGAGCTGTGTCCAGACAACTCAAATGCTCTGAAATTGCACAGAGCCCCTTTAAGGGTGTGCAGACCGGTGCAAAACAATAATAAAAAAGGAAAACAAATCTTCTTTAACCATAATTATGGGAAGTCATTTTCTAGCTACAAGTTAACAGCAAAGATTACAGTTATTAGCTAGCTAGCTACATTTTCACTTACAGTATGCGCTTGTTCGAGGAGATTTTAAAAGTGTGTAACCGGGTGTTTATTTACAGTGTGTATATATTGTATTTTTTTTAGTGTCAGTCTGTTTATGTTGCAGCAGGCATGGCGATCGCAGCAGGTGTGTGTCACGCCCCTTACCGGCACCTGTAGTGCTGCCGCGTTATTGGCTGTTAATGCGGACCTGTTCATATACCCCCCTGCTGTCCTTTAGTCGCCCTTTCTCCCCTGCTGAAGCAAGTGCTGGCCGGCGTGCAGCTCCGCCAAGCCGTGGTTTCCCGGCGTAGTAGGTGCCGTGTGTTTGTTCTCCAGGTATGTGTAGCACAGTCTTATGATGCTGTGAAGATGTTATAAGGTGCCATGTTGACAGTTCTCTGTTGTAGGCTGGCTTGTTGAGCCGAGGTGTGTGTGTGTCCCCTTCCGGTTAGCCGCCGCTGCCGCCATTAGCTTCCAACAGCTAGATTATTGATTTGTGCAAGCTACAGCTGACCACGCAGGTAAACAGTGCCACAAGCTCAATGTTATTTTGTTTGCTAGTGCTTAGGTAGCTTCTGTATTGGTTATTAACGCTCACTCTGTGTCTCTTTTAAAGTTTGCCTGGCGTTAGGCTGCTGTTTTGCCCTGCCTTGCCTCTTACCTCCGTAGTTTTTCTTTTTGTTTTGCCTGGCTCACTTAGACAGCCGCTCTGCCGCTCTGCCTTCGTCGTTTAGACGCCCTTTTTTTAAAGTAGTGTATTGTAGTTCAAGACTGACCTCGGACCGTGACTCCTTAGTGGGGGGGGTGGGAAGTTAACAAAGCATTGAGGACCTGCTAAGTTTATGCATGCAGCATGTTTGTTTTTGTTTTTTTTTCTTTCGTTTTGATTTGAGTTTGCAGTTGTTTTGTATGTATTTTGTTTGGTTTCTTTTCTTTTTTTCTTTGCGCAGTTGACCTCAAAAACAGCTAAAGTCGTTAACTCTCTTTCTGACTTAACTTTTGAGTCACTGATACAGATTAATATTTTACCCTTTGGAAATAAAAAAGAACTATATAACTGTTTTTTTTTTAAAGAGAAATAACTTAATAAAGAAATTATTTTATTGTGAGTAATAAAATTTGTTAAACTTCTTACATCGTGCCTGTATTCATTTGTGTAACGTACCTGTGTATGGGTGATTTTTTTGGGAAACCCTCTGAGAAATTAAAGCGGAAAGTAGATTCTTTAGGTGCAAGTCCTAAGGTTAGGGTTGTTGGTGCTAATTCTCCAGATCTGCCTCTCGCAGTTCAACTGGTCTTGCCACAAGTGGATATCTCTGTGTTTTACAGGAGGCATGGTAGGCACTTTGTCATGTAACTGTTGTCCTTTTACATTTTGGTATAAAAAGTGTGGCCAGATGTGACCAGAGATTGTTGCTGGAAGCTGACTGTAGTTCTGGGTTTTGCTCTGTCATCAATGCATTGTGGTTAAACGACAGGTGGTGCTTCTTTTTCTTCCAAGCAGCTGGCAACAGAGGTGCTCCTTGCACACTCTCCCTCCCCTACACTTTATCTCTGTATTTAGAGCAAATTAGCTGTATTGAAGGCAAAACTGGCAAATGTAGCACAGTAAAAAGTAGATTACTGGTTCAAAAATATAATCTAGTAAAGAGCAGAAGTACAGTTTTAAATGGAAGATGAAAAGTACTCTTTCCTAATAAAAAGTACTTTTTTCAACTCATGTGTGCTGCATATAACGCGTAGCACTCACCACTGGTAAATTAAAGCTATATATTAGCCCCTGATGAGACAAACATGGGGTGAGAAGAACATGAATGTTAGGCACAACATTGCCTGGTTTATCCCGTGCAGTAGAGGAGAATCAACGCAGCATGGGACGTTCCAACAAAAAGACTACCATGTTAGAATTTTTCCCCGTCATGACTTGTTCTATGACGCTTTTCCACAGTCTTCCAACTACAACACTAAACATGATGAAGCAAAAGAAAATTGTTTGTGCTGCTAGCGTGAACAGAGACATTGGTTACCTTTGTACCTCACACAGGCCGTGAAACACAGCAAGCTAAGATTGGTTTGCGTCCAACATGTATCGCACCATGTGGCCTTGGCCAAGTCACAGCAAATATGTATGACGTAATGATTATCTTATCTAACACAGCTATCCTCTCTATCATCCTGATCCCAGCATTAAAAGGGTTGACGCAGGATGATGCACCATCTGGCTGACATATATAGATTGTCGTGCGCTCCACCTGTCTTCATTAAAGCTTCCAAAAACCAGAAAAGTCTCACCTGAAAATCATGCTCTTGATAGAAAATGAATTGTTAGTGTTGTGTATGTTCTTACACGTGTGGCAGTACCTTTTAGATTCCTCTTCATTAAATTGACAAGACTATAGAGCTGTAGTGTTTCACCTTTCATGAAAAGGCTGTATAAGATCCAGTAGCCTCTAGAGACAACAAAACACACCTGAGCCCCCGCACTCAGCTGTTGAAGGTGGAAGAAAATCATTGCTTTTTTAAATGCTCATCTCTCACAGCCTGAAATTGGCTCATTAACAGTATTTGTTATTTAAGTGGTTGATTTCCTTGATTTCATTTCCCATGCATAGAAGAGAATTAATTAAAAGTGATTATTTTCGCTATCTTTTCAATGATGCACAAAAGACTCTAACATAACATAGTAGGAGCAGGCATTAAGGTCAGTGTATAATGTCTGACATATCCTCATGCACACTTCTTATGGTATCTTGCAGAAATGCACATACAACAGTTCATGTGATATGTAATGAATTAGCACCACAGGAGTGGCGTCATTACATTAAGTACTTAATGCAAAGTTACATAGATTAGGTATAGGAAAATAGAGCCACTTAGGTTTAGGAAAGTAAAGTCATGTAGATCAGAATTAGGAAAATACAGGTATGTGGCTTTAGGAAGGTAAAGGTTTGGCTTAGAAAGGTAAAGTTATGTAGGTTAAGCTTAGGAAAGTAAAGTTACGTAGGTTAGGTTTAGGAAAGGAAAGGAAAGGTACATAGGTTAGATTTTGGAAGGTAAAGGTATGTAGGCTGGGCTAAGAAAAGTAATGGTACGTAGGTTAGGTCTAGGAAAGTAAAGTTATGTAGTTTAGGCTTAGAAAAGTAAGGGTACGTAGGTTAGGTTTACAAAAAGAAATTGTTAACTGCTGGGATGATTGTACTTAACATAAATTTACATAGGTTGGACTTAAAGAAGTAAAATTATGTAGGTTAGGTGTAGGAAAGTAAAGTTATGTAGGTCAGGTTTATGAAAACAAATGGCTGGACATTGGGATGTTTTGTACTTAAGTGAAGTTACGTAGGTTAGACTTGGAAAGGTTAAATATGTAGGTGGGGTTTAGGAAAGTAAAATTATGTAGGTTAGGTTTTGGAAGGTAAAGGTACGTCAGTTACGTTTAGGGAAGTAAAGGTATGTAGGTTAGGTTTTGGAAGGTAAAGGTACATCGGTTAGGTTTAGAAAAGTAAAGGTATGTAGGTTAGGTTTAGGAAAGTAAAGGTATGTAGGTTAGGTTTAGGAAAGTAAAGGTATGTAGGTTAGGTTTAGGAAAGTAAAGTTATGTAGGTTAGGCTTATGAAAAGAAATGGTTGGATGTTGGGACGTTTTGTACTTCACGTAAAGTTATGTAGGTTAGACTTAGGAAAGTAAAATTATGCAGGTCAGGTTTAGGAAAGTAAAGTAACATCGGTTTGTTATGGGAAAAGAAACATGATGAGGACATACCATTAAATCACTTGGTTTCACATGGGACACAAACGCTGGTCTCCTGGGGGGGATGGTCCTGTGTTTGTTTGACCCATCTACCACCCCAACCTGCCTCCTTAAGCAGACTTTCACTCTTTATACTACTGGCCTCTTTACTTTTGACAGCACATTGCTCACATGATTGCAGCCTTCCTGTTTATGTGGTTTACAAATGAATTCCACTGCATAACTTTTCATAGTTACACATCCCAACACTGCATGAGAACAGCCTGGTAAAATCTGAGTATGTCTGTGGTAAGATATGTAAGTAAACATCATCTTATGCAGAGTTTGTGCTAATCTAGTAAGTAAGCAGTAAAAGCAGTAAAATAGCAGTAATAGCAGTAAAATAAAGTTTACCTGATATCTGCTGCTGTGTACAGGAACTTGTGCTCTAGCGAGTGGAACAAAGTTAGGAGAAATAACTGTGGATTTAAAGGCAGGTGTATCTGACAGCTCCCGCTGCTTCCACCTACTGTGATTGTTGCAACAGCAAGTTTGTTAAGGATAAGAGGATTTTTTTCACTTCCCACTCTCTGGCTCACCTCTCCACCAACTCTCCACAAATACAGCATCTCAGCAACCCTAAGAAGGCCACGCCGAGTTACGCAACATGAACACTTGGGGATGCATGCGTTTTTGTGATTTCCTTTCCCCTAAACAAACGATCATTACATCTCTCTTCCTGTTTGGTGGCGTTCTGTGCGCAATATCGGGGCGACAATGACTGCCCTCTCAGCGCGGCTCTTCAATGGCTCCCTGAAATGCTTCTTGTTTCTCTGTTGCCTCATTATAATCCTTTGTGTGTCCTCTGTGAATGGCTGATGATGATTATGCAAATGTTCCATCGGAGAGCAGCATGGGTAATTATCACACCAGAGAATGAGGCTTTTTGAAATTCTCTGACTGCTGAAGAGAAAACCATGGCTTTTCGGTGTGTGTGAGTGTGTATTTATCAGTTGGAGCAAGCTAGGGGCTTTGAGATTGCGGCCGTGGTGATGCTTACCAAACCTGTTGAGGCTTTTATGAGGTTTACACTTTGTGAGTTTTTTTATCCTCCCTAGAATTACTCCTTCAGCATAGCAAGTAAAATTGTGAATTTGGTCACAATTGTGTTGCAAAGTAGTTTATTTTATCCTGCAGAACCCATTTTTCTCCAGCTGTTTTATCCGCTGGATGTGTTAGAGCTTGTTGCAGGGCCTGCCCATCACTTATCTCCAGGTTGAGTCCAACTTTTATTACCTGCCTGCATCCGTAATTGACACTTGATGTGCTCTGGCTATGATCAACATTGAGACAGACACATGCGGAGCATTAGTATTCACCCAGGCACTAATGAGGGCAGCCAGGAGGTGCAGGGGCCCGCGGTGAACAGGTGGGGTCCTGGCAGCAGACCTCAGCACGTCTCTCTGAGGAGGGAAGTGTCTCATTATGCATGGAGCGGTATACACAGATAAAGTGAGAGAAACACAGACTGAGACAGACAAATAGAGTTAGAGGGGTAAGAGAGACAACACAATTTAAAGCCTGTGGTTCAGGAGGAAATGGGAAGGCGCAGACTCCCTCGTGAGAGCACAGCTTTGAGAGCTTCAGTACTCAGGCTTAGTTGCCCCCTGACTAGGGTGAAGGGAGGTAGACTGCCTGGGGTCAATTAACCTCTAGAACAGCCCGATCTGGGCTCTAAGGAACACTGGTTTTTATAGATACTGACGAGGCACAATTTGTCTCCTCGAACTGCGAGGATGCTTGCATAAAGCAGGTCACGGGGCAATGAGGCGTAGAAGGCATACCAACTTAAATCCGTCCTCACTTTGGCCTGACATGTCACTTCCTCTCAGCAACACTTCCTCTAGCGGGGTCAGGTGCTGGGAGAACTTTGGGAGGAATTTCGGTGGCAGCAAAAAAGTTAGTTCGCCACAGAAATTGTATTTTCAATTGATCCATTTTCACTGTTTTAGAGAACAAAGGCATGTCATCTCCCAGCAATCTGAACAATAGGTCGGATCTAAAATTCAAGGGACTCAGGTTCGGGGTAGATCACCACAGTCATTGAGGACAGAAACACAACATAAATCATCACCCTGAAGAGTTGCCTTCCCCCCTCCAAGAAATAAAAGTCCATTTGTCAGTAAAGTCAGCAAACTTCCCACAGTTCTTGTAGCTGCCTGGCGCGCCGCCAAATAAACCAAATGAGCAGAAAGGCTGAAGCTATGATGTGTGTATCTGCAAGGGTCTGACATACTCCATTCTCTTCTCTCGCATTCCTAATGTGATTAAGTCAGGCCAGTTAATGCAATAATCTTGCAACAATGCACAGTATAATGCCCCAATCAATGCCAATAAAACTGCACCCGTCCTCCTATTGGTTATGCCAAAAACACACAAGTCATCAAGTCTGTGTTTGCTCCTCCTCACCTCCCTCCATTTCATCTGGAAGCATCCCGCTGCAACAAATAAACAGCAAAGACACAAGGAGGAAGAAAGAGAGGAAGTGACACCATGATTCACATACATAACAAACATCTCTCTTTTGTCTCTGCTTTCATGTAAAGCCAGGCAGTTTCTCCTCTGTCTGTCTTTCCACGTCCATCTCTTCTTCCTCTCCTCCCATCGGTCTGCGGGAAGATGTCACAGAGGCAGCGAGCATGCATCAGGGGAAAATGGTGGCAGTGCATAGAAGCCCATGCAGAACGCAGCAGGTCTAAGGGGCCATTAAAAGTCATCATTATGGGACTGTCTCAGCTGCAGCTCTTATGGGAGGAAGTGGAAGGGAAGAGGAAGAGGAGTTGATTGGAAGAGGGTGAAGAGTCAGGCAATTGGTGGTCATCTGCCTTGCCCGGGCTTCTTACTGTAGGGAAACTTTCAGCGCATTGGCAACAAACTGGGAGGTTGTTCCTGCTGTTTCTTGGTCAGCTTTGCGCATTGTTTATGTTTGCTTTAGTTTTCTTCGCTCTCTGCATCATATCCTCAGACGCTGAGCTGCAAATAAAGAAGTTAAGCTATACTAATAACCGTCTTTGGGCATATTTTCTTTCCTGGTTAATATGCATAAGTTTGGGTGGAAACTGGGATCACTTCTCTGTTTCTAAAATTCTATTTATTAGAAGAGGTAGATGGTTTTATCAGTCTAGCCAATCATTGGGCGCCAATAAGACGTTTTACATAGTATCCTTATCCGTAGAATTCAGCTCTGATAGTGGCTGATGGCTATGAAGCCTCCACCAGTCAGGTAAAGACATACATCACCAACCAGCACTGGTTTAGAGTTAAAAACTCTCCAGTGTTTCATTCATAGTCCAACCATGTACAAGGTATTGACCCAGTCTTGTTTTTTATGTTCTATGAGTCATTGAGAAAATATTGTGAGTATATTTTGCGAGTATTTTGTTACAAATTACATTCAACTTTTTCGGCCATGTCAAATACCAATTATAGAATACTGTAAAGTAATTGAAATATATATTTCAAATGCAAGTAACAGAAATACTGCCCATCTCTGATCACTGTTTTGCATGGAGGCTCCCTACACAAAGTCAAGCTAATGTCATTGTGTACCTCAGGTTGAATTTCTAGTTGACTTTGAGGGAAAATAATAGCTCAAAAAATTAAAATTGCTCCCACCCAGATTTATCACAGTTAATTTGATGCTCAGTACCAGATTTATGTATTTATTTAGGGATATATTTTTTGAGTTTGACATTCAGTGATCCAGGTTTATTTTTTTATTTGGGTATTTATTACTTTGACCTATCCAGTTTCTCATAAAGTCAAAGATTGCTCATCTCTGACACTATTGAATTTTTTTCTGTTAAGGGTGGGAGATGATATTGGCTCGGCTTTTTCACGTTCCAAATTATCTTTATTTATTTGTCCTCTATGTATTAGACTTGTAGTTACTCATGGAAGCAATCCTGGTGATATTATAATACAGTATTCACATCCATAGCTTTATTTAAAAAAAAAATCCTCTTGAAGCTGGATGAGCTGTTTTAAACTTTTCGGAAGTAAAAGTCCCATCAGTTTTTCCTATGGACAATATTATGTGACTGGCAGTTGAAGCACTTTCCCAGCCTGGGTCAGCATGAAACTCTTCAGGTTGAATCATCAGTCCAAAAGATTAACAACTGCCTAAGCAAATATGTGGTCCTCTTGATCCAAAATTGAGGACACAAGCCATTGTCTATTACACATTTGGAATTTTAACTACACCCAAGGTGCATTTAGGCTTGAAACATCCAATCACACAATTTAAATATCTGTCACATTACAGTTTTTACAGACCTAAGCATAAATCATTTCACTTTCATTTGAGTCAGTTTTGGAGGAATTCAGCTTCTACGGGGCTGTGTCTGGTTATCATCTGTTAACATGTCCTCCCAGAAGCAACAGCGATCAAGGCTCATGGGTAATGTAGTGTGTAGAGTCGTCTGCTTGGCCAAAATGACAGACAAAACATTATTTCTCAAAAACAAAGTTAGGGTCATGGAAACTGATGACCATAACTTCAGGATGGGTGTTATCTAGGAGAGTCCCATGTTGTTAAAGTAACATTGGGTTACGTTTACCAGCACCCTAAAATTCTGCTATTATTCCGAAAATGCCAATATTCCAGAATAGGATTATGTGAACAGCACATTCTGTTTGGATATTCCGAATTAGGCCTTTTTCCAATTGAAGCATTTTCTGATTTAGACATGAAGGATATACAGGTATTAATTGGGTGTTAGGAGCATTGTTTGGGCATTTGGAATATGTGTCTCAACTGGGGCTTTTACCGCAGTTTGTGACACACAGCCTCTTACTTCGTAATCTTCAGATGTTTGCGTTGTCATGGATACACTGTACACAAACTAACTTGCCAAGTTAGAAAAACCCACATTTCAGGTCAGAAAGAGTAACACAGCTACTTTTAAACATTATGAAAGACTTGGATTTCAGCAGGTTTTTAATTATGCACAAGTATCGTAACACTGACCTTTTCAAGATGGTGGTTAAAGGAAAGAGAGAGGAAGGCTGTGTTCGCACGACAGCACAGGTGGACAAAATCCTGGTGACAGCCATTCCACTTTTTCCATAATTTGACGTTATAAATGACATGTTAGGGCACATTAATCTGAATATGCACAGCTGCATGTCAGTTGGAAATAAAAGTGCCATATTCACTTTCATTAGCCATGAAAACAGCTTAGCAGGATTACTGTCTTTTTTTTTCCTTTTTTTTTGATAAGTGCAAAAAACAGAATATTTTGTGAAGGTAAATGTAGTCACTGAAGATTTCATTAAAAAAGAGAGAACTTAAATGGGAATACAGAATAGGGAAAACACAGAACCAGCAGCTTCCACCACTTTGCAACTCCCTATCTTTCGTCCACAAAAGACTTTCAAATATACCTTTTCAGTCCATCAAAACGATAAACGATGACCATGCCACTCTAACTGCACATAAAGACCAGTGTAGCTCCAGAAGTAACAGCCTGTGTGAAACCAAACTGAACTCAATAGCTGGCACTGTGTTATTTGTGAATGATGTCACTCCCCAATCAAAGAGATTGTTTGCAGGCAGATCATCGACTGAGGTCTGTTCCATTTACCGCACCATTGGAGGAATCAATGGGACATATAGTTAATGAGGAATAACTGGAACTAATGGTTGTCTGCTTCAGTGAACACTCATGGGCCGGAGTGTAACATCCCATTTACGCTCATTATCTTGCATTAAGCTGCTCGTGTTATCAATTAGAAACTTTCTGCATTCATTGTATTTACAGTATATTTTGTAGAATTCTATTAGCTTTTTAGATATGGCACGACTGTAAGACATTTTGCAGTGTTGTGGTATATATATTTTCTCACAATTACAGCGGAATTGTTGCCACCAACAAAATGTCAGACTTTAAATAAATAAACTGTCTTGATTGACACTAACACAAAAAATATTTCAGCATCATTTGTTTAAAATGATCACATCATTCCTTGTTATTATTTTAACAGTTTATGTCCCACTCAACCAACGCATTAAGCCTCATAAAAACAGTAATCCACTTTATGATAATTAGTTTTTTGTTATTTTCTGTCAATGCACTATAGAGAGAAGCAGTAGAAGTATCTGTCAATCATCCATAGAATAAAATGCATAAATATGTGAAATTAGAGAGTGGAATCATGCAGAATAAAACACCAGCAGTCCAGCTGGCTTCTCTGCTAATTATTGAAGCGCAAAACACTTTTTCACAACTTTTCTTTCTCTTAAATAAGCTTTTATTTTTCTCTGGCCGACAATGGGAAACAGGGAGATGGTGGCTGAAACAGTGGCTGGCTAAATATGGGCCTTTCATCCGGCTTAACTCTACAAATGGACCTCATTGTCTTGAGGAATTCGATTTTCTGCCATTCTGAGTGCACGCTGTGTCCCTCTCTGGGGCCCGACTGCAGCGAGCGGGGCCCTTATCAACAGCACTCAGGGTGTGGAATTGAGGAATTGAGTTCTGCCTCAAATCAAACCATGAGAAAGAGCGACAGAGAGCGAACAGGAGTGAGAAGAAGAAGAGAGAGACACACAGAGGAAAAGGGGGGGGGGGGCTCAGGATAAAATCTCCAGATGCTTCCACTCTCCCACTTAGACACAAGCCACACACACTCGCACATCACATGTGCACCTGCTCAATCACACGACAAGTGCGTGATTTACACAAAACACATGCTCACAGTATTATCACACCTGTACACACATGAGCACACAGACACAGTGTGTAAAATTTGCCATGGTGATGGCGCTCCCAGTGGGGAAGCTTTCATACACTCTAATTTCCGGTGTTATCTTCTAGTGCTCGGAGCTAATGCCCAGATAGACCTGTTTTTATCTACGAGGTGAAGGCTGTGTTTGGCTTTGTATGCGTTTGTGCATTTGAGTGGATGTGTATTTGGGTGTGTGTGATATCTGTAACAGTGTTTCTTAAATGGGGGTACACGTGTCCCTATGAATACTTTGAGTGCTGCAGGGGTATGTGAGATATTTTTTTAAAAAAAAATGTTAATTTAAAAAAAAAAATCAGTTATGTATATTTAGTAAAATAGTTTTGCTGTAATAAAATAATACATTAAAAAAATAAATGTAATTGTATCATTCAATGTTATATATTCAATATTCTTTTTTTATTCATTGAAACTGTCAACTGCCGCAAGGAACACAATCATGTTCACCTTTACACTGGTTCACAGTTAGGCTTCTCATACTGCAATTCTTTAGCCCTGGGATGAAAGTTAACCCTTGGCTAACTTAGCCTCTTTTCACACCCACATTTCTAAGCCAGAGTTAACCTAAGCCCAGGGCTATACTACGATGCACCTCCACAAACCCTGAGTTGAATGTCCGTTAAAAGATGTAACCCATATTAAGATTCTAAAATTCTGTTGTTTACTTGGTCCCCTTTCCCACTGGCAACTTTTTGCCCGAGGTTAGCCCATTTTCAGGGGATAACCCAGCAAACTTGGGCTAACCCTGCTCCAGTGCAGGGCCAGCAAACCCTAGGCCAAAGTTGAGGTTAGCCAATTGAAATGTGTCAGAATTATGCTATTGTGAATGATGTCTTAGTCCCAGACTAACAGGTCCCTTAGTCCTGGGCTAAGTACAGTGCAAAAGGCCTATGTGACTGGGAAGCTAGTTTTGATATTGGAAACAGATTTGTGGTTAAACATAGCATAGCTGAAAACACAGAAACAGAGGTGAAAAAGGAAGACGGTACAAACAAAATACCATCGGTATCAGGAAGAATATGTTTGAAAAGGATTCACCCAAGCAGCAGCCTCCAGGGCTGTAAAATCAACTTTATAGCACAAATAAACATGTTTACAGCCTGGTGCCAAAAATGGATTTTGGCACTTTAGCTAATTTCCTCTTTAATATTAACTGTATTATTTTGTAGTTCTGGGTTTGGTAATGCCTTTTTTAATAATGAAAAACTTAATATTAATTTGTTTAGAGAATCTGTGTTCACTGAGGAAAAAGTACAGTGGGCAGTGGGTACTTTTACAAGGATAAAAATTGAATATGGTACAGAGAATTATGTTTGCTTTTGTAATTTGTCAAAAAAGCAGAGATCTTTATGTGCCCAGCTGAGATCTGGCATTTTATCTCTGGCTGTGAAAACTGGACGGTATGTTAATTTAGAAGAAGAAAGACGGATTTGTCCAGTATGTTCTTTAAATGATATAGAAAATGAGTTTCATTTTGTTTTCTACTGTCCTTTATATTGTGAACTGCGTGAAGTTTTGTTTAGTAAGACAAGAATGAATGTTGATTTTGTAAATATGGATGACACACAAAGACTGAGTTGGCTGTTTACACATGAAACATATAAATTAGCCAGGTATCTGGAGGAAGCTTGGGAGAAGAGGAAAACAGCTCTTTATAATTCATAGATATATAACAATTATTTTATATTTATTTAAATTGTTTGTGTTTCTTTTCTTTTTCCACATTTCATATATGTAAGACAGGAAGATATATATTTTGTAAATAATGTGTCTTGTAATCCCATGTGGGATGGGCCAAATATATGGCATGGCACAGAAATAAAATATAATGAATGAATGAACTTAACTTTAAGTGACACTGTGTTTGCCTATAGTGACCTCTTTTTCTATGGATTAATCTAAAATTATTGTAACTCTTAATGTTGCTTTTTTTCTTTCTTTCTTTCTTTCTTTCTTTCTTTAACCTAAATTGGTTTGCATTGGTCAGGAAACCACCCCCCACCCCCACCCCAAAAAAAAAATCTTTCAAAGCAGGAACATTGCTGAAAAAAGTTAAAGAACCACTGATTTATAAGGCATGTCCACATTTACAGTACCTCTATTTGCAAGGTCCACAGTTGTTTGCTTCTTACTGCTCCCTGTCCTTGCAAAAGCAAAAATGTATTAAAATATTTTTGTAAAAAAAAAAAAATTAGAGCTGATTTTAAAATCTGCGGTAATTAAAAAATCTGTTAGTCCTCTTAAAAACAGGAAGAAATGCCGGGGAATTTTGTTTTTGAAGTCCACTTTCTCAAAGTCTATCATCAAAAGTATTTCCATCTACTTCAACGCAAATTAAAGACATTCTCCAAGTTATTTCAATAATGTTTTGCAATACAAAAAGGGACAAGATAACGGCCAGACTGATGATGTGTTTTGGGAAATTGTAATAGAAACACTTCAGTATAAGCTGTTCCTATTACAGCGAATACTCGTAACTGGTGCCAGCGGACAGGGGAGAGACCAGCCCAGACTTACTGTCAAAAGCCTTTGATAAATATAATCATAAAATCTTCAGAGACCAGCAGCATTGCAGACCAACAGCAGTTTCAGTTCTTCATCATGTGAATAGTAAACTACCTCCTGTCACTGCCTGTAGGCTACATGTGCACTTTTTGTGGCGTGCATGTATTAAAAAGAACAAGCGTTCTCATTTGACTGCTAAGTAGGTCCAGTCTGCCGATTTCTTTCTTTCTTTCTTTCTTTCTATACTTTATTAATCCCCAAGGGGAAATTCAATTTTTCATTCTGTTTGTCAATTACACACAGGTCCGAACACACATGCACAAACTGGACCTATACATGCACTAAGTGGTGAGATGTCAGAGTGGGCTGCCCATGACAGGCGTTCCGAGCGGTTGGGAGGTTTCGGTGCCTTGCTTAGGGGCACCTCATCAGCTACCAGTCCACGCTCCATATTTTTTGGTCCGGACGGGGACTTGAACAGGCAACCCTCCAGTTCCCAACCCAAGTCCCTATGGACTGAGCTACTGCCGCCCCCAAACAGTACTGTCCAAAGTTAATGTTTGTTTGTGTGGGGAGTGACAGTAATAACTCATTTTTGTCCCAAACCCATACTACAAACTAATTCCATACAGTAGATACTAAATACTGATTATCACAGTCGACTGTTTTAGCAATCTGCATGTCTAAAAATAAATACGACCTCACATTTTGTCAATCACTTAATACACTATCTCAGAAACTTTCATTCATCATTAAAGTTTTTGGAAAAGGTTTGATTTTCTGCAGGTTTGTTTGTTTGTTTGTTTGTTTGTTTGTTTGTTTGTTTGGGGGTTTTTTGCATTTAGAGAGTTGTTACGTATGGAACGCACGATATCCTTTCATAATTCAAATAGCCTACTTTCAGCAATAGTATATATTCAGGTGGATGATGATGAAGATGAAGAGGATGCGGACAACACACAGACATTTAGAGAGTGACAGTGCAAAAACAGAGAGGCAGGACAGCTTGGCCCCTTCAGCCGCCCTGCGAAACACAAGACGCCAGTAGAGTGGTGACAGACGGGATAACTCTTGAGGAGAGACGCAGGGGAGCAAATGTGTCTTTACATTTTCTCTCGCATTGCAAATTTTCTCATCAAATAAAACAATAAAACACATCAGAGTAAGAGTTGAAGGTTTCTGTGTGTAATGATGTTTTATTCAATGAGGGATTAAAAAATGCATAAGGAACAACTGACCTAGTGTGCAAATGCCTTCTGTAGTCTGTAGATGGGAAAGCTTATTGGTTTTAATCACATTCTGGTACACACATTCCTGTACACACATCTCCTGCTCCTGCTGGTCCGCCACACCCACCTCATCAAGCCAACTGCTCTCACCTGTGGATCACTGCTCCCTGCCACTTTAAGCACTCCAGCATCACAGACTCTTGTTGCCAGATTGTTCTTTGCCATACACATGCAAGACTTTCCACAGTTTATGCCTGGGCTGCTTCGTTGTTGCTGACCTTGCCTGCCTCTGACTCTCCCGTCGTCTGCTCCCCGGTAAACCACTCAGCCCTCTGTCCTGGACCAAGAGTTCTGCTTTTACGATCCTGGTTTCTGTTTGCCTGTTTCCTGTGGCTGTGTGGAGCCAGCCACAGGAACTCAGTCAACTCTACGTCGTGGGTTCTGCTGCCTTTGTTTTCCTGTGCTGTGAATAACCTCGCCGTGGGGCTGCACACTCTGCCTTTGTGTGTTCACCGCAGAATCCACTCATTATCACCGCTGGTTCTTCGACTCCTTGCCCGTTCCAACCTATCTACAGCTGGCTCCTCACAGGTGTGTTGGCTTCCCTTGTGTGTTCACCTGGAGTCAGACCCTCTGTTCCTGTAACATTGCCTCCCGTCAGCTGCCTTACGGTACCACTGCACACGTTTGAACTGTTCGCCGTTTGTGTGCATGCAGCGGATGCCACTGACTCACTGCTCCCTGCTTCAGTTTGCTACACCAAGTGCTTTGGACTAAAACCTGTGTCTTGGAAGGTTCTGGGCCAACAAATTGACTCTCACTGTTTTTTTTAATTGCCTGTACTCTGTGTTTGACAAGTGGTTTCATTTCAGACTGTCTTTCTGTCTTTGGTGCTGCTATTGGATTCAGACCACACCTGTAACAGTTTCTATCTTACACAGCTTTGATCTAGTTTTAGACTGGAATTCTGGCCATCTGCACACATCCCTCAACTAATTAAACCAATGATGCTGGTTATATTGTGTTAGACTAGACACACCGTTTGGGGGAAATTTTGGAATGTCTGGTAGCCCACCACAAACACATTTATCCTTTCTTGTCTCATCAAGAACAAAACATACATTTAATCTGGGTTCAGTATACATCCTTTCCACATTATATACAAAAACACCTGATTAGAATTAGTTTGTATTGTGCTTTCGGACACGCTGCTGGACTCAGAGCCTACGTGTGGGTGGAGGTGGGTGAATGCCTGCTTTCAGACACAAATCTGCCTTGTATTTGTATTGTTACTTTCAGTTTTATGTTTTTAAATGACATGCAAATTTTAACATGACGTGCTAATTCAGTCAACGGCTGATCTTATGCATGCGTCACACAAATAAATGTGGCACTGTTGTATGCTTGAGAGAGCGTAGTGATCGACTTCACCAAAGCTCTCATTGCTGTTACAAGCCGCAAATACAGCGCTGCTTCCTTAATTTTGTCACTGCTCTCTTCCCCAGGCTGATGCCATGCATCCCATTAACCAGAGAGAGACAGAGAGCGCCTGTCACAGGTGAGAACGCACACACTCGCACAGAAACACACGCACCACTATTATCAATCTGATGTGAAATAGTGCCACTTACAGCAGGGCAAGCGCTGAGTCACCTTGCCAGTGAGTGTCATTCGCCGGGACACGGTAACTAGGCCCGGTGGTGTTCTCAAACCACCGCAGGGCATCAAGCCAGTGTGTGAGGTGTCAAGGCTAAATTCCACATTGAGGTGTGACATTACCGCCGGTTGTTGGGACAATAAACCAGTGTTGCCAGGTGCTCCACGGGAGCTTTCACCCACCGAGTTCAACTTATCTGAAATGTCTCTGCCGGGCTGCAGCTGTTAAGTGGTGCTTGGTGTGGCCAAGCTTCGCATCTAGTGTAGCAAAGCGGCCAAGAGGCTGAGCCGTAATTTTAAAAGGTAATAAAAACAGGGGGCAGAGAATTATTCAGTTTGAGTTGTGAGTCAATATTTAGCAACTTTGCAGTCATTTTAATCAAAATGATGAATTCTCAATATGTTTTCTGTTTAGTGTAGAACTTATTCAGGCCAGTGACGTGTAGGTGAGTTACTGTCCTGTAACTTAGAGGAGTAATGTGTTTTTTAAAAGCTGCATCTGTAGTGGTAGGTCAGCCGAACAAGCAAATCAAGACTGGTATACATATATGTTTATAGCAGAGCTTTTAACATGACATACATCATTACACAGCATATTTCCTTGTGTGACTGTCTAATGTGCGTGACAACACTGTAACCTTCTAGCTATTCAGCGTTGTTGCCTTGCATGCAGTACCACACATTATGGTTTCTCTCTTTGATGTCTGCATGTAAAATAACAACCACTTGGATTTGAGTGCTCAGGGCAAACATCGTTGTCCCTCCCAGTGGGGGCACACACACACACACACACACATACACACACACATACACACACATACACATATATATATATATATATATATATATATATATATATACAGACATACAGACTTGTAATGATTTTTAGCTATGGGGCGCCTCGTCTCACATGCACCGCCAGCAGTTGTACCAGAACAAACGATGTTGCTCTTTCCATGATAGGCATCACGTTGATACAACAAGTGCTACACAGCGCTACACTTAGCTAGTTTGTGTGTGTGAGTGCTCCAAGGCTGTTTGCACTTGTGAGCGTATATGGAAGCATATGATGTGATATTGCTGATACTGACTTGGGAACAGAACATCACAGCCCCTCTGTTCATGAATGTAATGCAGAGAAGTTGTCCAACTGACCTTGACCAGTTTTTCACCTCCGTTATTGCTCCTGCCTTTTATGTATTTGAGCATGAATGAGTACAGTGTGTGGCATGTGTTGTGTGACCTCGAGTAGATGTAATGCATGTAAGATGGAATGGCTGTGAATGTAGTGTAAAAATGTCCTCGCTCTGGTTCCTACCAAACGCAGTGGCTTTTTTACAGCGATGTTTGCACGCTATTTTATTTAATTAATGCCAGATGCTATTTACACAAAGGTGTCCATAGCTAATAATGCTATTTGCACCTGGGTGTATGTCCCTGGCAAGGGTGGATTATCAGGCAATGGCCCCCTGAGCACAGATATGGAAAAGGTGTCCCCTACAAGACACGTTTTTTTTTTCTGTTTCCACTGCAAAAACTTTTGGATGGTACCAATGGAACTGTTCAGTACCATCTCCATTTTTGGTCACCCCTTCTGTTGTGGTACCTAGGAAACAGATCTGGTACTAAAGGATGGAGCTGTGAACACTGCAGTCTGTTGAATGGTCAGCAGATGACGGTCACTCTGCTCAGGGCTGAGTTGTGGCTGGTTTTGAGGCTCATGTAACCACTGTTCATACTGTGGAGAGTTGTATTAGTAAACTGTAACTATAAAATCAAAGGATGTTTTGCTGCGCCTCGCAGCAGCTCTAGTTGGATAAAAAAACAACTTAATTCACTGGGCCGACTGCCAGCGACTTTTAAGGTGGAACGTTAACTTGTAATGTTACTCAATGCATGAATTGACGACGGGAATCAATCAACACACCTTAAACTTCGAGATTTTAATTTTGACCGGGTTATGTGAACGGCATACATCCCAATCCTCATTCTGAGAAAAAAAAAAAAAGAAAGCGTCATGGAGCATTGTTCCTGTGGGCTCCGGCAACACTAAACCCCTGAGTTTGCCTGAGAAGGACTAAAACGGCCATTTTTATATATCCCTCACTGCAGCCTGTTCTGTTTTGTTCTGAAAATGTCAGAGTGCAACCCCGTTCTGTGGACGATAAATGAGGTGCAGACTTCCATCTGTGTCACCGGTGATAAGGAAATACAGCAGTTGCTTGACAGAGTAGTGAGTGACAACAATTTAACAATTTCTGTCCAAAGGTAGGAAACAAAGGTTTTGTGGTTATTTTGTGTCTGTTTAAGGTACTTTAGTGTCTTTTTTGATAATTATGTGTCTCCTCATAGTTGTTTTGCCTCTTTATGTAGTTACTTTGTGTCTCTCTGCAGTTCATTTGCATCTCCCTGTGGTCATGTTAGATCTCCTGGTCAGAGCATGTTCATGTGGGTGAGATTTTACAGGCGAGGGTAAGGGGGGCCCCCCTTACATTTGGGCCCCTGGGCTTGTACCTGCTAGAAATACATAAACCTTTATTTAATCAGGTAAGTCCCGTTGAGGTCAAGATCTCATTTTCAAGAAAGAGCTGAGTACCTGAAGAAAGACATAAAATGAACAATTTAAAATGTACGATATCGGTTTTAGTAAATACATTCATTCATTCATCTTCTAACTGCTTCATCCTCTTGAGGGTCGCGGGGGGGCTGGAGCCTATCCCAGCTGACATCGGGCAAGAGGCAGGGCACACCCTGACAGGTCGCCAGACTATCGCAGGGCTGACACATAGAGACAAACAACCATTCATGCTCACATTCACACCTATGGACAATTTAGAGTTATCAGTTAACCTAGTCCCCAATCTGCATGTCTTTGGACTGTGGGAGGAAGCCGGAGTGCCCGGAGAGAACCCACACTGACACGGGGAGAACATGCAAGCTCCGCGCAGAAGGGCTCCCACGCCCGGGATCGAACCGGCAACCCTCTTGCTGTGAGGCGAGAGTGCTAACCACCACACCACCGTGCCGCCCTGTAGTAAATACAGTTATTTTTAAAAAATCATAAAAATAATGAAGCACAGTAATATGATACAATAATAGGTTAATTAAAACTAGGTTTATAAAATCACAGTTAGAATTATAGGGATAAGCAAGTACACATTATCGGTATCTGTGTCTATCTGTATCTGTTCAACCAACTAAATTATTTGTATCCGTATTTGTACTTGGAATGGGCAGTGTTTATTCCCCTCCCAGTCTCCACAGGTGTGCCCCAGGGCTCTGTCCTCGGGCCCCTGCTATTCATCATCTACTTACTCCCCCTTGGTCACATTTTCCGTAAAAACCACATTAACTTCCATTGCTACGTGGATGACACCCAGCTCTACATCTCCTCCAAATCTGACTCCACCCTCCCTCCCTCCTTCCTTACTGATTGCCTTCATGAAATAAAGTTCTGGTTCACATGCAATTTCCTCAAATTAAACGGTGATAAAACAGAAATGTTACTAATCAGCACTAAATCCACTCTAGCCAAAGCCCACAGTTTCACCATATCGATCGACAATTCTTCCATCCTCCTCTCCCCTCAGGTAAAGAGTCTGGGTGTCATCCTCGACAGCACGCTTTCCTTCTCATCCCACATTAACAACATAACCCGGTCAGCCTACTTTCATGTCCGCAACATCAACCGCCTGCGCCCCTCCCTCAGACAATCCAGAAAATCCTCCATAAACTAAAAATGGTTCAGAATACCACCGCCTGTATTATCACTAGGACCCCATCCACTAGTCATATCACACCCATCTTACAGCAGCTCCATTGGCTCCCCATCACCTACTGCATCCACTATAAGATTATACTTCTAAGCTACAAGGCCATCTACAACCTCGCCCCTCCGTACCTCTCTGACCTCCTTCCTATCACCATACCTGCTCGCACCCTCAGATCCTCTTCTTCTATTCACCTCACTGCCCCCTCCGTTCGCCTCACTACCATGGGGGGCAAGTATTCAGCTGCTCTTCTCCCCAACTCTGGAATGCATTCCCCCTGACCTCCGAAATATTGATTCACTACAACACTTTAAATCCAGGCTGAAAACTCACCTGTTCAGGCTTTCCTTCTCTCTTTGAGTGGGTAGATGTTTTGTTTATGTTTGTTTTGTTTGCTTTTTAAACTGATGTTTGTTTGTTGTAAAATGTTGAATTATCTTGTACTGTATTTTACTCTGTAAGGCAACCTTGAGTGTCATGGAAGGCACCCAGAAATAAAATGTAATTATTATGTTTATTAAAATTCAGTGTGGCTTAAATCGAAAGTGGGTGGAACCTTACCTGAAGTTGCCATTATATATAACAAGTTGTATATATTTATAATTCATTGTAAAATTATTGACAACACAGTCTGAGAATTAAGCTTCAGATCATCCCTTGTACTCATAAAAAGTATGTTGTCGGTTCTGGATACTTGTTTTATCCAAGTATTAAAAATCAGTCAGGATTTTGACTTGATTTCTGAATTGATCCACTGGAACCAGTGTATCAAGCTTCAAGGTTCACTGCACTTTCTTTCAAGTGTATGGGTCAAAAAATCTAAAAGCAGTCTTTCCCAAATCAGTGTTAGCTCTAGGAACCTGCAGCACTAACTAGTCCTGTGAGCACGTGTTATGTGTTTCAACTCTCCAGCCCAAAATTGACGTCAGATATGAGGACAGTTTCTGAAAAAGTCCTTGAAAAATAAATAAAAACAAATGCTGGTCTCTTCTAATAGAAAGAAAAGGCCAGACCATTTTTTTGATAAAGAAAACAGTGAGTGCCATAGATATCTCCGGTTATAAATCTAAGGACTGAATGGTAGACTTTATTAAGGAGGATAAGAGTGGATGTTGCCTTGATAAATCGCATCACCGTAATCTAGCATTGACAGAAAGATTGCTTCCACAGTCTTCTTTGTATGAGATAAAGGAAAACAAAACTTTTTTTCTGTATAAAAAAGGAGCTTAATTTTTAATAGTTTTGTTAGTGCATCCATATGTGGTTTGAAGATGAGTTTGTCATCAATCCAGATATCTAAATATTTATAACTGTACCATTTAAAGTGCAGATTTGGAGAGTACTGTAGTTAATGGTTTTGGCTCTGGAGCACAGCACACATTTTGTTTTACTGGCTTTTAATACAAGTTTGAGATTTCTAAGTGCATTTTGAGAGGTACTGAAAGAAAGATGCAGGTTTTTAACAGCTGATTTTACAGAATGGTAGCCCATTCAATAATTCTTCCATGATTCTTGGGCGTCCTAGCAACTTTGAAATATGATGTTAACGTGAACAGGTCCATTCAGCTGGTCTGCTAAAGTTAATGTACACAGCGTGCATTTAGCAGCTTTATACATCCTGAGATCTAAAAATAATAAGCCAACGTTGACTCATGTGGAACCCAAATTCCAGTCTCTTGTGAAAGTCCTGTGCCTAAACCACTCACGCACCATGTCTTACTCCCTCCATAGACTGTGTCACTATTTATTAGAGCTGCCACCGACTAAGAATTTTCCTAGTCGACCAATAGTTGTCATTTAGCACCATCCACAGTCCACTGGTCGCCTGCATGTTTACAGTATTAATTTAATTAATAAATTATATATTTTGGGCGGGGCAACACAATGGTTTGAGTTGAAGGTGTGAGAAAGAATAGTATCAGTAACATTGTTAACACTGTGCTACATTACAGAGAAATACAAAACTGTACTAATGAACCTTCATTAATATTGGCCTGTATTTTATCTACAAGTGCACGTCACACACTGAGTGAGCTGCCTGTTAATGACGCTGTCGGCAAAGCATTAATGATTGTGCTAAGTGGCTAATGGGCATGGAGCTACTTCCATGTTTCAGATGATACGTCATGTTTGTAGTCGACCAGTGAAGATAAGTTTACATATCACCTTGGGTTCGTCCTTCACCTTCTCAAAATGATCCCACACTTTGGATTTCCTGCCCGACATGTTATTAACTAGCCTGTGTGATAACCGCAGGTATCAGCCCTGTAAATTAACCTGACTCCTGTCTGACTGCTGAGCGTGGCCACTTCCTGCGTCTGTCCTTTCAAATTAACGTTTTGATTTGTTTGACTAAGCAACCAGTGACATCTTGCCGACTAATGACCTTTCTAGTCAACTAACGTTTGACCATTAGAGGGGAAACCTTACTCGTTATACTATGTCACCTGACTTTCTGGCAGTATTTTATTTTTTGTTTTTTGTTTTTTGTAAATTTACCAGTTTAATCTCAGAGACTATCCAACATTGATGAGTACTAGCCCTATCTATAACCTCTTTTCCCTAATCCTAACCACTTTCTTAAAGATTATTTTTTGGGCATTTTTTGCCTTTAATGATAGGAGAGCTGTAGTGTGAAAGGGGTAGAGAGAGAGGGAATGACGCGCAGCAAAGGGCCGCAGGCTGGAATCGAACTCTGGAGGCTGCAACAAGGACAAAGCCTTTGTACATGTGGCGCCTGCTCTATCCACAAATCCACCAACGCCACTTCCAACCTCAACATGTCTGACGAGTGTGTGCTGTTAACAGCTTGCAGTGGGATCCACAATAACCTGTTGCTGGGATGTGTGCAATGACAATTCTCACCCGAGGTGCAAATAGACACTCTTAGATTATTCAGGCAAGTCTGTTAAATGACTAATCAAGTTAGCTTTACTGCATTTTAATAGAGTTGGACGACTTATGAGAGAGAGGAGGAGAAGAAGAGTCAAAATTGAAGCTGCAGATATCCTGACTTTTTGTCCCTCGTGTGGGCCAAGCTCCAAAAAGGCAGCCTGGATCCTACACTTAACATAATAAAATTTGATATACATCTTGTTTGACCCTCTTTGCCTGATGCTTTAAGACTGCAAGCTTTGTAACACAAGCTTTCTGTGTAAAATAACACTAATAATTGTAGTCTTTGAACCCAAACCAGATAATCCCGATGACATCATGAGGGATTATTTCCCAAGATCCCCAAGGCCCACATACAACTTGCACAGTTTTAAATTATTTTTAAAAAATGGATTTACAAACGTGTTTGGAGGAAGGAAAACACATTTGTTAGACCTCAGTGATACAGACAGTGCATTTTTGCGAGTATTAAAATTAATGTAAACAGAACTGTTTGTTTACAACAAAACTCCGCTGGGAACCTTTAAATCATCATGAAAAGAACCTTTTCATGTCTTGTTTTTTTTTCTTCTGGCACACCATCAAACCTGCCTATGTCTATAGCTAATGCTGCTGTACATAACTTTCTACACTGGGGTGGTTTTTCATAAGGTAATATCTTCATCATCAAACATCAGCAAACCATAAAGGACACTTTGCACTGAGAAAAATGATTACACTTTAACCTGTATTAAAATAAAAAAGAAAATCATAGAAAACAAATCGTTAACCTGAGCAGCATGGGCAGATTGTGAGACAATGAGCCCCTGGGCACAGATATGCAGAATGCCCCACCACCTCTCCTGCATTGGAACAAGACACACAGACTTTGTGGTGGTTTTGTGTGTCTTTGTGGTCATTTTCTGTCTTTTGTAGTTGTTTGGGTCTCTTTGATGTAATTTTGTGTCTGTTTTGGTCATTTTGCGTTTACTTTTAGTAGTTTTGTTTCACTTTGTGGTTGTTTTGCATCTATTTTTAGTTGTTTTGTGTCTTTTTGTAGTTGTTTGGGTCTCTTTGAAGTAATTTTGTGTCTCTTTTGGTCGTTTATTGTTGCTTTGTGGTCCTTTTCTGTCTCTGGTTGTTTTGTGTCTTTTGTAGTTGCTTGTGTCTCTTTGATGTAATTTTGTGTCTATTTTGGTCATAAACTGTTGCTTTGTAGTTTTGTGTCCCTTTTGAGGACGCCTTTGTGTCTTTTTTGTTGTTGTTTTGTGTCTCTGTGATTGATTTTTTTCTTTTTGTGATGTAATTTGTGTCTCTGGGGTAATTTTGTGTCTATTTCAGTCGTTTAGTGTTGCTTTGTAGTCATTTTGTGTCCCTTTGTGATTACTTTGCATCTATTTTAAGTCGTTTTGAATCTCTTTGTAGTTGTTTGATGTCTATTAGTACTTGTTTTTCTTTTTGGTTTTTGTGTTATGTGTCTCTGTAGCCCCTCTCCCACAACAGATAAAAAAGCTAACACCTGCTAATATCTGGGTTTTAATGCATTGGGAATGGTTTTAATTGGCATTCACGCCCGCGTCAAATATTTATTGCTTGATGGGAATACAACACCTGGGTGAACGTGCTAATTTTAGCTCCTTTACTGGTGAGATGCAACATACACAAAATACCGTTAGTCTCTAAGCGGTACTCAAACATCGATCTCAAGTAATCTGCACCGACTTTGAAAGATAGTCTGAATAAGTAAGAGATATATAAAAAGTCAAAACTGTCAGATGGGATAGGCTCCAGCCCCCTGGTGGCCCCTAACAGGATAAGCAATTAAGGAAATGAATGGATGAAAATATAAAGAGAATTGACCACCATTAAGTTTTCACCGGCCTGTTTTCCAGCCTGTCCATGATGTTTAACACAAAAAAACATGAACGCACAAAGGCATATTTGTCTGCTGCAGAGCTGTGAATACAGCTCTGATCGACTGGCAGTGTGAACGCGCTCGCACCTGTGTTTAAAAACCCCACGTACACGCCTTAGTTTTGGTGGAAAAGGGGTATTAGTGGTCATTTGGAGTCTCCTCTGGCTGTGTATGTGTTAATTTGAATGACAATTTGTAAGTGAAGGCCAGGGCCCCCCTGACACTTTGGGCCCCTGGGTCTGTGCCTGGTAGGCCTGTTCAGTAATCCATCCATGCTGAGTAGTACACTGATATTGATGTGTAAAGTCAGTTGTGTTTCCCTTTGAGCAAAAAAAATAGATTAAACTAATTTTAACAGACAAAGCTTCTCTGATATTCCCCAACGTGATAATATCTACTTTGTAAGTGTGTGCATGTGCACGTGCCTGAGTAGTGCATGTGCACAAACATGCATGCATAAAGCCATGAGTGCACGTATGTGTGTAAGGTGCGGTACAAACTCGAGCAAAGCCACTGCTCGAGGGGCGCACATATAATTGAGGTTAGACCACTTGCCTCTCGGCCTTGTTCTCCTTCCAAGTCTCACCAATTTTTCTCTGGTCATTTCTCCTGCAAAATGTCCGTCATTAAAACCTCCCGACAACGACGGCGGTAATCCGGCCCCATTAAGATTTCGATTCCCCTTGTCCTCTGAGGACAAGATGTAATAGCTCAAAAGCATCTATTTAGGCAGATGGGAGAGGATTTATTAAAGAGGCGTATTTCATGAATATAACCCCATCTTATCATCAGCCAAAGCACTTTCGATCACAGGCCTTAATAAGTGAGTGTCTTTCAGAAGGGTGAGTGCCCTGCAGCTGACCTGGACCTATTGATACACTGGAGGAGTTGGCCATTGGAATGTGTTCATTTCATCTGCCATTAGCAGAACTTGATTAAAAAACTGGTCGGAAAAGGGCAAACACTTTCACTTACACACCCACATGCACACTTATAGAGGGAAGGGGGCCTCTGAGGATATGAGAGGGAATAAAAGCAAGAATTTCTGATGTGATCAATGCAGCTTTTGTGTTAGCTGCTTACAGTACTCACAGGAGGGAGATAGTGAATGTGTGTGTGCAGTGTGCTCCTGGTGCAGACCTGTCCTAAATGCATTTTGATTTATTTGTGTAGGCGCACAATATTTTTCCTCCACATTAAATGCTGGCTCGGAGGCTAACCTTTACCACTGAGTAGAAGCCTGGTTTGGTGGAAGGGGGAATTATTTCAGGGTCAGACGCTGTGCACATAAAAGCTCTGCTAATGCCCAGAGTTGTTGTTTACTGCATTTGGACGAAGCAGTTGAGTTTTCTTGGGGGTTTGAAGCTTTAGGGATCTTCAAAGCAAGAACAACGGAGTAAGACCTCTGCACGCAACATGAGGACACGGGAGACATGCACTGACATCTTGATCACAACTTTTCAAACAAAATCACGGTCTCTTTTTTTAGCTAGAAAAAAAAAAGTACATTGCAGCTTACTAGGGCTGTACCCAGCTCAGAGTTATCAGCCAAGTCAGATTTGGCTGTCCAATACAAATATTCAACTATTCATTCCTTTTTTTTTTCTATATAGAGTTGGAGACGTTGAATGGGGTTCAGCAGGACATTCAGGGTGACAGCGAAGAAATATAATGAACAAGCCAATGTAGACCCTCGAGCCAATGTGGGCTAACTAGGCTTACCATGGATAGAAAATGTGCAATGTTCACTAGAGATCAAAGAGATATACAGACTGTATTGCATTAAGTTGCTGTCTACTGCAGATTCACCACTTCTAAACAAAAGGCAGAAAATAACACACTCTCAAAGCCTGACTGGACAGTCTTGTTTCCTCCAGACAGCTGCCACTGTCTTTCTCAAGCCCCTTTTATGCTGCCTGTTCAAGGTGGTAATGTCGTGCCATTATTCCACCTCGATGTTCTTGATAAAAGGTACAATCACAGAATGGGAGACAGAGTTGTCTTGCATTTAAGCCCGACAGCAAAGGTAGTAACAGCATCAAACTGATGTCTGTGTAAAAGAGACAGCCAGCAGTAAGGATAGACCGATATATCTGCCGGCCGATATTTGAGTTGTTTTTTTTTACTTGTATCGGCATCGGCCGATACGCGCATGGGTTCACTGATTTATTTTTCCCTGGCACTTTTTTTCATTTGAAAGTATGTGGTTAAGTTGAACAAAGCTGTTGAATCCTACTGTGTACAGTAGTTGTTGTTGTTTTATTTATGCTTCAGTTTAAATATTTGTTTATTTTATAAAGACATTACTGGAAGATTTAAGAGCACTGAACTCTTTTTTTTTTATTTGAATGTATAATAATAATAATAATATTCTACCTGTTCTACCTCAACTTTCCATCTTGTTTTAGTATTTTTTACTGTTCAATAAATGTTTCTTATTTTAAACTTGAGACCTGTAATATTTGTTATTGTGTCATTTTTTTGATGTAAATTGAGGGAGCAAAAGCAGTATCGGCCCCAAATATCGGCTCAAGAAAATCGGCAGTCCATAATCGGTCATTGGCTAAGGGTGATGGAAAAAAATCGGTATCGGCATTGGCCCTAAAAAATACATATCGATCTATCCCTAGCCAGCAGGATAGGATTGGTGTAACGTTTAGGCGACATGCTCTGTGTTTAACCCTATGCTGGGAGATTTAAAAAGCAGCTAACAGCAGTTGGCGGCTAACTCAGAGAAAAAGAACAGCAGCCAAAAGTGTCCACAAACTGGGGAGAAAATGAGGTCCAACATGTATGTTAAACATCACACTACCGGTTGACTGTTGTGTAAAGCCCAGAACATACCATAAATTAACGACGAGACAAGTTCAAACTTGCAACTACTTTGCAACTACTTGCAGTGTGCCAATCTACAAAGCTCTGAAAACCTGACAGTTCACAGCAGTGCAGCAAGACGAGACATGTATCGCCATAACAGCCACACTCTCTACTTCCATTTTAATTTGCAGCTTTTCAGGCTTTTGTGGCTGAATATAATTTGTAGCTTCTAAATGATAATGAGATACTTACTACAGTAGCATCTCTAGTTCTGATTAGATGTTGAAACAAAGCAAACAAAATGACCTGCGCTTCAGGTGGACTGTATCAGTGTGCGACGTACACATACCCTATGCAGCAGCAGTCACCGTCTGACCTTGACACACCGTGAGGACAGAGACTGACATATGTGACATCAGCCACAGGGATGTAACTAAGACTGACTCTGGCTTGGTGTGGGTGGAAGGCTGGCTGTTGTTAGAGAATGCTGCAGCAAGCGAATACATCGTCTGTGGCCAGTTTGTAACTAACTTGGAAACAGGTGTCGTGCCTTATGTTCTGAAAGTGTTGACTTGTCCAGCTAAGTCGCAGATGGCTTGAGTCGAGGTAATACGGGCTAGTTCACACTTTTGGAACTTTTTCCTGCATTATTCTAAAACGGTTTCTTCTCATTGCAAAGTTTTGGTCTGAATTGAGCTATGTATGTGACGCTTGTCATGCCTCCTTTGCTTCCATAACAGCAGCACCCTGGGTCTGCATCCACATATCTCCCCTTACCGTGGAGCAGCATGAAAGCGAGGAGTGCTCACCCTGGAGCTAAATCTGGGGACTGAAACACCCCCAGAAATACACTGCACACTGACTGCTCAACTTGAAGAATCTCTGGTCGACTGAGGGATCTCGTGATGATTCCAATTTTAAACTTTCAGGGGGCTGCCCTACAGCTTACAACGATAACAGTCTCCCAGAAATCTGCGTGCCGCCCCTGCTGTTCAGTCACACAAGGTTCATTTCTTAATGGCGGAGCTTTAATTCATTTGTCTTGTACAGGGCAACTCCTTGACCTTGTGGATGGAGATTAATGAAGAGCTTTAGTGGTGATGAAGGCTATCAGGCACCATGCTCCCCTCGTCTAATAGAGCAAGAGTTTTACATAGCCAATTATGTCGTTTGCATTCCGCTTGTAAGCACAGTTCTGTCAGGGGGAGCGCAGTTGGCTGACCAGGCTGTGGGATTTTTTATGGTACAAAAATATCAGGGTCATCCAGATAGAGCGGGCCAGAGTGAACAATTATTTCATCTAGTTTTATTTTTATTTCTAATTTTTGCAATGAGGGAAATAGGGGAGCAGTGAGGATGGAAAAGCTACCTGCACAGCTTGTAAAAAAAAAAATACATTAACATGCAACCATATACATTTCTGTAGCCTTTGAAAACCTACATAAAGGCTGGCATGTGTGCCATTTTGCAGTTAAACGTTACTGTAAAAATGCTCACAGCCTTTTTGATCACAGGGTACAAAGCGTACGAGTGCAATTGTGAGCCATTACCACTCTTTGCTGCAATTATTGTCAGCCAGGCTCTTTGGGTACTACACTCTGGTTCGCTCTGCCGTTCTGTGTAATTTTTTTTCTCTTTTTACTCTCCAAAAAACAGGACTTGAAATTTTGATCTGCAGGGCAGTTCAGCCTCACTATCTTGTCATCTGAAGAAGGGCAAAGAAAGATACAGATGATAGGTATAGCAGAGGCGAGAGGGCGATGGAGAAATCTACTGTAATCAATAGGTGTGTAATTGGAAGCTGTCAGTTAAATGTTTTAGTATCCCCGTTGGTGATAGCAGCTCTGTCGTTTTCTACACAAGATAAGGCAATTTGGTTCAGGCTGCAAGGGGCTAAAAAGTGTGCTCAGCGGGGCCTTGTGTGATGTGAGGGAGCTGTTCTCTCTTTAACCGTTCAGAGCGGATGTATCTTTGATGATGTTCAAATGACAGCGCAGTGTTCGCTCATCATAAACTGTCAGGCTCACTTTTATTGATGCGAGATCTTTTGAACCCCAGGATCCCAGACAGCATGGAGAGAGATGAAGAATGATTTGCACATCAAGTCATGTAAAAACCCTTTGAACTGTATGTTTCACTCGGCACAGCTCCTTATTCTTGCATGTTAAAGTTGGCTTTTCTAAGTTGAGTCTAGATGAGCAAACATTCAGCACCATTGTCCTTGTTGGCACCCCAGGGGTGAGGTGCTTAGTACCCTTAATGGATCCTAAAGAGTTTGGAGCTACACACAATAGTGTCAAGAGAGGACAACACTTTTCGAGTGGCAGGAACTTAAGTTTTAGTGGCAAAGACCCATGACCATAAATGGTGCTGTAGCATTTTGAAGTTTGCTATTTTGCAATTAGCCTAATGGAAAGTGTCCTCGGATTAGGAAGCAGGGAAAGCATGTTCCATTAAGCTCTTCGTAATGTATTTATGTCAGTTGGTTGTGGCATGCAGGCTCTCTCATATGTTTAAATTTGTTCATGTTAATGGACTGGATGCTACTGAAACAGCTCAAATGGATGAGTGCCGTAATGTGTCTGATACTGATATATCTAGCTCTGATGAATAATGCTACAAAATAAATAAGATAAAACAACTGAAGTACCTAATGGGCCTTATTCTCAAGATACAGAGAAAACTGCTAATGATTTTATCCCAAAAATGACCTTAAAGGAAAAGCTTTGGCAAATACCGAGAATTAGATAAGAGGGTCAGTACTGACCACTGACCTTGAGCCAGGAGACAGTTAGCGTAGCTTAGCATACAGACTGGAAGCAGGGAGGAAAAAGCTGCCCAGGTTCTGTTTTAGGTTTTACAGTACAACATACATTGTACCAGCACATTCACAAATTAATGTTGTTTAATCCATTTACAAACAGAAATGTACAAATGACAGGTTGTGGTTTTACAGGATGTTATGTTCTGTAGGCATTACTTAACAAACACTGTCCGGGGACTTCCTAGATTTGATCCTATTTGCAACCTCACACTATGAATTCAATATGACTCCAGGTAAGCCACTGCGTCTGGCAGCATAACTCCTTGTTAAACCACAAAGCTTTAAAGGTGTTAGTAGGTGTTAGGGATGGGCATGAGTAGAGATTCACAATATATATCAGGCCTATAAATTATTGGACGACAATGAGACATTTTTATTATTATGTATTATTCCGATAATGAAATTACAGCCAAATAAATAGCGTCAGTAATACAAAGCCAAACTGCTTTCATTGACTTTACAAAGGTAGCATCCACACACCCCGATACAGTGGGTGGGGATCAGTGTTGTGCTAGTCACTGAAAAATAGTAACTAGTTACTGTTACTAGTTACTTCATTAAAAATTAACTCTAGTAACTCAGTTACTTAAACCAAAAAGTAATGTGTGAACATTTGAAGAGCTGCATGACAATGTCAAAACTGTCGCCCACCGCAGACATTGTCTTTCCACAACAAAAGCTTCCTCGGGATAACAATGGATATCACGTCACTGGATAATGTTACCGGGACTAAAAATCTACGGAAGCAATACCGTTTAATGTACAGCACTGTGGTGAGGCCAGCAGGTCGACAATGACTTCAGAGATGGTGAGAGACGTATTTCATTAAGGTGCTCTGGTAAGAATTGTTCATATACCTCTATCTGACTTGACTATCTTTTATTGTTTAGGGCAAAAATATCTGCGTGAAAGGGAACTTCAGTTTGTGAGGGGATACTGCATGCTGCATGCCGTATTAAAACCTGGCCAAAAATAATGGAACAACACACCATTTGGTAACGGTAACTGAGTTACTGAATTTAAAAACGCGTCAGAGTATTAGTTACTGCCAAAAGTAACAGCGTTACTGTAACGCGTTACTAATAACGTACCCCCATACTGGTGGGGGTACACCTTTTAAAGTTGGTTTGAGCCACCAATAAACACAGAGAAGAAGAACAACAACAATAACAACATTAGCATGCTGATTAGACGGCAAAACATAGTGGCCATTGTTGAAGTCT
This sequence comes from Epinephelus fuscoguttatus, assembly GCF_011397635.1. Classification (NCBI taxonomy): domain Eukaryota; kingdom Metazoa; phylum Chordata; class Actinopteri; order Perciformes; family Serranidae; genus Epinephelus; species Epinephelus fuscoguttatus. Next base: position 24,924,901 of record NC_064773.1, on the reverse strand, counting down.
TTCCCAGTGTCAGAGGAAGACAGTATGATTCTGCCTGCCCGCCAGACTCCCCACAAGATCAGCAGACCTCCTGCAGCTGTTGAACAGGATAGACGCAGCGCTGAAGGGCATTGTCCGGAACCTTAGCATGAACTAACACCGCAGCAGCAGCTCACATCCAACATCAAACCTTTTAACGGTCCCATCGTTAAACCCATCAATAACCGCAAGCCATGTGATGCTACAGTTAGCCCTTAATTTGTATGGTTACCTGGCGACCCATTCTAGAGCACGTTGACCCCACATGACCGCGCTTTGCTCAGCCTGTGCCCTCTGCTCTGACGCTAACAATCTCTCGGTCTCGCTTTGATTGAAGATAGGGTTATTGTGTGAGGTGAGTGAATAGCACATTGCTATTCTACTTGGTAGTTGTATGCTATAGTCCATCTTGGGACAGTGAGACGACGCCTGGATGTGTTTATAAAAAATACAGTGTGACGATGCAGACAGATGTAACGCAGACCTGCTGATGCGCATTACACCCACATTGTACACATTTGTATGAATCAGCTGTCTCTCTTTTTGTCTCTGTTAGTGTGGTTTATACACTTCACTGATACACCAGAGAATTACACTGTAACACTGAGCTTCATAATCTCACTCTCTCTTTGTCGCTTTTCCTTTCTCCACATAGAATTGTGTAGGCTACAAGACATGTCAAAACACGAGGCACTTTAGACTGTGAGACTTTATGCTGTGAGACTGTTAGCTCTGTGTTGGGACATTTGAGCTAACCGTTAGCTTCACATGGCTAACGTTACCTAACAGTTACTAACTAGTTGTTGATGTTGGTGTGTTGGGAACATTTAACTTAGCTCGTTGTTGGATGTGAGCAACTACTGCTGTGTTAGTGCATGCTAACTGCACACGTTGAACTGACCATTAGCCAGGAGGAGAGCAGCTGTGGTGGGTCCGTGTCATTGGTCCGACAGCCCATCGGTCCAACATCCCATTAGTCCGACGGTCCATGGTGCTGAACGGCTCCCGGTGAGCGTATTTCTACCTTGATGGTGTGCCGCGACCGGCTCTGGGTCAGCTGTGAAAGGATTGAGGCGAAGCAGGCTCACAGCTTATGTGTTTGTCACTTTCTTTTTCATTTTAACCCACACCAAGATTTTTTCCTAACCCTAACCAAGTGGTTTTTGTGCCTAAACCTAACCAGACCTTAACCACAGGGCATCATGATGATTTCGGAACGGACTTCGGAACAATGGGTTTAATATGGTTGGAACAATGGGATGTCGGACCAATGGGCTGTCGGACCAATGGGCAGTTCCCGCTGTGGTGGCATTTCTTTGGCTAATCTATATTCCAGCAGCAACAGAAAGTTTGCCTTTTTCATGTTAACTTTGAAATAATGGTTCAATAGGTTAACTGAAGCCTGGTTGTTCAACAAATACATTCAAGATTGGAATAGCCTACAGTTGTTGGCAAATTTACATTCCTATTTTTTTAATTAGGTTTTTTTTTTTTTTTTTTTTTTTGTGAGTACTTGAGTACTCTTTCCTAATTTGATCCGAGTACTTGAATAGGGAAAGTACTTAAACTGCCCATCCCTAGAAGGCATATTTTAACTTTGAAAATAGTGCCAGGGTGGCTGCTTCTTCCTGCTTTCAGTCTTCATGCTATGCTAGGCTAATTGCCTGTTGGCTTTAGCATCATGCTTAATGGACAGATATGAGAGTGATAAAAATCCTGTCATCTAACTCTCAGCAGCAAAGTGATTATGTGTGGTGTCAAACTATTCTTTTAAGAGGTTCTAGAGAGAAAAAAATTAACATTGTAGTGATGACTTAGTGACTCATAGCTGTAGGATAGACATTTTTTTATTGTGAAGACTGAGTGTTGTGGCCTGATGAATTCAGAGCGTGACAGATGTCAGTGAGATCGTTGGGAACCTGGTCACCTCCTGCCAATGCCAGGCACACGGCAACGCCGGCTGCCTGACTCCATCCCTGCGGATCGGCCGACGCTTCCAAGCAGGCTCTTAAGTGGGATCTGTGATGTTGCCATCAACCTCTCTACACTGACAACACACTCTGTGGTTGTGACGGCTGCGAGCCCAGGCCTCGTCCCAGAGCATCTGTTCTGTCCTCTCACTTGCTGGCTGGTTTTCTGCCTGTCACACCAGATCTGTCCTTATGCGTCTGTGTTTCTGTCTTTGCACCTGTCTACATATGTAACTGCGCCTGTCTTTTGGGCTCTCTGGAGGGTTCTTGTTATGTCATCAGTTAACTTCCTTGCCTGAAGTGGTCACTCAAACTTAAAGGTTGTTAGTTCCAACACTTTGTCATCCTTTGTTTGCACTCGCAGTTCCGCTCTTTGTCATCAGCTGTACTGCCAATAGTTTTAACAACCACTTTGCCCATTTTCAGCCTACCCTGTATGTCTCTGTCATAGCCTTACATGCCTGTATTCAACTAGTCAATACTACAGTACACGAATGTTGTAAAAGGCTCATCCCCAAATCCTTCATCTGATGATGCAAGTATGAGATGGATGGTAGCAAGAACGGCTCAATTTCATTCCAAAGATCTCTCATTATCCTTATCACCAGATAAAACAGAAAGGCTGTAAAAACCAGAAAAATTGCAGTTTTTCTTGCTCAGTCTGTAACTGCGCCAAGTTTAGGGTTGGTGAACAGAGCCCGTCTAAGCTATACAAAGAGTATTGATAGGTGTAATGGTGTATATAAACAAGAACATTAAGATAAGATTGAAAATCAGTAAAGTAGTCATTCGAGAAAACAGCCAAAATCTCCCTGTAATTGGGCGTTTGCAGCGGATAATAAATCACTGGTTTTGTTAAGAGAGCTGTCATTATTGCCAAGCAGACCTTGGTGTGAAGTAGAGGGTCTTGCTCACATTAAAGTAGACCCAGTAATACAGTAATTACTGGCTTCTTGTTCGTGTTTCTGCACATTACATGGCTACACACCAATATATTAATTATCTGACAAGAACGTGTTGACTAAAACTGGTTAATTACAATGTCAAGCAATTTACAAGTTTGGCAGGACCCAAAACATGGAAACATTTGAGGGCCTGCCACATTTGTGTGATGAAATTGAATTTCATATCATCACATATTGTGTTACTGATACCATATTATATAGTGTCACATGAAATTATGCATGAAAATCATTGATATCAGCATTAACTGATCATCCCACATTGTATTATTATGTGTAATTGCCTTTAAAGGCTCACTGCAGCTCCACTCAGTCGCCAGAAAAAAATGTTGGCATTGTACATATCTGCAAACCACAAATACATTACACATACAAGTTTAATATGTAGCATTTCTGTTCTCACAAACTGTTTATGTTTTCCTAAAAAGTAATGCACCTAAATTTGTACATGTCCCGCATATTTTGAAAGGCTGTAATCATGTGACCAATGCGCTGATGGTGGTAAACAATGAAGCCGTTCCAAGCAGTCTTTTAAGGAGGCACAAAAACGCAGACTTTCCCCTGCAACGTTTCCCTGGTGTTCAATGGTGTTCGTTATGTCTTCAGTTTCTGATAATGACTTTAGTTCTTCTTTTATCTCAGACATGTGTTAGGATGTTACATACCATGACATGTTTCGGTGGAAACTTCCGCCTTCCTCAGAAGTGTCACTTGGTGGTGGTTGTGACGCGTCTTTATCAGCTGATCTGTCAATCAGCTGATATCAGCTTGTCAAACAATTGACAAGACAAGATTGAATAAAACAATAAATGCAACGTCATATACAAGCTACCATGCCAATCATGCAATAAAAGATACATCGGTGAGACAGAGAGGAGCTGCAGCACATGAAGAAAAGAACATCCAAAGGAATGCGAGAAGGAGACAAAAACAAGACAAACAAGATCAATAAAAGAAAAGGCACAACAAGAAACCTACAAATCAACCATAACAGATCACTGAAAAAGAGAAAACCATCTTATGGACTGGGACAAGGCCAGAGTCATACACACCAAGAACAACAAATACCGGCGCTGGATCAGGGAGGCTATCGAAATAAGGAAGTGTGGCCCAGGGACGATGAACAGGGACGAGGGGGCATGCATGCTCTCCCACACCTGTAGCAGCGTCCTGGAGAGATGGCGGACGGACAGCAGGTGGCGTGATTGTCCTGTCAAAACTGACAGGATGGTCACGTCTACCTAATATCAGTTGATTGACAGATCAGCTGATAAAGATGCGTCACAACCACCAGCAAGTGACACTAATGAGGTAGGCGGAAGTTTCCGCCGAAACATGTCAAGGTATGTAACATCCTAACACATGTCTGAGATAAAAGAACAACTAAAGTCGTTTCCCTGGTGTGTTTGTAACCATTTGAACTTAAAGTCATTTTAAGGTACATCCTCACCTTTTCTGAACCCGGACCTTAGTAGGGTTGGGAATCTCTCTGTGATAGGCGATTCGATACGTATCTAGATACACGGGTTACGATACGATTCAAAAACGATATATTTTTAATACAGAACGATTCGATACGATTCTGTGGTTAACATTTGTTGATGTAGACATTAATCATATAAAATAAAGAAGCCAATTCTATAAAAGTGACATTCTTACAGTATTTTCAAATTTGTGAAAGACCACATCCCCAAGCATTGTTGCTGTATGGCACTGGCAAAAATAAAATAAAAAGTCAAACAACAACAAAATCACATGTCAAATGTATGTATTTTTAGACATGGACCAAAAAATCTCTTGCTGAATGAACATCATTTTGTTGGATGGGATCAATATAAAAATGTGAAGAAGTATTAAACTTTAAGTGAAGTGAACTTTAAGTAAAATATAAATGTTTTAAACCTACTTGTTGTGTTGTCCTAATGGCATTGTCTGTGTTTTTGTATGTATCTTATATGGACTTGAGTCTAGAATAAAGTTTATCATAACACTGTACAATATAAACATAAAGCAGAATAAAATAATAACATGCAATGTAGGGGCAGAATCTGACATCTCCTGTTATTAGTTGATATCATGGACTGTGACAGCATGTCAGACTATTTCTCTGTGTTTGCTCCACTCTGTGTTTGTCATTTATAAAAAGATAAATCACTTTTCTATAATACATCAATGATATTTCAATGGAATAAATTACTTATTGACTTATTCATACTTCAAAAACAGCATCAATAAGTGATTAACATAGGGGGGATCAAAATAAAATAAATAAATAAAATCAAAATCAACCAGCTACCCTCCGCCCCTGACAAGTAAAGAACAGTCCCTGAAATGCGCTGAGGTTTGTGGAAATGTGAACGGCTCATTTCTCCTCTGACACGTCACATACCTGTGTGCTGCCATGGCTCGGCTGTTCAGGTATTTTTGGGCAGTCATGACACCGACGAAGACTTCTTGGACCTGAAGCCGGGCTTCTCTGTCGCTGCCGCGGAGCACTATGGCCTCTGTATTTGACAGGAATATGTATTTCTGTCTGTGTCTGTGACCCCGCGTTCAACCCACAACCGGCAGGATTCGCCTTTAGTTTCTGCTGCGGCTTGGCTGCTCCCTGGTTTATCCAACCAGCATTAGCTTCTGTTCCTCAGCTCCACCGGTCAAGCTGGCGCTGATGTTTACATCAATTATCGTTGTCAGTAATGCCTGCTACGGAGCATGCCGCCGGCTCTTGCGTTGTTTTAGAGATGCAAACTGTTAAAGCCAGTCAACCGATTGCTACCGACACCCGATCCATGACTCTACAATCGATTCATCTAAGGATTCATGGCTGATTCGTATCGATTGAGGAGGCTGCTACCGACGCAGCCATATCTCTCGCTTGTCAAACAGGATATCCGGTCGTATCGGTTAATCGTTCCCAACCCTGAACCTTAGTAACTTGAAGTTGATTATGTAACTGTGTGTTTGGTACATAACATCATTCGTAGGGTGCTAATTCGTAGTATATCAGATTAACTGTTGTGCCTGCATTTTTCGTAGGCTATCATATGAACGGTGTATGAGAACATGTTGCGTATCAACATTTCTAAAGTGACGTAGTATATGAGCTGACCAGGATAGTCCAGGATACATTTCTGATGTTCCCCATGTCAACATAACATGCAAATGACACATATCTATGGTTTGCAGAAATATGTAATGCCATCATGTTTTCTGTCAGTTGGGTTGTGTACCTTTTACAGAAGCAAAAATGTGAAACCAAAGCCTTCCTCTTTGACTCAGAGTTAACAGAGGCAGACAAACAGTTAGGTCAAACCTGAAAATCAATAAGGTGGACAGTGTCAAAGCCGAGGTTCAACCTGGTCCTCACACACCGCTTGTGCAGAAAATACACAGCATTTGAAATAATTTGCCGGCCACTCAGCATCCAACAAGAAAGGTGGCGGGGTGGTGAGGGGCAGGGGGCTGAGCTCTGCAGCCTTCAAATAATGAGGAAGGAAGGAATTCAGTTGGGATTTCTAATTCTGCCAGACTGTGATTAATCCCATCAGTAAACAAAGCAGAGGTCATCGTGTTTTGGAGAACTCCAATTAGAGAGTAATCAGTGCTAATCAGACAAGCTGCTCACCGGCATCTTGGTGATTTCGGCAGTAAAGGGCTCTCTGGTGAATAGTCTGCCCTCCACACTGAGAACGACCGACCCACACTCTGTGATCCCGTGTTAAGGGAGTGGGAGGCAGAAGAAAGGAAGTAGGCTAATTAGCGGTGCCATTCATTAGCGACTGCGTGTGATGTGTGCTTGGGTGGGCTGGCGAAATGTGAGTGTTGCTCTGATGTGGCGAGTGTGTGCTTTAAGATGATGTGAGTACATGTGGGTCTTGTGTGTGTAAGCTCAGGTACAGTCAAGAAAAAAAACTGCAAGTCAAGAATTAGGAACAGTCATTTGCCTAGATACCAGAGGGCATGCTGCTACAGATGTAAATGAACAGTGACTCACTGTTTTCTTGCAGTGTCCAGCCTTGAATCATAAAACTTGCCTTTGCATCTGATGCCAGTTTTCAAGGTTAAAGGCCTGGCAAGATGAGATTGTTTGCCAATTGATGGGACACTTTGCATTTTCAGCGACATAAGAGGGAAAAATTAACTTTTCATCCCCTTAAACATAATATAGAAAAATGAGCTTTGTGGATGTCACTGTGAGACACATGTCCACATTTGAAATGAATGAACCGTTACAAACTGCAACACTTACTGTCCTAAAGTTGACATTTTGACATCTTGAAAGGCTCCAAAAATGTTATCATGAAGAAAATGTTTACATCAGTTTATATCAATAGTTATGACAGTAAATGTCAAACCATTATTTCTGTCAACATTGGAGGCTGATTTTTGCTCCCGAATGAAAGTTGAAGAAACCAGATGGTTAATTGTGTTTTTAAACTTTATTGTCAGAACATGACAGACACTTGCTGAACAGCAGGACATTTCACAAAACTGAGGTAGATTTCAAAGCAATTTCAGTCAAAATACTATTAAAAAATAAAACCATAGACAAATGAATCCTAATTTCTGGTCAGGAGCATATCAAACTCTGTGTACACACTGTTTAAAACAAACAAAGTGTTTTAGCAGAAAATGTCAACAAAATGAATAGACAAAAGAAGAATCTCAACTGTATTTTCTGTCTTAGTTTTAAACGCGCAGCTTGTAATTTCTGCCATTTCTCAATTGAAACTATAACAAAAGACAGATTCTGATGCCACTGTGAAGCAGCTTAGTGTCACTTATTGTTAAAGCACCACTGAAGATTAAAACATATATCTCACTAACTCTGGCAGAGATCATGTTCACATATAAGGGGATGTATTTAAGTTTTATACGGTTACATTTGGTCACGTGTTATTTTATTCTAATGAAATAGCCGCAAGTCAGTTAGCTAACAAAACTTTATCTTGCTAAGTTACCATTAGCTATAGATGAGTTGACTACCCATACAGCTTATGTTATGTGGTGAGTTTAATCATGAGGTAGCCCAGCGCTGTTATCTGTGGTCAAAAAAATTCTACTAAAAATATTGAGCATTATTGAGCGTGTTGAATGTTGTCATGCTTTAATTTTATTCTACGCATTAGCTTGGTGGCTGGTCTTGTCTTATTCTTCTACTGCTTCCTCTCTTCTTCGACTGTTGAATGGTGTGTGGCAAAGTTGGAGCCCCCCCCCCCCTTTTCTAGTGTATGCATGGTTTGATTATATCAAATACACATCAAACATTTGTTGAATTTCTGTTGAGGAAAATTATATTTAAATAATTATCATCACCGTTTTATTGCCCAGCTCTACTTTCTTGCCAAGATCGATACCACTCTTGTGTCTCTTGTGTGCATTATGAATATGAAGCTAGAGGAAGTGCCTGTTAGCTTAGCTTAGCATGACTCTCTCCAAAGATATCAGAGTCTGCCTACAGTACCTCCAAAGCTCACAAAATTAACACTTCATATCCTGTTTGTTTGATCTACAAAATAACTGAAGTGTAAAATCTCCACGTTGGGTTTTATGAGGTGTTGTGTACTGGACTGTTTTTTTGCTAAGGAGCAGTGACTGTCTGATGTTTTGTTGTCCCCTTGAGGTAGGAGGTGAAAACAGCTAACCTGGCTCTGTCCACAGAAAACTAATCCACCTTTGGCACCCCTGGAGCTTGACATGCACAAACCCAAGTAAAGAAACATCAATTTATGGTTTTACAGTGGGTTATGTGCTGGACTATTTCTTTAACCTCAAGGCGAAAAAAAGACTCCAGGAATTTACTAATCCCAGTTAAGAAATATTCCGACACATGACATCCTGTAAAACGACAAATTGTGTGTAATACTTGGCCACATGCTTCAAACTAATAGGGGGCAGCATTTCACCTTCAAGCCAATTACTAACTACCAGTAGAGCAAGAATATGTGAAATTCCACCAAACTGCTAAAACTGAATTTCCATGTATGGCAATGGCCTATAGCTAACACTGTAGCTTCCTCAGCTCAATTTTAGTAAGACAATGTAGGAAGAAAACGACCACATCAAAACTATACTGACACCATTGGGAAAGTTTTTCGGTACCATTTGTGTTCATTAGTTACACTAATGATACATTTTACTAAATAGCCAACGTTAGATGTTACTTATCAGTCTAAAAGAAATGTAACTAGTTCAGCATCAAACCTCATCCCTTTACTTGCCAGGAGCTGTTTCAAGCATTAAAAAAGCCACGCCAGTGTTTACTGTTTTTTTTTTGCTTCTTTTTAAATCCCTTCTTTTCTTTGCCGCTGAACATTGTTTCTTGCCGGAAGCGAGTATTTGTGTTTAGTGTGTCACAAATTGGGGGCTGTAGCCTCGGGGCAGCTTTACTTCTTAGTCCTCATGTTGGACTGGACACTACGATGACTTACAATCACCTCTTGGAGTACAAGTGGTATAACAAGGCAGAATGGGCTGGAGCTAGCTGTTAGCATGCTCATCTTCATAGATATCTCTGCACCACAGGACACAGAAGTCTTTGACATAACCTCAAAACTGTTACTTTGTCACATTCTGTTGATAATACTTAATAATACATTTTTTTAATGTTTTCAACTAAGATTCTGGCCATATCTATCACAATACATTATTAACCCATTACGAGATATACTGTGTTCATTAGTGAGCTTTATGGGGGCTTTAAGATGAATTTTGTTACCTTTGGACAGAGCCAGGCTAGCTGTTTTACTTTGTTTCCAGTATTTATGCTAAGCTAAGCTAATAGTCCCCTGTAGTAGTCTATCATTTTGCTCATGTAGCTCTCAGCAAGAAGCATGTAGGTGTATTACCCAAAATGTTGAACTGTTCCTACAAATATGATTGACTGGTTCAGTCACACATACAGCACATTCTCTTTCTCTCTCTTTCTGTCTTTCTTTCTCTGTAGCGGCATGATTGGTCTGCAGGGAGCCCTAATCAAATAACTCGCAGGCCATCGCAGCTGCCATTTCAGCCATTTCGCTGGAATACACACAGATGCCGGGTGGGTTCCCTTCTGGCCTATCAGTCCAAATAGTAATGTAAGGCTTTACTCATCACTATTACCTGTCTCAGCTTTTGAGACATTTATAGGCCAAGGAGTGCACTGCAATAATGAGTTTGTGTTTATTGCTAACGTGTTGCCAGTAGAAAATGGCAGATCCTAAGTGATTTGTGAGTTTAATTCCTCCACCTGGCCCTCCAATGGCCTATTGTTCCCCCCACACCCCAATATACATAAATGACATGTTAATGACTCGTACACTGATAATGGCTTCTGTGGGCGGTGATTTGTTGGCTCCATTCATACCTCAAGGTTATCTGTGAATCATACTTCTGTATGTGAGCTGTGATTGCTCAGCAAAAATCAATAAGTACTTTTAAGTTGTTTTAGGCTCTCCTCCTGTCAGACAAAATAACAGGATTTTTTATTGTCTGGACTTTGGAAGGGTTCCTGATCAATGTTCATTACGTCACCCACATGTCTCGGTTGCTTTCAGGAACTCTCTGTCTTTATCCTGAGGGGAGTGTGGTTTGGTGATCTAACATGCTGCAATGTTAAATGCTTTCCATGGCAGTTTTATGTCTTCCTTACATTTTATTCACACATCACACATTCATAGTTGTTACTTAACTCAAAGTACTGAGAGAAAAATCAAAGGGCAAAGCCACAAACAATTTGCTGACACCTTACTCTACACCTTTCTTGTTCTGTCACGTTTGCAAAATCCCTTGCCTGAAAAGAGTTGCTGTTTTGAGGGCAATCGACGTGGCTTCTTTAAAAGAAAAAAAACACCGCCGTAGCCCTTTTGCCTAAAAGATTGATTAAAAAAGAATGTAGCCTCGTCTTGGCTAGCACAGCCTCCAATTAGCATCTAGTTAAGCTATTTGGAGTAATGTTACTGTGGAATTTGAAGGCAGTCCGTTGGGAAAGTCTTCCTCGCTGAGGGAAGAAAGGAATCCTTATATCCTCCTTAATTAAAACATGATTTACGCTTAGTCCCAGCTATGAAGTTGCCTTTGATGGTTCTTTTGTCAATTAAAAGTAAGTCCTACGGAAGATTACGCAGCGCTCATTACAAGCAGGTTATTCTCAAGGACATGCAAGTTCTGGCTTCTAAGTAAGGAGCTGCTGGGTGGGTTGGCGCAAGGACACAAAAGGGGAACTCACAAAATGAGTAAGATTTCATACTTTTGTGTTGTGTAGCTCCTCTATCGAGGGCTGGTCCCTCAAGAGTATCTCACACCTCCTCGTTTTCCTTCGCCTCCCTCTTTCTGCCTCCCCCACACAAACAAAAGTAGACGTCTCATTGCTGTCGTCAGATGCGCGCCTCTGTGTTCTTCCTTCATGTAATGGACACGGCTGTTATCAGCTGAATCCTGGGCTGCACATCTGCCAAAGTCCTCACGCTCCATTTACGCCCCGCCATCGAAACACTGATACAGCACTTATGCACTTCAAAAAAAATCTTAGCCTGCCTGAAAGAGAAGGGCAGCATGAATATTTAACAAGGAAACTGCTTTTAGATACTCGCAGGCAAAAAAAAAGGAGGGCACGGCTGGTCTAAATGTCCTTAACTGATGAGACTGAGACAAAGAACAAGCATTCAGCTGCCCTGAAGTCACCTCAAAGCTGTATTCAGGATATTCATCGGCCCTGACGGAATAAATAGTATGTCAGGACATTGAGCATAGTTGCTGGAGGTATATTCTTCCCTTTGAAATTTAGCAACACAGGCCCACAAAATAGTGTTGTGTCACCAAGGTTTATCTTGTCCTTTAGAACTTCATACACCTACTGCTATAAATCTTCTATACACTCCTCATACTCCTAATGGAGAAGCTAAAGCCTACTCTGTTTTTCCCCTTTTCCATCCTTTTTTGTGCTGAATTTAATTGCCGTTCCAAAGTTGCCAAACTCTATGAGCTGTTCAATATTCGACTGCACATTCAATATTGCTAATTCCCCTTCTGGCCCAGAGAAACCAGTGCGCCATGATTTAGGCTGACAGCCCAACAGCAGAGCGTATATTTGAATGAGACAGTAAGATATAAGACCTCCTTCTCCTGACGTTAGTCACCTTGCACCCTCACAATCTATCGTAACACAGCGCCATTGCTCCCTGTGATTTCCTGGCCACAACTGCCCCTCCCTCTTCCATCTGCAGGCTGTAGGTGTAGATTGAAATGGAAATCGACAGGATCAAATGGGATCAATTATTAAATCCGCTGTTTGACAGAGGATGGAGTAGCGGTGGGTGGGAAGGGGAGGAGAGGGGTAGCGGGAGACGCCTTCCCCGAGTGGAGTAATATCTTTCATGGCTGGAAAAAAAAATGAAGATTTGTGCACTCGGGTGGGTGGGGAAAAAAAAAAAAAAAAAAGCAAGCCAAGCAGTGGCACGATTGACAGTTTATTTAAGAGGCCATTAACTTTACATACGTTCCTTTGAAAAGACAGACACTTGCGTTGCAGTTTAAGGCCCCAAGGCTCTGAGTTTCCCAGCAGCCACGATGCCGAAAACATACCAGATTAAGGCAAACACTTCTCTAATGACAACATTTCATGAATGGAGGCTTGATGTTGCTACTGGAGTTTATCCCATGTTGTTTTGCTAATAGAACCGGGAGAAATATAGAGCATATGACAGCTTGACCTTTTGAGTTTCATGTTGGTCTTATGGAGGCACTTCTTACTGTAAATCACCAAGAAATGTACATGAGGGCTGGAGTAAATGGTGAAGATAAACTAGATGAACATGGCCAAGGAAAAGTCAGTCCAGTGTCTTAGTAATGGCCCTTTATTCGCCAAGATGTTTTTTGTTAACTTGTGCATTAAGACAAAGAATTTGAAGAGAAGATCCTGTTTTTCCTCTATGAAAAATGCATGACAGAGATACTTGCGCTTTGAAATGTGTTTTTCTATTACAGTTTTTTCCTCAGACTTCGTCTACTTCAACATCTAGCATTTAAAGAAACAATTTACTTTGATGCAGCCCTATAATTACTATACACAGACAACACATTTGTGCAAGCCTGGCACCTTTACAAGCTTTTTCACGTCTTTGCATTTTACATTGTGCAACACTAGGTTGTATTTCAGAGAAAAATTTATAAAAATGGAATATTGTTATAAAAAATATCACACATATTTTCCTTTTCATTACAGCTTAACTTTTATTGTTCTCATTTATGCATTTTTACATCTGTCAAAGATTTTAATAGCTTCGCTGTTGTACAAAACAGTGATTGAGAGGAGAGTTGTAGAGAACAGACAACAGCAATAAGGTTTTAGGAAACTGGGGCCTTTGAAGGTACTGTAACTTTATACATGTATTAATTTATGTTTTGTTTTTTTTTTTATTGCCAGAGGATGAACGGATTATAACTTAACTTAAACTCTGAGACCTCCTCCAACTTTCTCAGATGTCTGTAACAGCCTGTGGGCTGATTTGTAAATGATTCGGGCCAAATTTTTGGTGAAAAGCCAGAGGATGTGACGTTATGCACAGTCCTGAGTGCCTTGCCTCTCTTCAGCTCTGCTACAACATTAATAGTATGCAACACTAGTTGATGTAAGCTAAGCTATGGAGTCTGCTAATGTTTACAAATGACCAGCAGCCAACACAGAGTCCACACATGCTGTGTTTCTGTACATTTTGTAGGCAGACATTTCTTACTTAGTTACTTTCTTACTACTTCGCAAGTAGGGAATAGCAGCTCTGGGCACAGACGTAAGCCCTGGTAGCATCTTGATTTTTAAGCCAGCTCAGTGGGTCTGACTCTCCTCCCGGTCCACCCCGACTCCCCACCATATTAGCAAGGATTAGCTGTGTTCGAAACCATCCACTCACTCACTCACTCACTCACTATTCCCTATTTCGTGTTTACTATATAGTGCACTACATGGGGAATAACTGAACGAGATTTCGGACACTAACTGAAATTTTCCGAATGTCGTTGCGTCAGTAGCTGCGCTGCATACTCCTGTGACGCAAATGGACGCGCCGAGCATCATGTAAACAAACCGGGCGCATTGAGGATAATCGAACTGCATGGTGGTTGTTCTTTTTGTCAATAAATTGTTGAAATGTCAGTGGTGTGGACGTTTGGTTTTGTCAGCTACGGTTGTGTGTCTGCATTGTGAGCTGTAATAGCCCGCGATAGTGCACGAGCTACAAGCTACCTGGCTCGTGCAAGCGAAGTGGCTATTGTTAGCTCGTGAGCTAACATTACCAGCTAGCATCCTATTTGTTTCTTTTCTTTTTGTGTATTAAAAGAATGATTCCGGTGATTGTTTGGATGCTGCTGACCCAAGTCCTGCTCCTCAGGCAAAGACGGAGGCGAAGGCAAACGTATCTTAGGCGTTTAAGGCGCCTTTTGTTGATTCACCGACGTCAACTGGTAATTAGCCTAAAAAATCTAAGCTAACAAGTGCTAGCTGATATAAGCAAACTATTGGCACAATTAATTTTCTTAACAGTAGTTATCATGGTCAATATTTTAATGGTATTGTGACCACTGAATTAAATGGAAATGTCCTCGATTTTTATTTCATTCATCTAGTCAATCCTTGCGGTTGTTCTTCTTCTTCTTCTTCTTCTTCTCCTCTGGCAAAAGACGACCGCATTGCATTGTGGTATATGGGAGTAAAATTGTGGGGTACGTCGTTTGTTCACTCACATTTGCTGTGCATTGTGGGTATTTTATAGTCCACTATATAGTGAATGAAATTAACCCCGGAGAATTCAAACAACACTACAAAATAGCTAACACACTATATAGTACACTATATCCGTGATAGGGAGCGATTTCGAACACAGCTATGCTGTGTTTCCATACATTTTGTAGGCAGACATTTCTTACTTACTTACTACTTCGCAAGTAGGGAATAGCAGCTCTGGGCACAGACGTAAGCCCTGGTAGCATCTTGATTTTTAAGCCAGCTCAGTGGGTCTGACTCTCCTCCCGGTCCACCCCGACTCCCCACCATATTAGCAAACCTTCTGTTACTACCGTTACACAAGTTCAACCCATCGCAGCTGCTGGCCACCAGCCTGCTGTGACCCCCGGTGCTGGGGTGTATGCAGGCTGAATTTGAGTTGCTACAGCAGCTAAGGTCCATCTCCAAACCTGCCCCCCCCTTCTCCAAGTGAAGCAGTGTCCTCACAGCAGAAGTGAGGCAGAGGAAACTCATTTGTGGCCTGATCAACAGTGAATTCATCAAATTCAGTGCCCCTTGGTGCTAAAAAAAAACATCCTAGAGAAAACACTGTCATGTGAAATAAATTTTGTGATATTGTGGTTTTAGCTGGCTAATGTTCACTAACGGGGATAAAATTGTAAGCTAGTGAATGTAGCAAATTATTGGCTCGAGAGGATTATGTCAGCTATTTCATCCAGACTCCAGGAGCTGATCTCGCTGGGCAGTTGGTTGGCTTTACATTTGCAAATTACTTTAACAGCTAGCGTTAAGAAGCAATCAACACCAGATCCGTGTGGCTTAGTTACAGCTAGCTGGTTAACCTTAGGCTGTTTGCTTTCTCATGTTATTGCTAACAAAATATTATCTGAGTGGATATATTGGTTGACTAGTTAATTTCCAAATTACTTTACCAGCTAATGTCATACAAGACACCTACTTATGTATTCTGACAAGCAATATTGCTTTGCCAACAATAAACGATATAATGGTACAAAACAAAGGTGTACAACAATAGCTTTTACTTAGCCAGGGGTGATGTAAGGCAGCATAACATCAGCAGATGAAGTCTTTTAAAAACAGCAAGTTTGTTAGTATCATTGAGACAACGATCCAAATAGTAACGTTATTTTAAATATATTTGTATTTTATTTTTCAGCATTTTATCAATATAATTGCTGCCAGTGAGTTATTGGCTAGCGCCCAGGTGCTGTTGGGAGAAGTTTGCTTAGAAGGCCCTCTGCCAGGAAGAATTTTGTGGGTTAAGGTTTGTGAGAGAAATATTGTTTGGGTTAAAATGAGTTGATTTCTGCCAAGCAGAAGCAAACTTCTCCCATGTGATGCCCAGGTGCTCACTCACATCTATGGATTGTCAGCAGTGCTAACAGGATGCTTACTGCATTTCACTTAATGCCCAGATGTGTCACTAATAACAAGCATTTTCTGAAATATACAGAACCTTTAAAGATAAGGCAGATAAAATATTTCACCAGGCACATCAGGTACTTTTTGGGCAGGAGAATGGCAGAGAGACTGCCCATTATCTGGAAGGCCTCATTTAAAGCGTCCATGACAGAAAGCCTCTGCCCTGCTGAAGAGTCCTTCATTTCCCCCAGCTCCACTAGTGCTATCCTGTAACTGATCCTGAACTCTGACCTCCCTGGTAGTCTGAGGCAATTACAGACATTTTCCAGGACATGAGTAATATCACAAACTACCCGATTCCTTTTCTCTTCACGTCGGAAACAGTTTGGGATAATGTCAAGGGTTTCCCGCTCTTTTGTTCAGTGGCATCCAGCTGGGTTGGATGGAGGACAGGGCACTGAGTCAGCACAGCAAGGCGGCTGCAGCAAGGAGCTGATTTAAACCACCGCCGAACCAGGGCTCAACTTTCATTAGCCGTTGTCATTATTCCCCAGCCGCTGTCTGACAGATGGCATTGTGGGATATCGGATTTTATGGCAGGTCATCTTTCATATCCAATTTCTTTTCCCATTTGATGAGAAGTTCTCGCTCCAGTCAAATTCATTTTGCAGTTTGAATATTGATCGGACTCTGCGCTCTCTCTCACCCTCACTCTTTTCCCCTCTCTATCTTCTTCTTTCTTTACCGACATCTACTGCAAGTCTCTTAAGACTTAATGGTCTCTTGCTCTTGGCGTTTGGTGTGGAACACTGGTGCTTGTCTCTCTGATGTACAGCGAACCACTGTGAAAAAACATGAATAAATATGAAGTGAATTTGGGAGTCAGTTAATAAGCCTGCTTTTGTCAATTCTCAATTTTCAAGTTTGCATTAATACAATCATTGCCTATAATTACTGTAGGGCCTAATTACCAGAGTACATTTAAATAAGATTGAATCAGTAATGCAGTACAAACAAGTCTAATGGCATACAGGAGCACAGTGAGGTTATAATGCTGCTCTGTTTAATCTATTATATCAGCAAATCCTTTGAGGGCTGTTGAAATTAGCTTTAGCCTCACCCTGAAATAAATTGATGGCTTTTGAAAGGTACCGTCCGTCTCGCAGCCACTCCACAAGGACATTAGGGGTCAAGATCTGGCTCTGATATGGCAGCAGCGAGCATTTATCCCCTGTCGTTTTTTTTCATTTGGCAGACAGGATATAGATCAGGATCAGTGGAGATATTTTGCCTGTGCAGACGGTGACCTGACGGAACCTTATTCCACCTGTTTGCACTGACAGAACCGCTGCCGGAAAATGGCCGAGCGTAATGACCCATTAAAAATTCAGTATTTGGCGTAATGAGATGATCGTGCCCTGCCAGAAGTGTCTTGGATCTGAGGAGCATTGCATAGAGGAGGGTGTACAGCAGCACAATATTACAATCTAACTGATAAGTCTTGAAGGGAACTGTAGATATAAGTAGATCTGCCAGATGAAGAAGTTTTTTTTCATGTAAATATGGCTTGCTTCAGTGAGGCTGGGAAATATGGGGCCTTTGGTCAGAATGAGCTTTGTGTCATATTAGCGTAAGTAATGGCTCATTTCTGAATAACACGATTTGCTAAAACAACCCATAAAATGACTTTTTCGGTTAGGCACAGAATGAAACAATCCGACCTAAAACCTGCAAAGCATGAAGGAACAGATTTGTCTTGGCGAAATATTGCAATTTGAGAGGTGATCAAGCATGAGATAATGGAAATCTCAATCTGGACCTGTTCATTTCCAAAACCCTTTTTTGCTCTCCGGGGCTACAAAGCCGAGCTGTCAGCGTGGTGACACACAAGTGTTCAGAATGCAAAAAAACTTCACCGCTTGTTTGTTTTTCTGCTCCATCAACTCGGTTCCCAAAGAGGTATGTCAAATACAAAGAGTGCTGCCTCTTTTTTTCTTTTCCCAAATCTCGCTTATATGCAATCACATTAAATCCGCATTGAGACCAATCAGCCAGCTGTCTTCAGTGATAATGCATCAGTAAGCATCATTTTCCATCATGTTCCCATGGGAAGCTATTGGATCTCCATGGACCAGCGGGGTTATCCACTCATGGACTCTAGGCAGGACTGGCAGGAGTCGGCTATAAAGAGCCTCAAGCCAATCTAACAGTGCATGAAACACAGAAGCTTCCTTGGTCTGCTGATCCTCCCCAGGGCCAAAGTGAATGGTGGACATTGCAAATAGTAGGATCTATGTGTGTGTGCTGTGGGTGGGTCAGAAGAACAGAACAGTAATGTCTCCTGCACAGCATCTGTCCAGTTGCCAGGGAGACCCTCATCCCCACTCTGAGCTGCGAAGCGAGACATCACAAAGTATGGAACAATGTGGAACGGAGCTACCATTGGCTGAAAATCGACCCCCGGCGTTGTATCACAGGCGTGACACCGGTGCCGGCTGCCAGATCCTGTCGTCACGGGAACAAGGCCTCAGAGGTGCTCAGGAGACTCTTGGCGGAGGAGGATAGACAAAAGAGGCATGTGTTTTTCTCTTTGTTCCTGTCTGCATGCAACTTTGGGGGCTTACCATCGGATTTGTGTTATGTTTTTATGCCTCTGCCAGTGTCATTGTTTCATTCAGCGTTTAGGGGGTTTGTGTTCGTGAAGGGGGTGTACCTCTCTTTTGTTCTTGTCAAGCCACTTTGATTTAGTGCCTTCAATAGAGCAACAAACAGAAAAACGAAAAGACAAAAGAAGAGTCTACAGCCATGCTAAGGGCTCTGTGTGGCTGTACGTAGGCAGAGGGGAGCTTTGAGCTTTTCATAATGACAACATGGTGACATTTTGCAGGTATACTGCCATATATGTTCACAAACCTACTTTAGTTCAATGGAATATTGGGGCTATTGTAGGTAAGGGGTAATATTCTTGTATGAAACTGAAGTGGTTTGAAAAAAGCCCACTAATTTACATTTTTAAAAAAACCCAGAATATTCTCTGAGATTATCAAGTCATGAAAAAAATCAGATATTCTTTAGATTAAAAGTACATATTTACAAGAAAAAAAACTCAAGGTTGGATCAACCTTATCACACCACAGAAGCAGCCACAGTCGGGCTTTATTTTCTAGCCTGCTCTCACTGAAGAAACAACCATGTAAGTATTGTCCAAGCAGCTTTTTATGCCCCATTCTTATGTGTATTGTAAAGCGGCACTCTCCTATTGGCCATAGTAATTATGACAGGAGCAGAGGAGGAAGTGACCAGACTCAGCATAAAAAGCAACAAAGCCTGTGTAGTGTTGTACAAATGTTGAAGAAGGCCCCTGAGGGTGGGTGGGACAAACAAACACAGGACTTTCAACAGGTGTTTGAAGTCAACATTGACTTCTTGTAATAACATAGCCTAGAATGCTAGTATGTGTAGTATGCTATGCAAGTGACATATGTGACACGTCAGATGTGATGTATGTCACGTTAAATTAGTGACAAAAGTACTTATTTGAAGTCAGACCATGGCATTTTTCCTAAACCTAACTGTACAGTTTTGTTTCCCAAACCTAACCACCTAGTTTTGTTTCACCTAGCTAGTAGCAACCCGGCTTGCTAAGATTAGCTAACATTATTAGCCCTACTCTGTACAGTAAATGTGAAGCACTAGAGAACATCAATTGCAAATTTATTTTTATATCTTCTGGGACCTACGACTACACATTAAATAGACAGTATATTACATGGCAAAGACAAAACTAGTAAAACAAACTTCAACATATAAGTAAAACATGTACAGCAAGTTGTCTCTCTTCTCTAGTACGTCTCGTGTCTGTCTGTCTGCATTGTGGGATACTTTGAGTTCACTATATTGGGTATAATAATTCCCACTATACATTCAGACAGCACTACAAAATGGTGAACATACAATATAGTTGACTCTATAGTGAGTAGTGAGTGATTTCAGACACAGCCATAGTTTTGTTTTCTAAACCCAACCACCTAGTTTTGTTTCCTAGACCTACCCACATAGTCTTGGAGTGGAACTGCCACCTTTTCATGACGTTAAGAACGTGTTTAAAACTGCGACCGTTACAACAGTTTTGGGGCTGGTCACATAAATCTCTTTGGAAGTCAGTGGAAATCAATATGTTGTCCTCTAATGTTACCTGTTGTGCCTCTCTCTCTCTCCTCCTCCGTTCTTCAATTTCAAGAAGCTCTTCGTCAGTGTATTCTGGCTCAAATAAATAAGAGCGGCCATAAAACTCTGCAAAATCAAATTCCTCCTCCACAAAGTCAAAGTCTGGCAAAAAGTCAGCTATTATTCTATAAATCTTTCATAAAATAAATGAATGAACCTTTCAGGCTACTGTCCGGTTCTGCCTTGCAGCTGCTGCGACTTGTTCTAGCGAGATTTCAGGCACGGTATGAGATCGCTGCTTGTTCTCACAATATTTCGGCCGTACTTTGGGAAGCAGAGATAAACGGTAAACAAACCGTAAGGTAAGACAACAACTCTGAAGACCACCTAAATGTGGAATGTTAGTATATAGGCTTTCCACATCGAGAGGCGATGGCCGCCCTTATTTATTTGAGTCAGAATACACTGACGAAGAGCTTCGTGAAATTGAAGAACAGAGGAGGAGAGAGAGAGAGGCACAACAGGTAACGTTAGAGGACGACAGAGGAGGAATGGCTGCCGCAAGGCTTTAGCTCTGGAGATTGGTGGTGTACCTGTGAATGCTGTGCCCCAATGCCCACAGAAGAGGAATACCTCTGCAAGGAATGGGACCGGTTGCAGTCTTAGCTAAATGGTAAACAACAAACATGGCACCACACCGGTAAGGTAAGACAACACGTTTACATGTCGTTTTCTATATGTTCCCTGACATTTATCCTAACGATATGAGGTGGTCTTTGTGGGAAAAAAAGCTTGTTTAGTGGACTAACTTTGCACTTGAAAGGATGCCCGTTCAATTACGTTTTAACAGGTCTGACGCTACGGCTGTATCTAGGCTAACGGCTAACATGCTAACTATTATTTCTATGTCACTAGTCACTTGAAACAAATTTAGGACGATAGGAGATGGGTTGAAATAAACCAAAATTTCCCTTTAATCTTAGGTACTCTGAGTTTTTTTTCTCCCCAGCTCCATATTTGTATAATGTTTTCTTTACTTACAATGGCCCTAATATATTGTCGCACTTTAGTCTTCTAGCATGTTAACATTTGCAGATTAGCACTAAATAACAGCTGAAGGCTGATGAGATTGTCATTATTTCAGGGGGAGCTTGCCTAGGGTGCCAAATGTGCCAGGTTTGGCACTACTGGTAATGGTGCTAACTGAAAGGTTAAGAGGTCACAAAAGTATTACAATCTTGAGGGTGTCATGAATTTCTGTACCAAATTTCATGGCAGTCCATCCAAAAGACATTTCACTCAAAATCCCAAATGTCAACTTCATGATGGAGCTAGAGGTGAGCTCATTTTGATCTGCTGGTGGTGCTGCAGAAAAAGACAGGTTATCACCAAAGTCTCTACGATCCATCCTCTAGGCATACCAAATTTTGTTCAAATCCATCCACTGGTTGTTGAAGTATTTCAGCCTGGACCAAAGTGGTGGAACAACAAACCAAACAGCAGACCACCATTGCCACTAGTATGGCTAAAAATTCAAAATTTAACAACAAATGATCACAAATCAGATATCTGTCTGTGTCTGTTTGAAAGTGGTTTCTAGTGTGTTTTTGTTAAAAAACATGATGTCCTCACAAGGACATGAAGCTGCAAGAAACCCTCCAAAATGAGGATTATAGGTCAAGATTGAGTTCAGGTATAAGGTTTAGATTTGAATAAGAATGTTGTTGCTTGCCTATTGTATGTGGTTTTTACTGACATCACTCACCTGAAATACTCTACTTAAGACAGATCACAGTGTCAAGGTTGCCATGTAGCTAAGGAGTCCATCGAACATCTAGAAGGTCACGAGTTTAATCACTGAAACCCCCTGTGCCCTTTCAAACATTTCCTTGTATTAAACCATTTTTAGCTTGCCCTTGTCTCTGTGGTTACAAGAGTCACTTGAGTATAAGGTTGGTTGAGCAAATAAAATGGTGCATATTGTAAGACTTATGAAATGGTAAGTGTAGGGTTTTGACATTGGAAATAGACATAGAAGCAGAAATGAAATGGCCGTTTCCAGGAAGGAATAAATGAGCAGTGAAACGTACGGACAAGACAAGCTCAAAAATATGGGTGAGCATCAGTACCGCTTTTTTATGGCTGATTGCCTGTGCTTGCCATCTGCTTCTTTGATGCCTGTAGTAGCCTTGTGAATGCCAGTTTCTTCAGCCTCGGGCTAGATGCTGTCTCAAGGTAGACAGCTCATTGAGGGCCTGAACCTACCCCTCTGGTAGGGATGAGAGCAGGACTGTTGTGCTGCACCGAGAGCAAATATTAAATACTGTAATAAATTATTAAGACTAACCTTACATTTTTCAATCAATCAGTCATTTAGTTTTCACATGGAAATTATACAAGGTACAACTCCAGTGAAATGCAATCCCATTAGCTCCTTTCACATGTGCACTGTGATTTAGTCCTTTTTTTCCTCATCTCATGTTGGCTGCTGCTTTATAATTGTCCATGTTGCCAGACATATCTGGTAATCCATGGTTTTTCATTGTGGAATGATATAACTGTCGCCACATCCTGCTCTTCACAAGATGGCCGCATGGTCGCTCTTCCTGAACGGCAGCGTTGCACTGCAGCCGCCTCTGCATTGTGTGATGTTATAGCAGTGTTCCACAGCAGGAACGGGATAGCGCCTCACATTCCCACCGTCACACTGTAAAGCACAAAAGCACATGCCTCCTCTCATTCTGTCACCAGAGTCCTCTGCTCTGTCAAATGGTCATATAGAAAAGGAACCTTCTGGCTGAATGGCACTGTCCAGGATTTAGCCAAGTTTCAGTGAATTAAATGTAGTTATAATAATTTCGTGAAATATTAGAGTTCCTGATATCCTTTTAGAAACTGATGTGGCACTGAGGTAATCCTGTTTATTTCCAACGCCTGTACAGTGGCTAGCAGGACGCCAGTTCAGCTGGCGCCCATTTTTCTACATCTTTTCCTCAATATTTGCTCATGTTTACATTTGAAAACTTTGACCCGGCTAGCTTGTAGCTAGCTAGCTAAAGTCGGCAAAAGGAGAGTTTACAGACTGGTGAGTTGATTTTTTTCATCCTGATGAGTGACTTGTAGCCACATGCCACCTCTGTCCAATACCAACCACTAAAAGTACCACTAAGACTTGCAAAATAGAGCCTAAATTTAGCACACATTTAGCACAAATTTATGGATGGAAGCGTCCACCATTATGGAACTTTACTTGTTCAAATTTTTCCACTTTTTTCTTTTTTTTTTTTCCAATACCAATGTTTTGTTTTTGTTATTGTTTTTGACTATTTTGATTTTGTTATTATTTTGCCTTTCGTGCCAGGGAGACAAACAAATCTTCATTATAAAAGAATGTTCTATTTTATATTGCTGTAAAAAAAACTTCAACAAATCTCTTCTCCAAAAAAAAAAAAAAAAAAAAAGTAGTTATTCAAGTTTCTCCCCAAAAACTACATTTTACAACATTGCATTTGAGCACATCATGAAAACATTATAACACAGTTAGCCTCACGTCACCAGCCTGGTTTCTATTCACTCTGAATTTTGTCTGGATTCTGGTTCCGGTCTAGAGAGCGGATGCGGAATTCACCAAATTCACTAAAGTAAAAGTGTTCACTAAAGTAAAACTTTAAAGTCTGGCGCACCATCGATTTGGGGTGATGAGGGGTGTAAGAAAATCGATTAACTTAATGGCTTGGGGCTTTTTTTGTAAATTGTATTCTTTAAATTAAAGTTTCACCGCATTTTTATTAGCTTGTTGCTTTTGTTTTGACGGAAAGGTGTATCCATCGAATTCCAGATCCTGTCTCACTCGCCCTGGTTCCGGTTCCTTACCAAAACGGCCACTAACGGCCCCAGACTACAATACTGTGCTTCTCAAAGTCAGGGATGCTTCCTTGGTAGGACGAGTCCTTCCAAGTCCGGTCCTTCAAAGGCTAGGCAAGACTCCTCACTTGCATTAGGTGAACACACATTGGAACCAACTAGGGAGTGCCCAGATGTACATCAGTGAAGAGGCCCCTCTTTCAATTCTGGCAAATCATGCACAAAGAATTGTAGGTACTTCATGCCAGCTGAGGATACACACATGCAACCTTGAAAATTCTCTAAAGAAAGGTCTTGTTCCTCACTAGAATTCACAGGATCCTTGATATTGGAACAGTCCTTTGGTGGAATTCAATGGTGTAGCCTCCTTGAATTTCAGCTGTTTCATGTGGGTTTTGTAACTGCCCCGCCCCTTCAGGAGACTAGTGTAGTCCTGAGTCCATGTTTAACTATAA
The DNA here is from genome assembly GCF_011397635.1 of Epinephelus fuscoguttatus. Lineage (NCBI taxonomy): Eukaryota > Metazoa > Chordata > Actinopteri > Perciformes > Serranidae > Epinephelus > Epinephelus fuscoguttatus. Next base: position 24,900,363 of record NC_064773.1, on the reverse strand, counting down.
ATTTTTAAATGTTACATTTATGGATAAAAATGACAACAGACATCAACAATTTCCCCAATTTACATATCCCAGCAATTGTAATCAATTGCCAGTTTTCTACCCAGAAAGCCCTACTTTTCAGCCTAAACAAAATTAATGTGACACAACAGAAAAACATCGGCCATTGCCTTCAGTACATGTCATCTCGTTTACTGGCAGATATTGACAGATAGCAACATTTGGCCAATACATCGGTGCATCCTTGATGCCTTCTTGGTCAGACTGGCTGGTTGATACTCAAATCAAATGTGATGTGGAGCTGTGTCTATGGAAGGAACCTTGAATTAAAGAGAAAAGTCGATTTCTGTTCTTTTCTGTTTCTGTTTTTTGACATCAATGTTAATTCAAAACAATATATCAATAGAGTGACCAGGGCACAATAAACACTTGACAGCAATGGCACTGGCTCTGAAAAGTAGTTCACTTGAAAACCAACAACTTGAGTCAAAGTCAACACTTAAGTACCAGCCGGTATTTCTGCTTTTTGGTCAGTGGATTTATTTTTGACTTCTGAGAGCACACCCTGGACTGTCTACCCGTCACTCACTTGTCAGAACAACAAATGCAGAAAAGAAATAGGAATAGGAGTGGAGAAAAAGTACTTTCCTCTCTGCAGTTAATGTACTGCACTCTATTGAAGAAACATGCCGCTTCAAAAGATGAGTTTTAAGCTGAGATTGAACTTTGAAATCATTCTTTACAGTCATATCAGACTCTTTAATATGCAGCAACACAACCTTCAGTTATTGTTTATGTATTTCAGACGCGTTTCTGCATGCCTCAGCTCTCTTCTTCTATACTGTATAAAAAATAAAGACACTTCCTTTTGGGCTGTGAGTCAGCCAGTGAATCTCAGAGAGGCCCAACCGTTAAATGTGTGGGAAGATCATCTGGCATTTGCATAGAGGAATATTAATAGGGGCCATTGCTAACTTCACAGGATTTTTTTTTTTTTTTCATTTGGAAATCGGCTTGTCCACTGAGGTGCTTTTGAAAATGGCTGCCAAGCCTCAAATAATTAGGTGGTGGTAAATATTTCATGATGGAGTGATTTTAACGGTCCCTAAAATCTTTGTCGGCTTCACAACTAATGCCAAAATAATGAAGCGAAGGCTTTGTGGGCAGTAAATAATTATATCTTACACTGAAAAAGCAGCACTGGAAGTGTTATTGTGAAAAGTGTTTGAACGTTAAGTCAAACAGAGACAGGAAGTATTTTGGTACCATTGTAGCATGCTGTAAATAGAATGTGGTGGGCATGCCAGGTGATATCTGGCTCCAACAACAGGTGTGTGAAAGAAAATAGAACATTTGATGCATACAGTGTAAGCCTGGGCATAAAACTTCTTATTTGACGCAGCCACATCTCAGATGGAAGTTCTTTTGAGCCTGAGCACCACCTGACAGCTTGAGAGGAGGCTCTGGGCCAGTAACCAAAGTTGATTTAGAGCATGATTCACTTTCTGTGCAATTTTTCTAATTTAATGAGATCCCCTGAATCGAGTTCCCTCCCCCATTCCTACTTCGGATGGTAACCTTAGCGCTTTCCAACCCATGACTCATCTTTCTGCAGAGACAGGTGTTCCTATTAAGATTGATCTATATGAACATTTCCACCCATAGCTGTAGGTATGTTAATGTGGACACATAACCATATCCACACAACTTCCCCTTATGCTCTGCTTAGATATTCACAGCATAATGTAAATGAAGGAGACTGCCTGTGTGCAGCACACATCCAATTACTGTCTGGGATGCTAAAGGCTGCCACATGATGGACAGCTGAGGAGCCTGGCAGCAGAGGATGTGAGGCTTGGAGTGGGATCTACAGTGGGGAGTGAGGGAAAATTGATTTTGATGCCGAGGCAGAACGAGTCAGGTGTAGTGGAAGCATGTTGAATTATCTTCAAACAGGAAGAGTCACTGGTGATGAACAAATCAAACCACACACGAACACACACACAGACACACACTCTGGGTGCACTCACCGTGTGTGGTGTGAGTCACAGAGGAGGTTTGATATTTTTGGGCTGGGAAATAACATAGATGAGTATTCCCTCTTTGCTGCTGTTCTTCTTTAGATGCCACTGAGGGCCTTCTTTTCCAGGACATTTTCAAAGAGGAGACAGTTGGTGGCTGCTGGCATCGCTATGCAGTGTTGCCCCTTCCAAAATGTGGAGGAAATATTCATTCAGAGCCTGTTGCAAATTTCCAACAAAACCCCACTCTCAACATCAAACAATTTTCTTGGACAAGGATCACAGAAATTCAAGCAATCTCGGTGGATAATTTTAGATGCTAAAAATACAAATTCGATGGAGGACGGCCCCTAGAATGTTCTGCATGATCACAAAATAACAAGGACACATTGATGCAAAGCTCCCAAAACCAGGCTGTCCAACACACACCACCTTTTGGAAGGAAAAGTAACAGCAGCACTAATTTAAAGCTGCAATGCTGGTGTGCACCATTTACAGGCAACTAAAGACCCATTTGCACATGTCTCATATCTAATAAAGTTTGTACATACAATTATATTTTCACAAATGGGCTGCTTCAGTTATTAAAAACCTATCAAACTTCAAACACACACATAAAGAAAACTGTCGCTATAAAGAGGAAAAGAGAAAAACAACAGTTGTAACACTTATACCCAGCAGGTGGCGGAAGTCCTAAAGTTTACAGCAACAGTTCACCCCTAAATCAAAGATACATACTTTTCCTCTTGCTTGTAGGGTTTTTATCAGTCAAGATTGTTTGGGTTTGAGTTGTTAAGTGTTGGAGATATTAACTGTAGAAATGTCTGCCTTCTCTCCAATATCTTCCTGAGACCCGAACATTTGTTTGGTATGCATTTTTAATTTCTCCTAGCTATTTGGGATCAGTAGGAGTCGATAAGTATAAAAATTGTCAACAAAAATAAAATTCCAATGTCCTTAAATGAGTACTTCCTAAAAAACAGTGTCTAAGCTTCCTGTTGCTTACATTGTTCAGATTTGAACTACATACCATATTAAACTACAAACATTATTAATCATAATTAAACAAGTTTCAACCTATGTGATCAGGTTTTGGACCTCTTTTGTGTCAGGATCAGCTTCAGACCAATCTGGAAATCCATCGGTTAAAAAAAAAAAAAAAAAAAAAAAACTTTTTTTTTTTTCTTCCTTTACCTCTGGAGGCACAGCCCGGAGTTTTTCGATGAACGAAGTTCAGGGGCCTCGGCGATCACTCACGCCCTTCACTTCCGGCGGTGCCCCCAGGGAATCGCCGTGTTGTTTACAAATAATTAGGGTGGAAAACCAGCAGAGTTTAGCTATATATCACATTTTTCACATCACTATATCACTGTGTAGACTAATCTGATGTTTGTTAAGTCTATAAACACAATGATTGAACAAACATTACTATTTCTGTGTGCATGTTTTGTAATTAATAACATGGTTATCGTAAATTAGCTGGGCTAACCGTTAGTTGTTAACGTTAGCCGTTAGCGGTATCTGTAATAACCATAGACTGTATAAAAATAAGGTATTAACTCAATAAACGGCCCGTGAATAAAATATTTTTTCCAGCGGATATCTTAGTTACAAGATGATTGAGCTAGCAAAGCAGTTTTGTGTTGCTATGTGTGGTATTTATTATTTATTTATTTATTATGGGAAATCACGATGTCTAGAAAGCAGCAGTGGCTGCAGCTGACAGGGACAGTTAGCAAAGCTAACATCAGGACGTCATCTGTTAAAAGCCTCCCGTTGCCGGATACGACATGAAACTACTCCAGTTAGCTCAATCATGTTGTAACTAAGACATCCGCTGGAAAAAATATTTTTTTTCACCTTGACGAGACGGCGTTTTGGGTGGAGCGGTCGCTATGGACGCGGAGCTTGCTGTTTCTGTAGGTACATATTTCCTGGGGACACCTGCACGTCTCGACTACGCCACCTACATTGTGATTGGCTAGAGCGCAGCATCGTTCAAACTAAAGGCCCCCCCCCCCGGCTTTCACACAGGGCTGCCGACAGATTCTACAATGTAGATTGCTGAAGCTGTCTTGAGAGATTAGCTTCAGACTGACTTGGCAGAGATGGCTGCTATCTTGGTTTTACATGGATTATTGTATTGTGGTCTTACTACCACTAGATGGCAGAAGAAAGTGTCCACAATTGAGGACAGCAGGTCTGATTCGAGAAGAATGAAGTATAAAGTCAAGTAAACCCAAAACGTGATGTCCTCTGATGAGGACACAGGGATATAATGGAACTAGATGGCACTCAGCTTGTGATGATCAAAGCACCAAAAAAAGATACATTTGAAAAACAACAGCAGTGTCTCTTTCCAGAAATCACAACCAGGTTACTCAAAGTTTCATGTAGGAACTACTTTCTGTCTATGAAACTACACCCACCAACCTTATCACCATGCAGAAGGAAGAGTGCATGTACTCATGGATGAGAGTCTCACGCTTGTGAGGGTATGATATATATACATTAATGGCATCCTTCTTGGCTGAGCTGTAACATTAGCTCGCTCAGTGGTGCTAGGTGAGGTAGCAGTGGATGCACGCTTCCTTCTGTGCGGTGATGTGGTTGGCAAGTGTTCTTCAGTAGAAAGAAAATCAGCTCACAACAAGGTCTGTGGATTATTTCAAGCAATCAGGTCATGATTTCTGGAAAGAGACATTGCTGTTGAGTGCAGTGTCTAGTGCATCTAGTTCCATTATCTCAAGGAGAAGGCTGATATCTCCAACACTCAGCAATTCACACCAAAACAATCTAGACTGGTAAATAGCACTACAGGTAAGAGGAAAAATATGTATTTTTGATTTTGGGCTGAACTGTCCCTTTAAGTGGCTGTAAATGCTACACTGACATCAGGTCCAAGCTTCTGCTGGTGTTACTTCCTTTCATGTAGCTGGTGCAGGTTGGTATATCGAATTCGTCTGATGTCAAATCACTCAACCTTGTGGAGAATCTGCAGCCTGCTAAATATGAATAACTGAGTTTGGGAGATATAAATCTTTGTGATCATGTGCTTCACATCAAAGCAAAAAACATTTTTCCTGGTTTTCAGTTTGAAATAATTGTACTGTGCTTTTTAATGTTGCTGTGTTTTTTATGAAAACACAAGTGATATTCTTTGAATAAATTCTCTGAGGCAACAGAATATGTATTTCCTGTCGCTATAGAACATGTCCCTGATACAGTGTGTTGCTAATAGTTTTTCATTTTTTTTTTGTTTCAAATTAAAAAAAAGTGATTTATCTCATACAAAGCACTGAAAGGATTTCTATTTTTTTTCTCATCCACTAGTTGTGGTATCTAGCCATGCACATAGACTTGGTTTTATCTGCTCGGCTTTTGAGATATCCACCTCTGCTGCCACCACAATACAATGGTGGAGAATGTAATGTTGTTTGTGGAGCTTCAAGCATTGAAAATGACATTTGAAAAGACTCAGCAGTGTGTCTTTCCAGGAAAATGTAACTGGGACATTGTTTCTGGTAATTGCTGGGGTTTTTTTTTTTTCCAATTACTTTGAGGGACTGCATAATGAGCAGCTCATATGTGTTTCTCTCATTTTTTCCAAAGCTGTGCTTTTAGTAAAAGGACATCGTTTGCTGTTAACTGCAGTGAAAAGTGTTATGTCGTAACAGGAAAAAGAACAGCCACATTAAAACCATGTGAAAATGAGTTTTAAACAGTCAACTTCTTATCACAAACCTATTTGTTTCTCATCAAAAACTAGCTTGAAAGGAACAGTGTGAGATTTAGGGGGATTTAGTGGCATCTAGCGGTGAGAATTACTTCAGTGTTCAGGAGCCAAATGCTCTGCAGAGGACTCATCCTCTCAATAACAAACAGACCAGGTAATTAAAAGTAGTAGTATTTTTATTTTAATTTATTTCACAGTAATTGTAGCTAGTAACATTCAGTTCTCGATATCCAGCAGCCGCTACCACCAGTTTCTCCTCCATTGTTTACCAACTGTAAATTTGTGCAGAAACGCGAGGTGCACAGCAACAGAAAAACAGCCAGCAAAAAGCTTCATTCTCATTAAAAACAATCACAAAACTGCTAAAATGCTGCCTGTGTGATCGCGGCCTTATGCCGTTTCAAGTTATAAATCAGTCTTTTTCCTTCGCTGTTTGGCACGTCAGAGACAGGCTCTTAGCCCAGCACATGTTAATATGTGCTCACCTTATTTCTGATCCAGACATTCAAGAGGTTTTTACTGAGACCAGATTTATCCGCAGAGGTTTCCGCCTCTCCAAAACAAACAGACCTGATGATTTAAACTGGTAAAATGAATAACTGAATAAAGCAGTTTTGAGTAATGCTCTAGCGCTGTAGGGCATCACCTGCTGACGTGTGCTCGCCTTTTATCTCTGGGAAAACGCAAAAACGTGAATGGCCTTATCTAGAGCGACTGTTTTGTTTGTCTTTTCTGGGCTACTGTAAAAACATGGAAATAGATATGGAAGAGGGCCCGCTCCCTTTGTAGATAAAAACAGCTCATTCTAAGGTGACGAAAACATGGCGATCTTTATTTTCAGGTTAATAAACACTAAAGAAAACATCTCTGCCAGTATATCACTGTAAATCCTACTCCACACCTTTAAATTAACCATGAGACCTAATTTATGTATTTACATATCAAATATGTAATCTGATCCCACATGAGATCGCATTAGGATGGAGTGTGTTTTTGTGGAGGTAACTTAATACGCCTGTGTATGCTTTTGTTTTGGTGCAGGTTTGTGTGTGTGTGTTTGTGTACGCATGCATTTATTTTCACAAAAGGAAGCGAGTGAACGCATTAAGATGCAGGAGATGTTACCCCTTCTGGGATAAACTGCTTATTAATCCTGCACTTTCACTTGTGCATCATTTACCCCAGCAATTCTGCCAAATGCAGCCACAACTGGCGTTGTAAATACATAAACAGCTCACAAAAATAGTCTCCCTTTGTCCCGTTGTGTCAGGGTAATCACACATATCCTCCTGCTGCTGTTCTCAATAATTCAAGCTGTTTATATCGCCCTTAGTTAGAATGTAAAATATGTGTGGGGATAGTTTGTTAGAGCTATATGCGTCGCATATTTATATAAGTTTCAGAAAAATGTACCCCTTTTTTCTCGTTCAATATATCTTCCTTTATTGAAAATCCGTCAGTATGTGTGTATTTAAAAATCAAATTAAAGCAGCAGTGGCTGCCAATCGCAGCGCTCGCTGCTGCTGTGTGTGATATGAATATGAAATGACACTGAAGTACATGCTCTGCAGACCTGGGAAGCATCCAATACTGTGTGTCCATCTTACCCCTGTTACTTACCATTTCCCAGGAGACATGTTTATCATGGTAATCTCTCCGTGAGTAGACTGAAAGAGTGTGTTTGTGAGTGCATTCGGTGTTCCCCTGCAGGGATACCCGGCACCAACATGTACTCACATTCATACAAACTGCATGGTTGCACCTTGTTCCATGCCTTGTTTATTTCACTACAGTAACTATTGGCTTTATTTTAACCAACACCCCTCTTTTTCTATAAATGTATAATTCAGGATAACCAGGAAATACGGTGTTTTAGTTCCCCCATACCACCTTTGAACAAGCGTTTAGGAAAATGGGCATTTTGGTTTCAGTGCTTGCTCAGATTTATTCAGCCCAGGTAAATTATAAATAACTCTCTTTTCAAAGCTGTAATTAAAAAATTATCTGACTAACAGCACTTTAAAAAGTTTTCTTTAATGGGCACATGACTGAAGTTTAAAAAGAAATGACCCTAGTCCATTTGCAAACCCCTTAGCATGTCCATTTATGCAGGTCTTGTACAAAGCAGTCTCTTGGGTGAGGATAGTTTTTACCCTCACTTTTATGTATCACAACAGAAAAAGTAAGGCAGACAGAGAGCTAGTTCAGTAGTTCAGTGTTAAATTTCCAGGTGCATTGGATGCAAACAGTCTCCCGACACGGCTCCGGGCAATATGTGAAATTAAAAGCCATGGGTGACAGTTTGATGCTGTATCTTGACACGAGTTTGAAGGCTTACGCAACGGAGTCATTCATTTGGGATGCCAGACCCATTACATGCATGAATCATCATCATCGTGCATTTCCATCACATTCGCTTCTCAGGCTGAAATATGCATTGTGTTTTCCTTCTTCTTTTTTTTCCCTTCTCCCTCATGTGATGATGCCGGAAAGAAAGTACACAATGGAGTGAGAAAACAAGGGTGTAATATAGATGTTTATCTGTGTGGGATTCATTTCCAAAAAGGAATCCTATAGTGGAAATCAAAAGACAGTCACAGTTTGGCAGTATAAATAAAGCGACGGCATTATTGCGAAAGCTTTGTTTACACCCTAACGCAATTTTCGCCATGTTATATTTTATAATCTTGCAGCTTCTCCATTGTGCGAGAATGTTGGGTTGTCTTGAACAATGTGGAGCTGCACAGAAAATATGAGGCAATTTATCCAGAGTTCAACGGCGCTGCTTTGCCACTTAAACATTTTATTGTGCATTACATGAAAGGTCGGGGTCATTGAGTAGACGTTTGCTGTGCACCAGGCAGAAATGTGCAAGAGCCCTTTTACAGCAGCAGGAAAAACATCAAGATATACCACCGCAACTCATTCCCTCCCTGCACACACACACACACACTGGAGATCCCTCCCTGTGGGTGGACAGAACCACTTCCTTATCCATGCTACCTTGCATAACGCCTCTCTGCACTGCGTAGGGTACAAGCAGCAATCACAAGCACGCAGGACTTCTTCAGAGCAAACCCACAGCTCACCAAAGTCTGCACTCAGAGCTCTCCATTGACTTGTTTGGCCCTAAGACCTAAGAGCCAGCAGCAGCAGGCAAGACCCCCGCAGCTACCACTATAGATTTGCATCGAGGTCTGAAAAAGTTTCCAGTCAGACAAGCAGGCCAGAGTGAGCGATAGATTTCTCTTGAGGTCAGAGCTCAACATGTTTGGCACAAGCACTCTTACTGTTTCCGACAGGGAGTTGACCTACAAGGCTTGAGAGTGTGTGAACACGTTCGGCCTCTGGCATGTGTGCAGTCCCCCGGGGAAAGTAATATTGACAAAACAACTGAGTAAAAAAAGGAAACAGATATTCACAAAAGTAAAACTTTCTCAAATAAAGTATATTGGCATGCAGAGGTTGTTTCTGTCACGAATACAGTTTGTGTTAGTGAAATATTAAAAAGTGAAATTAAAGTGCTCTCCTAGTCTTTACACGTCAGTGATAGCTGCCAGAGGCATTATGTGTTTTTTTGGTTATCCTTTTGTACGTCTGTCTGTCCATCTTACTCTTGTGAACGTGATATCTCCAGAGCACCCTGAGATAATCCTCAAATTTGGCACAAACGTCCACTTGGACTCAAGGATGAACTGATTAGATTTTGGTTGTTAAAAGTCAGGGTCACTGTGAACTGTGGCCCTGAAAGAATTTCCTCAAATTTGGCAAAAATGTGCAATTGGAAGCAAAGATTTACAGATTAGACTAACCTTCTCTAATGGACAATGGTCAATGGACAAGGGTCAAGGTCACTGTGACCTCACAAATCGTGTTTTTGGCCACAACTCAAGAATTCATATAGCAATTATGACAAAATTGCACGCACATGTCTAATAGGATGAAATGATGAAGTGCTGATGTTTTATATCCAAAAGGCGGAAGGTCAACATCACTGTGACATCATAATGTTCTGAAAAAACACTTCTCCAGCCATTATTCAGTGTCAGATCTCAGGAACAGAAGGGGAGACAATTGGTTGCATGCTGAATTGAAGACACTAATCTTGGGTGTCCATCGTGAAACTCATGATTGTATAGATCCTCTGTGCTCCTGGGTTGAAGATGTGTGTGCAGCATCCACGTTTTAGAACATGCTGTTTCTTTGCCGCAGCATTTTCTACTGTCATGGCTACATACAGTATGACTCTGGACACACATGGATGTAAACTGTAACTGCAAGTTGACTGGTTTGCAGAGGCATTCAAAAGCAAGGCAGTAATTGTAGTAATTATCTACACTGAGGATCCAGCACCCAGTCTCTTCAAGGTCTTATCTTGAGTTGAGCGCGTTGTCTCTTATGCCTTACTTTGTGTAAAATAAAGGCCTGGGAATTTATTCTAGGTAGCCTTGCAATATGAAAAACAGAGATCTGGTTGACCACAAGACATAAATTATGTTTGTGCTTCATACAAGAACATATATTTATGCATTATGGTTAGGCAATGTCTACAAACTGGCATATGACAATGTGCACAGTGAATAATCCTTATGGACAATGACATTGTTATCTTGTGTGTGTGGGGGAGCTCAGTGATCGATGACTGTCATGGCAACGTCCAACTCTATTGTGTATACTGTCTATATGTATTCTTATCCTCCGTGTTTCAGGTCTGATTAACTAAATTCTCTTCGCTGCACAAACTGTCATATAACATATATAAGTCATCTTACTGGTCATAGCAGGAAAATCATAGCTGAAACACGTTTTGCTAACAATGGCTCAGTTCCATTAAGTGTCCCAGTGAACCAGCATGCACAACACCAAACCCCTGGGACTGGCTCACCCAAGTGGAATGCAGTCAGTCATTTTGAATGTTATCATTTACACCTGTGCTTTTCCTGCTACAGCGTGCCAAAATGTCTGCCTGAAAACGGTCTATAGAATATTAGACAGTAGGTGATGTTACTCTAAAGGGCTCAGCAGACGATGATCCAGCACACACACCCTGAGGCAGCTGACAGAGGGAAAGAGTTTTCCGAGCAACTATTGAACTGTAAAGGTTCAATAGTTGCTTCAGTAAATTGGCAAGCCATAATAATGATGACATGAAGTTTACTTTAGTTATTTACTTTTACTCGCGTTTATTTTTGTAACATTTTAACCCTAACTTAGATTAAGGCAGGGGTGCTCTGTAGATGTACAGACAGCTATCATTGGATTACTATGGCACTGGAGAAAACTTTTAAACATGATCATTCTTGGGCAAGCTCTCTAGTTATAAGGAGCATCTGTTTTTCTACACTTCCTGACCAGATTTATGGTTATTATTTGTGATTGACACTGAATAATAGGGCTGAGATGATATGCTTATCTCCAGACACAAAACGATCATGACACTTGAGTGCTGATTCAGTATGTATTGTGATTTTTAAGTAACCCAGTTCTACAAATATTTTATTCTATATTGCAAGTTTTTTGGGGAAAAGTTAAATGATACACTTCTTCAGATCACAAGGCATATGTCCAAAAACAATGCACATCCCGAGTCAGTCAGTCAGTCTTTCAGCAGCACCATATTTTGCATAGAAAAGTGGTAAATGGTCTAATAATTATTTTAATGGTCTTGCTTTTACAAATTGTATCCCAGTGAAGCGCTGTATGACCTTGCTCTGTGAAAGGTGCTTTATTAAATTAAGTTTACTTACTTCAGGGCGGTTTAAGCTCAGGTCGTTTGCCAGTCAGAAGGTCAATGGTTTCGGTCCCTCGTCCCTGCAGGCCACATGTCAAAGTGTCCTTGGCAAGATACTGAACACCAAACTGCAGGTGTTTGTCTGGTGAGAAGGTGGCACCTTGGGGTGTCATTGGTTCGACAGCCCATTGGTTCAACATCCCATTAGTCCGACTGTCCGTGGTGCTGAACGGCTCGCGGCGGGCGTATGGTGCGCCGCGACCGGCTTGAGGCAGAGCAGGCTCACGGCTTATGTGTTTGTCACTTTCTTTTTCATTTTAACCCACACCATGATCTTTTCCTGACCCTAACCAAGTGGTTTTTGTGCCTAAACCTAACCAGACCTTAACCGCAGGGCATCATGATGATTTCGGAACAGACCTCGGAACAATGGGTTTAATATGGTCGGAACAATGGGATGTTGAACCAATGGGCAGTTCCTGCACCTTGTACAGTATTGCAGTCTTGTCTGCCAGTTTATGATTTGTGTGTGAATTGAGCCTGTGCTGTAAAGCATTTCGAGTGGTCGCTAAATGTAGTTCCTCCATTTACTTACTAAAACTGTCATTAACTGTACATTTTACTAAAATGTACAGTTAATGACAGATACAGAAAGTTTGGTGATCCTGCAGGGGGTTTACACTTGGTTGGCTGAATTTGAGTTGCTATATGAGCAGCTGAAGGTCTTTCTCACTTTGATTTTGTTTTCTTAAAACAGATTATGATATTATGTTACTTATAGACTACCACAACAAGAGACGCAACTACTCTCCATCTCTGCATTTGATTTATATCAAGTCAGGTGTTAAAAATAGATAAAAAATTTCATCTAAAGAACTTGTGATCCTTAAGCGAATCATTTTTTCCCCCACCCGTACTGGATAATGGTATGTGGAAAGACAGTGTGCATCCCAATAAGACAGAGCACATTTTAGCAGCCTGGTTTAGCTTTTCTACAGCACAAAAAGTGCCTGTTATCATCTGTATTTTTCTGTGTTGACGATGACAAGTGGATGCTTAAGTCCAGTTCAGACCCAGGACTGGCAAAGAGACAAAACCATTTTAGAACACTGCAGAGAAAAGTTGCAGCGGTGTGAACTGAGATCAACTCAAGCCAGTTGGTGGTGTCACCTGCAACTCAGTTGGTCAAATTGCCAATGGCTGGTTTTAGAACATGAAGCACATCACCCGTTTCTAAAGCCAATGGGCTTGTAATGACTTCCGCTGGTCAAGTCAAAGTGACCCAAGATGGCATGTTGGCTTGCTGCGGCAGGTGCTCCGTCTCCAACGAGCCCTCTGTTTCTGTCCTCACAGTGTGCCTGTGTTGGACGGTGGGTCGCTGCTGCTGCTTGCAGCATTGACTAATTAATTGGCGCTGGTTATTTACATTATTGTGGTGTATTTATTATGAATACATCTGATGCTCATTTTGTTTCTGTTTTTCACCGTTTCATCACTACAAATACAACCATAGCCAGTATCTCACTATCACTATTCTCATTTATATTTAAAAAAGCTACAAATTATATTCAGCCACAAAATAAGCCTGAAAAGCTGAAATCAGAATGGAAGTACAGAGTTGTTGCATAGAGATGATACACCGTCCCATCTAGTTGCATTGGTGTGAAGCGTGCAGGTTTTTATACTGAACAAAAATATAAACGGAACACTTTTGTTTTTGCTCCCATTTTTCATGAGCTGAACTCAAAGATCTAAAACATTTTCTATATACACTAAAGACCATTTCTCACAAATATCATTCACAAATCTGTCTAAAATCTGTGTTAGTGAGCACTTCACCTTTGCCAAGGTAATCCATCCCACCTCACAGGTGTGGCATATCAGGATGCTGATTAGACAGCATGATTATTGCACAGGTGTGCCTTAGGCTGGCCACAATAAAAGGCCAATCTGAAATGTGCAGTTTTATCACACAGCACAATGCCACAGATGTCGCAAGTTTTGAGGGAGCGTGCAATTGGCATGCTGACGGCAGGAATGTCCACCAGAGCTGTTGCACGTGAACTGAATGTTCATTTCTCTACCATAAGCCCTCTCTAAAGGCACTTCAGACAATTTGGCAGTACATCCAACCAGCACAGATTTAGACAGATTTGTGAACAATAATTTGCCTGTTTAAACTTTGTTGCAAATCTTTGGTCTGAACTGGACTTTGCAGTGTAAATCTAACGTTAGCTTACCTTCATCATCACCTTTCTAGGCAAGCTGCAAGACATATCTAAACAAACTGTAGCCCAAACTATTTTCTGATGTTTTACTAATCATAATCAGGTACAGCAATTGACAGCAAATAGTCAAACTGCCCCAATCTCATCCTAAAATTAGCCTTGAAGTGATCATCATCCGAAGCTTCTGACTACCTGCTCCCTGTGATTTCTTTTTTTTCTGAGGGTCTCATGTTCCCACACAGGTCTCTGTTTCCCTGTATCCAGTGGCCGTTTCTCCATTTATTATGCAGATATTAAGGGACAGATCTGTGAGTTATTTTACAGCAAAATAGTAATCAAACTAATGACAGGTGATTTGGCGGTTGCCAAACAACAGTTTAAAAAAAGCCGCAGCAACCCTCCAAAAGTGCTCTGCCTGATCAGGGCCTCAGTCAGCCTGCCTCTAAGAATATGTGAATTATGTGTTTAGATTTGACAAGGTTATGACTCTAAGAATTCGACTGATTTTTGAAGCAAATCGAGTGAGAAGTGGAGGAAAATATTTAATATGCATCCGCTTTTGCATTCTCTCTTCAAAAGTTGTGCGAAGGGAACTTTTCAGCGTGCTTGTGGATGACATTGGCATCTGCGAAACAATGTGAGAGCATGAGAGAGCACTTTTGAAAGATGGCAGTTACACAGAAAACTACAGTAAAGAACTAATGTGAAGTGATGACAACCAGCTAGTGATTTAAGGAGATAGCCCTAAATGAGACCACTTCAAACCTCAAGACAATGAGCCTGAGATATGGATTACACAGCTCGATATTATGAAGTTGGTCCTAATATTTTTTTTCTATTTGATATACTACATAGCTTGAAAAGCAAAGAGTCTCTATCTTCGAAAGGACTCTTTTAGCCGACAGGCATCGTAAAAAAGATTCACAATAATGGCCTTGCATCAAGATCGCAGTGAATTCTTGTTGTCATATCCACAACTATCCATTAAACACCTGCTCATAACAGCATTCTTAACCCCTGCATGCTTATACAGGCAAGAATGCCCCTCTGTAAACATTTAGCACAACAATTTTGCTCTGTCACAAGTGATAGATGCACGGGTAAAAACTGCAATATTGGCATCCAAACAATAGGCAAGGCACTATAGTTAAGCATTTCTCCAGAGAAATCTAAAATTATGTTCTCTCAAGGACATTGCCGACCGAGCATAAAAAAAAAAAAAGGAGGGGAAAAAAACGGAAAGGGGAGGAGGAAATTGCAGAGCACCCTGTTTTGCTCCCCAGCTGTTTACACAGTGCTGCAGAGGCTGTAAATTCTAAAGAGCTGAAGCATATTGGGCATCATCTCCGGCACCCATCATTCCAGAAATTGCCTCTCTTTACCCCTCTCTCTGAAGAAGTACACAGTTCATTGCCGTGCCCGCGGTTCCCTTTGCACTGTCACTTTGGTGGTGACACTCGGGGGCCCCATAAACAACCAGCCTCTACGATATCTCAAGGGTAGGAGCCTGGATTGGACGCCTGCCTCCTCAAAGATATAAAGGGTAATAATATTTTCCTTACCTAGACCTTTTTCCACCCCTCGTGGCTGGGGATGTTGGGCTTTAAGAGACAACATGAAAGCCAGGTGCTACTCAAACTCCCATTTTACAAACATTGAATCAATATGTGAGAGACCATTTTTGCTATCTGCAGTCAGGGAGAAACTTTGACTTGTTTTTGTGTAGCGTACAGTATGTTGGTGCACAAACGTTGGAGATTCTAGGAGCAACTAAATGCCACATCCAACTGACAAAACTCTGTGCATTACACCACCCTTTACTGCAGAATAAATTTAGGGTTCAGTGGGACATATTTAGGTAGGAGGGTTAGGGTTGGGGTTAGGGGTTGAAGCCATTGTAGTAGTTGATGCCTGGTTATGATCAGTTCAACCAAAGAATGATTTTTCTTGTTTCATTTGAATAATTTCCAGAGTCCTGATGAAGTTAATGGCATACTATGCCTTTGTTAACACAACATTTAAACTTGGCTCCTCCTCCCTACACTGCATGTACATACACTGCAAGCTGCTACTGTAGGAAGGTTACATTGTTGTCATGGAAAAGCTGATACTTTCACAGGCTGATTAAGCTAACTGCCGGCCCCTACCAGTCCAACAACAAAAAGGCAAACTCTGTGTCGCTCGTCATCATCTTCTTTGGTGACGACAGGTGAAAGTAAAAACCCCAAATTTATTCTTGTCTTGGAAAAGGCTTTGCCCGCTTGCTGTTTTGCTTTGCTAGACTGCAATGTATTCGGCAGAGTGTCTACTATTCTGTTGCTTCCTCTTGGTCATTGAAGCTTCTACCTGGTTGCCTCCTTTTTCTAAAGTCTCAGCCTCACCTGTGTGCTGTTTTCGGCTGGAAGCTACACGCCCATGAACATCTTGAACATAGCAAGAAGAAAATCTGAAAATCCAGGCAGAGAGCAGAGTCTCACATCTAGAGGGTCATAAGAGATGATCCAGAGGAGTCAATACATTGTTTTTTAGGAAAATTCTAAAGGTATACCTTAAAATTACCTGGTTACACAAGAAAAAAGGCAAAAAGTAGAGAAAGATTCTGGTAGTTTCAAGTTTCCTCTCCTGTCAACATATCCTCATACAATGGTTCGTGTGATATCCAATAAATTAGGGCGTTGCAAACGTACATGACTACATAAGGCTAGTTAAGTTATGTAGGTTAGGTTTAAGTAAAGAAACATGGTGACAACAGACCTTAAAATCACTCGAAGTTCACTTCGTTTTGCACGGTCCCAAACACTGGTCTCATTGGGAAAAGTCCTGTCTTTGTTTGACCCATCCACTACCACAATCTGCCTCCTTAATCAGAGTTCCCCTAGTTATGCTACTGCCTTCTTCACCCACGTCAGCACATTGGTCAGGTCATTGCAGCTTTCCCGATCACTTGGTAACCCTAACCCTAAAACAAATTACTCCCACGTGATTACGTGGATTATATATGAATTGTGGTGCGTTACTTTTTGTAGGTATACGTACAAACAGGGCAGCACGGTGATACAGTGGTTAGTGCTGTCGCCTCACAGCAAGAACGTTCCTGGTTCCAACCCATGGTTGAGGGGTTCAGCCCTGCAATAGTCTGGTGACCTGCCCAGGTTGTACCCCATCTCTCACCCAATGTGAGCTGGGATGGGCTCTAGCCCCCCCAGGACCCCTGACAGGATAAGCGGTTATGGGACATGAGTGAATGAATGAACATACCAACAGTGTATAAGAACAGAGTCTTCCTGTTAATCTCATGACTCATCAGATTTATTATGTGATCCATTGTGGCGTTCTTGATCCCCAGGTTGGGGACCATTGATCTAATGTCAGTCACAGAGAGAATTATCAGATAATGCTTCTGCTGTATACTGATTTTATCCAAGTTCAATTAGCGGATGACTGCTGGAGAGTAGCATACATTAGTTTAGTTAATTATAGTAAGACTATGTAACTTTTGAAAAATCATCTTCCTCCTATGAATGAATGTTGAATTCATAACACACCTCCATTCAAAAGAAGACAATTAGCAGTTTTGCTGCTACAGTATGTCTTGGTCTGGTTACGGTCATCATATTAGCATAGCATAGTTGATTTGCTAATGTTAGCTTAATGTTAGATACAATAAGTATTGCTATATAATGGACATTACGTAGTCTGTTTACTGATTATATGACTGTTCTCTACTTGTGGTACTGTTCCACACTACTAATAAACATTTCAACCTTCAAAAAAGAAAAAAGAAAAACAAGATGTAAACATTTCTTTTCTCACTGCGAGACATGTTTGTGGTTTCCTGCTTGTGGTCTGATTCCACTTGCATTCAGTCACGCTGCCTGATGATGATGATGTCTCTAAAGAAACTAACTCAAGAAAGTTAAGAAATTAAAGTGAAATTAATGTGCCAAACTGATTTTTTATATAAATATTCAACACACAGATGCAGATTCATTGAACAGCAGGTGAAAACAATCAGTAATTCAGCACTATTGAAATTATCCACCTCACACAGCTCATTTGTACTATTTTAACTAGAAAGCATCGGTGTCATGACTGCAGTCTATTCCTCTCACTCTGTTAGTGTATCTTTGTAATATTTATTCCTTGCAAGGTCACGCAGGAGATCTGTGGCTTCTTCACACCGGCTAATTATCCCTGCGCCATCCTTTATTGAATCTGACACTTTGAAGGGCTTTCTGTTGGCCCATCCCTCATTTTTAATAGTATTGATTTTTCACCGATCATATCAGGCCTTGCATTTTCAAAAAGACGCTGCCAGCTTTTTATCCTCTCTCGCGCCCATCCACCTCGCAGCCTTTCGCTTTTATTCCTGCCCAAAGTGTTTCAGAGCTGGCAGGATTGTAACTGCGAAACACACATCTTCTGCTCAGCAATTATCAAAGGGGGCAGAGTGGGAGAGAAATTGATCTGCCGGCTCGCAGTACAGTAAACAAAGCCTCCCTGTCCCATGTGTGCTGAGCAATTATGAAGTGCAAGAAGTAGCAGGTTTTGCATGAGCTATAAAAAGACTAAAGATAGTCGGAGCCAAAAAGGTGCAGGCAAAGAAACACTTACAATTAGCTTTAATTATGCATTGCAGATACATCTAATAAGCACTTTGCACTTTGTTTTTGATCGTTTTCAATATGTGATATTTACACATTGTTGCACAGGTGGATCGGCTATGTCTTTGTCAGGGGCGACGTCCTCTCGAGGCGTAGCGCAAATAGCTTTCTAGAGAAACGTTTTCCCCATTTCTCATGTCACTTTCCATGCAGCTATTCAATTCATTCCATTGTTTTCCATGAGCTTGTTTGTCACCTCTCTTTCTTTCGCTCTCTCTCTTATTCTCTCATGTCCGCCTTCTGTGTCACTGTATTGTCTTTTGGCCCTCTGTAGAATCCATTCATGGAACATTAGATTTAAACTCTGATATGCAATGTCCCTGGGCGCTCGGCAGAGATGGATATATGAATAGCATTTAGGAAAATAAATTGATCTTTGATGCTTGTCCTTCAGGGGGAGATTATGTGACATTGGTTACTGTCAACAGTCTGTTCTATTTCTATTTTAGCTGAGCGCCATGGGTGAAAATACACTCATGAGGTCCATTGGAATCTAAACGAAATGGGCTATTACCCTTCAATGTGATATTTCGGAGGAGATGGAAATGAAAAGAGGTCTCTCATTTGTGCTGCAGTGATCTGGTTATAGCTCTGATGCACATAGTCAGAAGGAACCTGTGAGGTCCACATTTATCAAATGTTAAGTATGTTTGGCATATTAAGTGTTTCACCAAATCGGAATAGGAAACAGATGGATTAAACACACTGTATTCATGAAGATAACATGCTGTCAGTTTTGCTGGTAGGTATTGATGTATGCTGCATGTCTGGTGGTGTCTTGACACATGGCTGTATAATAAAATCTGAGTTTTACATAAACCCTATTTTATCCTCCCCCCTCCTCTCAGTTCTCCAATTGCACAAGAGTAATAGAGACCATCTGCCTAAAAGATCACAGTCAGCAGAAAGGCATCGCGAGGGCCGCGAAGATTTCAATTATCAATATACCATTTAATACATCGCCGCCAGGCCAAACAGCCTGGCATCCCGACAGGGTGAGATGGAGAATGTTATTTCTTAAACACATCAGCAGATAGCTGCAATTTGGCATTGTGGTGCAGCGGGGTTCAACCCAGCCTCCATCCATCAAACTGTACTTGGAACATAGAGAAGCAGGAAACCCTTAACGTACGCATGGGCGATCGTGTTAGAGCAAACACACAGTGATTACAAAAGCGCAGTACCCCTCTGAGAGCTGCCTTTGATTCCTCTGATCAAGAGATATGAAACACTATTGTAGTTGTGTCAGCCACTGCATGAATGCCTTTGATTCCTATAAGGGAATATGGCCGTTGATATGGTTCTTGTTGCATTACAGTTTGGCTTTACAAACTAAATTTAGATGCATATTGTGTAACAGTATAACTGTAGTGAAGCAAAAGACAAATGCTTTGTCTGTGAATGCTGCGAGTTATAGTGAAGCTGATTTGTTTGTATGTAGCAATTTTTTTTTCGTAGTTATGTTGTGGTGACAACGTAATCATTGCCTGAATTATGATCAAAAACCAAGTCTTTTTGAGGTAATGAGATGCTACATTTATTCACCGCACTGGATTTACAAGGAGATGGTCTGGTTGGGTGGTGGACATACAAAGTACAGGACCTCGACACCAGAGTCCCAGGTCCACATCTAGTTTCCTATTTGTGGTTATGTTTTGGCAACAAAGGCGCTCTGGTTAAGATTAGGCAAAGATCATGTTAAATGTTAAAAAATGGCAGAAATAGTGCTGTAGTCACTGTAAGTGGATAGTGCATTGCAGGTAGGGCTAGCCTGGAAATCCAGACTCAAATCTAGAAAGATTTTGATAACACGAGGGCCAATCAGAGCAAAAAACAAGGTGACGTATTCATTGCACTAAGCCCCATTTGTTTATCGACCAGTGGGGCTAACTAACATATTATGCTTTTGCTGTATTCCGTCGGCAAAACGGCAAAAACGTCCTTATTGGAAGCGAAGGCTTCTAGGGCAGTCTCCTGTTTCTCTCTCAAGGAAAAAGATAAGTGTAGTTGGCTTAGTGTTTGTTCCAAAGCTAAATTGAATGGACACGGTCATTCAGCAGCTGCCATCTTGGCTGTTTACTTTTCGACTCCTGCGGCGCAGCACTGTCGTCATCACGTTACGCCCGCCCAGAGCCTGCCTCTGTCAGATAGACTGATCTGATTGGTCCAATGGTGATTCACCAGGCTCTGCTCATCAGGGCCAGATCCCCGTGCAGTGTAACTTCGATTTTGCTGGGGGCGAGGCATCTGGATTTCCAGGTTAACACCGGGCTGCTCCTGACTAAGAATTTTCCTAGTTGACCAATAGTTGTCATTTAGGGCCATTAGTCGACGAGTCGTCTGCATGTTTACAATATTAGTTTGATTATTAAATTATATATTTTGGGTGGGGCAACACAATGGTTTGAGTTGAAGGTGTGAGAAAGAATAGTATCACTAACATGGTTAACACTGTGCTACATTACAGAGAAATACAAAACCGTACTAATGAACCTTCATTAATATAGGCCTATATTTTAACTGTTATTAACTAGCCTGTGGAATAACCGCAGGTACCAGCCCTGTTACTTAACTTGACTCCTGTCTGACTGCCGAGGCCACTTCCTGTGTCTGTCCTTTCAAATTAAATTCCCACATGGTGCAGTCATACAGGTTGTGATGTATTTTGACAACTCTTACCTTTTTTCTGTGACTAAGTGACCAATGAAATCTTGACAACTAATGACCTTTCTGGTTAACGAACGTTTGGTCGACTATTAGGGGGGCAGCCATAATTGCAAGTTTGTCTATTGTGGCAGCAAACAAATAACTTACATTGTCAGTCAACATATTGAGGATATATTCAGTATCAATATTTTTGCGACTTACCAGTTACATTATTGGCAACATTTTCTCAGTGTGTTAATAATTAGGTCTCCCTCAAAAACGGTTTTGTTGTTTCAAGTTAGTTGTATATAAATGTAACTTCTAGAAAACAGGGCTGAATGAACTTCACACACAGTCTAATGGCACCAGTTTTTGTAACAGTTGTAGCATTCATTTTCTTTTCTTTTCAAATAAATTTGGCTAATTTCAGGGTTTGTTTGAGTCAAATAGTCAGAATATAAAACACCCTGACAGTCTTTGTTCCACACTCTGTCTGGAAGTTTTTTAGCAATTTCACCTCGTTCCATATCTCAGCAATTAACCAGCTGAGCATGATGTTATTCTCAGCAAGAGGAATGGAGGCTGACACCATAGAACTATAGCTCATATTGTTATAAAACATATCATCACCTGAAAATTACATGGTAACAAAGTGTAGGTACAAATACACAGCGCATCAGGGCAGCATCATACTGTACATACATAACACTGTTGACACTGAATTGTTAAGATATAACATACAAACATAACATTCAGCTAGCATGTTGTAAGGTCTGGTTGCAGCTGTAGAGCAGAAACGGTGACAAGTGAAGCATGAAGTAGTTACACTCAATAATGTATAAGTCCTGAGGCTGAAACGTGTCATGCTGTGAAAGATTTGTGCAAAGAAATGGTGGCTCAGTGTGGAACTGCTGCATCAGGAGAACTCTGAAAGCTCTACTCTCATAACATCTTCATTATCTGAAGGTGTATGGCGAGAATTACATGCATTATCTGAGCCACTGTGGAGAGGCTGTACCAGAAGAGAGGTTTCTGTGTACGTGTCTGAGCCCTTCTACGTGTTGACAGACAGACGGACAGGTGCTTCTATGTGTATGTGTGCACCTGTCTGGTCTGTCAACTGCCTGTTATAAGTGTATGTACTCAGGTATGCGTGTATATCTTCTTGGAGTGTCTGTTGCTTTGGACTGTCACTGTGTTCTGATCATGGTTTCATATCTTGAGTCTTAAGCTTTCATCATTTGGCAGGGAGAGAATTCAAATAACCTGCTTTGCACAGGGACTTTTGAATTTGGCTTGGTTGTTTACCAAGACTACACTGTGTAAGCCTGACAGATTTCCAGTCCATCGCTGAAACTCTGTGACGCTTTCAAAATAGAATGGATAATAATGATTGTTGTACTGAAAATCCCCTCAAGCCCCATATCCTAGACTTTTTTTTTCTTCTTTTAGCTGCCCCTTATACCAATATGGTGACACATTATTACATGTCTGTGAGAGCTCTCAGAGAGATTGTCAGCAGAACTACCAACCAAACCAAACACTATGAATTAAATGGTATTAACATACGAACGCATTGATTAATAGTCTGTCCATCTCATCTAAATATTTAAAACAAGAATAAGAGTCTGCATCCACACCATTGTCACTGAGAGCCTGTACTTGAGTTATGTGCTAACATTCCCTTTACCCTTTACCCTTGACTTCTCATTTTGTATTTTCAGTCTTTAGTTTATTTGCGAAACTGTCTACACAAATGTATATTACTTATATTTTATTTCTTTATATTTTTGCCCTGTAGTTTAACTTTTTTAGATACTCATTGAGCATTGTTGATTTTGTGAACAAACACTATGATGAAAAATGTTCGTCAATGACCTTTTTTCCATGTTGAGGACGAGATGTTGATGAGCTAAAAATAGATCTTTAAAAATAAAAACTATGACAAAATGTATGTTTTGTTTTTGTAAACAAGACAAGACAGGACTAAAATGTTACTGGTCAACATATTCTCAGGAATGGTGCGTATGATATCCCATGAAAAATGCATGTACAACAATTCATATGACATCCTATGAATTAGCACCCTATGAATGATGTTTCATTCTTTTGCCTCATTCCACTGGAACATTACAAAAACAGGTACGCCAGGTACGTAGCCTGTTTTGTGAAATATTAATTAAAAAGACGTATAAACCGCTGAATGACTCATAATGACAATCTGACTGTGTATAATGTATAACCATATTTTAGCAGTATGACATTACTCAGATTCACAATGTATTCAGAGTTTTTTTTAATCATACAAACTCTTGACAATCAACACAAGCAACTGAATTGAAGGAAATACCCTGTTAGCTAAGATAGCACACTGCCATATGGTCTCTCTGAAGTCCACGGCAAAAATTCAGTTTTTTAACGTACTTTAGGCAAATTCTAGAGAGATTCCCATAAGACTGAATGGACTTCCCAGTGCCTCGTCTCTGTACACATACATAAGTAGAAACAAGGCATTATGTACAGGTACGTTCTTAACATAAAGTTATAGAGGTTAGGTTTCGGCAAGTGAAGTTTCAGTGGTTACATTTAAGAAAAGAAACACGGCAAAGACGTACTATAAAATGACTTAAAGTTCACTAAAAGTTCACATGGTTCCAAACCCGTGACGGGGGGATAAATGTGAGAATAAATGAAGCATAAAGAAAGTCTTTCTCACTGAAGTTATGCTGAGCGTCATTTGTCTACTTGTCTGAAATAGTTATTTATGGTTTCAAAGTTTGAGATTTTGAACTTTTCAAATGGTGATCAGTAAGTGTGTGCTCGTAAATCATCCTTTAAATCTGTCAAAAAATTTGCTGGGGAAATGCAAGTTTGCAAATGTGTGGAAAATATTTGTAGTTGAAGAAAAAAATGTCTAAATTAAATTGCAGCACTAATAATCCGACAATAATCCGATTCATCAATATTTTCTTAACTGAAACTGTTTCTACTTTTTAAACAAATTCAGAACTGCCAGACAATACATACACAAAAATGGAGTGTCCAAGTTTTGTTTTGTTTTTTTTGTTTTTTGTTTTTTTTTGTAATAGAAATTGGGTATATGCCCATTTGTAGCCAGCTGGTTAATTGGTAGCCCATTAATAGGCATGTAGGGTATATAAAAGATTGTGATCTACATCCAAGCAATTGTTAAGATGGCATATCCATCCTTGCTGGAAGATGTTGCAGTCCGTACCTTCAGGAGAGAGTGCATTAGAGACCGACGTGTTTGAACATGTTTGAAGAAAGTGATGAATGGCTTATGGGCTCTTTGTGACTGCCTTTAGAATTCACACACACTGATGGTGTGGCAGGGCCTTAATATGTACATGGAAACAACTTCACTGCTTTCTCAATAATACACCTCTGGGCAAATGTATTTCCTTATATTGAGACATGGGGGCGCGGCAGTGTGCTGATTATAGATAGCGGGCACGTGCCTGACAAGTTAGAATGATTCTGATTTAACGTCAAAAGGCATGGTGGGAAGAACAAAAGCTGGTACGCGCATCATAACTCCGACATTGATTTTGCGTGCAGAGTAAGAACATTTCTGCACACACATTAGTAAATGAGGTACAATGGCATTTCAGCTAAAACTAAACTAAATCTATGAAGAAAAAAGACGAAGACTAAATCTGAAAGCCAAAACACACCGGTAGCAAATGCCACACATCCAAAAATACATCCCTATTATTTTCAATGTACAACCACACATTGGCGGAGGCTGGACATGCATCTGCACTCCTGGATGCGTTGCCCCGCGGCACTTTACACCACTGTCCTATTTCCAGCCTCACCGCTCCCAGAACTAAATGCATTTTTTCCCAATCGCCCTCTGCTTGTACATACCAGTTCCCGTAGCAGCTCTTCTTCTCTGCTCCTGTGGCAGCTCGACTCCTCTCCCCACCATGGATGCACGAAGAGAACTCTGTTGCAGTCTCATGTGTGACAAAGACTGGATGATGAGACTTGCTGTTGAGGTCAAGATATATCCCAAGCTGAACAACCCACAATCCCCTCATTATAAAGACAATGGCCAAAAAAAGTCACTTCCTGGCGAGTTATAGCTCTGGAGATTGGTTCTTCAGGTGAGAAATCAAGTTTAATTAGGGGCTTGACGCGTGTCACATGATGCACCATGCTGTGTTAGGCCTGAGATTACCATTGCCAGGGACTGCTTCACTGCAGTTGTCGTACACATCACAGGAAAATGATCTTGAACATGATGAGACAGACCTTGTTTACATGTTCATAGTTCAGCATGTTGGCATGCTAACATTTCCTAATTAGCATTAAGACACAGTACAGCGGAGGTTAATGGGAATGCTATCAGTTTTACTGGTCATTTGCAGGTCTTACGGTCATGGACGGATCCAAATGTTGACCTACTTATGGCACTACAAAAAAGTTACGGGATCACTTAAGTTACTACAATTAATCCTGAGGAGGATAGGAATGTGCGCACCCAAGTTCAGGGCGATCCTTCTGATAAAAGCCAAGAAATTTAATTAAGACTAAAAATGTCAGCTAGCTGGTGGTGCCAGAGAAAAAGTCGGAGGAACACCAAAGTCATTTGTATTTCTGCACTCCAGTTTTAGTCTTAGTCTGCATTGCAATTTATGACTAAAAGCAGATATTAAAGATGTGATGCAAATGCTGAATGCTAGCATACAAAGCCGTCAGTTCTACCAGGCTCTACAAACTTTGCCCTCAAGTCCAGCCGATTTAGACAAAGCAAGCTCCCACAGCATGCAGTCATATGTCCTTGGGCCAGTGTTCATTTTATACCTCTAAAAAGCATATGATTGATTTCATAATGATTAAAGAGAATAAGAGAAAAGATTCACAGTATAACAGTATCTGATGTGAGCACTTGAAATTTAAAAAAAAAAAAAGATTCCCAAGAGTCAAGACGAGGTCAACCTGGTGCACCATCTGTTCTCAAATTAACTCCTTCATGAAAATAGAATGAGATGTGATTACCATTTTATAACATCTTTTGGCATTGATCTTACACTGTAGAGTACAATGAAAGCTCACATGCATTTATAATGTGTTCTGATGTGGCTGCTGGAACAATGCAGGGTAGTGCTCACTGAACACTTTGAGATGAAAACTGGCGTAAAGCTCTTTCTCTCTGTTATTATCATGACCTGAAAAACACTCCTATGGTAAACTCACTCAGATAAAATACAAACAGAAACACAATGATAGGAGATTGTTTGTTTTGTATGTCCATTGTCAAACATATGATGACATTTAACTCACTTGACGAGCCAGTTTTTACATTCGTCCGATACTTTGATTTAATGCTAGGCAATATATCCATGCATTCTCGATACGGTGATACAAGACTACATATCGTCTCAGATTTTGGATATTGTAATATCATAAGTGTTGTTTTTTCCTGGTTTTAAAGGCTGAATTACAGTAAAGATATGTTACTTTCTGAATTTACAAGAATGTTCAAGATGTTCTATCCTTTGCTTTTACCCACTTAGTCATTATATCTATATAACTAATGATTATAAGATTATTTATCAAAAATCTCAATGTGTAAAGATTTCTACAGTATCTTCACAATATCAATATTGAGGTAATTGGTCAACTATATTTGGTTTTCTCCATACCTCCAAGCCCTACTTTGATTTATCACCAGATCCATGCAAAACCAATGACATTACCATCAACCCTTGTGTTTAGTGCTAATCAGAAAATGTCAGCGTGCTAACATGCTAAACTAAGATGGTGAAACATGGATATCTAAAGAGAACTGGATAAAGCTGTGGAGGCAGGGGTCATTCATTCCTACGGCAACTTTTGGGTGGCACATAAACTCAAAAAAGTTTGACTTCTTGGGGATAAAATTACCCAGATCTTCCACATTGTTGTGCCTATGGAGCAGGCACACTAGAGACTTCAGCTAGCAGCTAACTACCAGTTTAGCCCGGCACTAATTTGAATGTGGAGAAAATTATTTATTTATGCGACTCTTCTAGACTTTTGAAACGTTATTTGACCAAGCAGATCACTTCAGGTAGGGAAACAAGTCATATTGCGGGGACTGTAATGCTCCAAAAAATGTATTCGCTGATTTACAGATGTCTCTTTAACAATGTAAGTCCATTGGAAAATGTCTTTTTCGGCCCAGTAGCATAACATTAAAGACCTGCATGTTGCAATTCCGTCGTTTGGCCACTATTAGTGTCTTTACATGGAGATGAATAACTTGATAATGATTGGGATTTCTGAGGATCTTGTTCTTGTGTTTGAGCATGTAAGCACCATATTCTGTGTATGAGAAGCTCAAACTGGAGTACTCTGACAGCGACTGAGTGAATACAGCAATATGAATAGATTGATTTCTCTGTGCTAATGTAAACACCATATCCCAAACTTGATTGATATGATTATAATCAAGATATGCCTCGCAAATGGGTTATTCATGTCCATGTGACTGCACTCGATGTCAAAATGCCCTCAAAGCCCGGCGATGTTCCTAAGGGCTTGTGGTGAACATGGTAAACATTATAACTGCTCAACATCAGCTCGTTAGCATACTAACGTTAGCATTTAGCTCAAAGCCCAGCCTCACAGAGCTGCTACTGTGGCCGTAGTCTTGTTGGGAGGTGGAGACCAATGGTAGTCTGTGGTTCAAGAAATGAAATCTGGCTTTTGTGATCTGTAAAAGACATTCGGTGTAGTCACAGTGTTAAATCACACCAACAGTGGACCTGAGATTACAAAGAGGTAAGAATTTTGTTGGGAAGTGTAATCTTAACTGCATAGAGAAATGGAACTGCAAGACATTTTGCACTGTTTTTTGCCAAAGCTTTCTATGGCCATGTTAGTAACTCACAACCATTTTAGTGGTAAAAACCATCCTAGAATTACAAGGGTTTATAACCCAATTAAGACTGCCGATGCACTGTAAGCCCCTGACGAAGATGAAACCCCAGGACAGTGCTGGAGCTCAGACCACATCATATCCAAGTCAATTAGGATCATGCCCAGCTGAGTTTGAGACAAAAACGGGTCTATGGGGAGTTTAGACAAGCCAAGCCTGAAACAGAGCAAACGAAGACATATTCCAAATTAATAACAGAGTTTGCCACAAAAAACAAGTCATTCCAATTTTAAAACAATATTGCTCAGATTGTCATGTTTTACAAATGTAGACCATTCAGCAGGAGTTTTGTACCCTTAAACGGTTTATGATCACCTGTTGTTGCTCTGCAGAACACAAATTACTCTGACAAAGTTACAAAGTCTAATGGAAAAATGTTTTCTCTAGGAGTGACTAATAGTCTTTGCTATAATTCATGTTTTCACAGTGTGAGACAGACAAGAATAAAATACCCAACTTTCCCAACAGTCTCGTGCCATAAATGTGAGAGGTGCCGCCTCTGCTTCAGCATTCTCTAACAGGCCCACGGCATCTTCTGATCGATCTGCACGCAGACTGCCAAACCAGCACATTTGCATCTTTAAAAGTTAAAGCGTAGGTGGACAAAAGCGGATCCAAGTGTATAGTGATCTTTTATAACGTGCCATGTTTTTTTTTTTTCCCAAGTTGCACAGCAGCAGGCACCGGTGACCAGTATAAGAGCTCATCAATGCCAATGAATCACGCATCTGAAGCTGTTGCAATCTCTGTTATTTTTGCCAACATCTGCTGTGAAGACTCAAGGTTAAATTTGCCTCCAGGGTAACCATAATTGTTGTGAGCATATGTTGTTTATGAGCTGTGCTGGAGCTCTAAAAAGAAGACATGGATATAAAGATGCTCCAGGATTCACAGTGGTATGTGCTCAGAAATGGTTAATCAGTAAGGCTAATTATCTGTTTGATTCATGCTTTAACAAACTATAGAAAATTAAGAATAGAGTTAAATTGTGCACTCTGGGCAAAATTATGATTTCAGTTGTCTTCGCTGTAGTTTGAATCTCGTGTTCCTTTATGGGCCACCCGCGAATCATTTGCTCTGCATTGTGAGGTGGGCAGCAGCTGTTTTGAGTGCTAAGATTACATTTAGTCTCCTCTGAGGCAGAAATCAAATCCTATCAGAGGGCTCTTAGGCAGGCTCTGACTTCAGACCAGTGACAGATAGCTAAAAACAGTCTGTCCTCGGGGACAGCAGCCATCATTCTAATGTATGCCAATTTGACTTTTCGTTCCTCTGCCAAGGACAGAATACCACCTGCAGAGGGATCTGATTTTATGTGCATGTTTATGGACATCTCGGCTCCAGAGACCCTGTTTGAGCGATAGCTCACTGCTCCACAAGGAGAAACCTGCCCTACCCACCGACACACCTTTCTGGTCATTCATCATAACGACACAGAGAGGAGAGAATATCTCCATATCATCACATCCTCTCTGCTAACATGGAGGGGGACATGATGTCGGCAGACCACTGACAGGTGGGAAGAATTAACGACAGCAGGGCTTGGTTGAATGCTGAGGGGAAAATGAAGCCAGTGAAACAAAGAAGGGCTGACATTTGGAAAGTACGTAGAAGGTAAAAACAAAATACCCGACATGTCCTCCAAAATTAAACTTTAAAATACAGCACTTTGACACATAGAGGCATTTTCTGGTCTGATGCCACTATCCGCAGAACAGCATCATTTGTTTGTGCCTTTCAAAACTCTTACAAACCCCTGTTTTTATCTGTTTTATGATCTGACAACTCTGTGGTTAATGTTCAGTGGTATGAGCACAAAAATGAATTGGTTAGATTTAGGGCAAGATTGTGGTTTGGGCTAGAATAAGTACTTAGTCAGTGCAAACGCTACAAATCTCATCAGACATTACATAAAGTGGATGCAGTGCAACAAATTAGTCATTCCTGTTACATTCAGTGTTCACCCAGGTACACTGAGGCGACTTAGAGGCCATACTCTGATTTATTCTGTCAAACTACTAAATCAGAGTATGGCCTCTCAGTGGCTTCAGTGCACCTGAGTGGAACACTGAGGCTGTAGTAGGAATGGCTAATTTATGACACTGCACCAACTTTCATGATGTCTTATGAGATATGTTGTGTTTGTAGTATGGTTTTGTTGTTAGGTTAAATGTCATTTTCTGTATTTGTATTTATGTGAAACAGCTGACGTCCTGGGACATGAGACAAATTAATTTTTTCACAAATCAAATCAAATGTTATGTTTCAGCGACCCCTGGATTGGTTGCTTAAATGCTGCTGTAAAATGCTGCAATAAGTTGGTTAAAAATACCCAGTTGTAATTAATCATCGCTGCCATAGTCTTCAATGAAAAACTTGCAAACATGCATAAATCCATTGCCATAAACCATTCAAAGACACAAATTTTCAACATTACATTGAGCAGTGTACACCTGACTTGATGTGGCCTGGCGTTGTGGTCAAAAATCTATTGGCAGGGGCGTCGGTGGCTTGGTGGTAGAGCAGGCGCCCCATGTACAAGGCTGTTGCCGCAGCGGCCTGGGTTCGAATCCAGCCTGTGGCCCTTTGCTGCATGTCACTCCCTCTCTCTCTCCCCCTTTCACACTTAATTAAAGGCTTAAAAATGCCCAAAAAATATCTTTAAAAAAAAAAAAATCTATTGGCAGAGACACCCATGGCAATATAATAGCAACCTACACATATCATACACCACAGATGGCTCCTATACCCTCCACCTCTCCATGACAAAATCAGTACGTCACTTTAGAAATGATGATTTGCTACAAATGAAACCTACAGATGCAAGGTATCCATGTTCAGATTACCACACTGTGAAGGTTAGGGGACAGTCATCACCATGGTTACAATAATAACCAACTTTGACTGTCAGTTGGAAATGGAACAAGTGTTTGTTTATTGACCCGTCCACGTTGACTTCCTCCCTCCATGGCTTTTATTGCTTTTTCCTTCCTCCTTTACTTGGATCCATTCATCATTACTGCGGCCACTAGAAGGCTTTGTCACTTAAACATAAAGATTTGTCGCTCTTAGGCACATCCTGTAATGACAGATTTTTTTCTGGAGGGGTCGGTCTCATAATACCAGATATCAGAGATGTGATTTAGGTATGAGTATTAACTGGTACCAAGAAAAATCTTGGTATGGATGTCATGTCAGTGCTTCATTACTAAGATTTTCAGTGGCAGTAACAAAAGCTTTAGATTTCATACTGATTTATACAGAATACCAACATGACCTTTTGACCCTCTCTCATGTATTCACTTAATGTACTTTATTTAGCCTGTCACATCAACTCCCCAGTCAACCACATCCACACGCTCTATGATCGTATTACAGAGGTGTGCACACTATGGACCATTTACACACTTTCAATGGCTTCCCTTTTCCTCAATACTCCCCTGATCGTTTGAAATTCAATTATGCTAATCACAGCTAAGGTCGGGGACATACAGGCACTCTGCCTCTCTCTTTTGCTTCGCTTCATCTGTGTGCCTTTGAGAATAATTATTCTTAAAAGCATATCATTTAGACCCTTTTAGGACAGGGGAGTAATTTGTGCATTCTGGAGTTTGTTGGATCCTGATACACTTTAAAGATGTTGACTGGTCAGAGGTTGCGGTTGCTGAATAGGCAGTGTGGTGGTTTCCAAAGAAATTCCATGGGCTTTATTGGACTTTATGTTTTTGTATGAATACTTTGGCCATAGAGTCAAGGATAGTGTTTACAAAGTGCTTCACAAGCAAGTGTAGAACACAACTTTACAGTCTTGTTATGGTTGTGGCAATAGGTCATGCCACTGCAGTGTAGTTAGTTTGTAGGTTGAATTGACAGTTCAGTGCCAAATATCAAGCTAACTGTTCTCGCAAGGCACACTGCAGACAGAGACAGTCAGAATCCTTGGTAAATTTCTAAAACAATGAGCCTGTTTAGACCTGTTATTAACATGTAAAGACACATTGCTGTTCACACCTGTGCCTATAATGTGTCTCCAGCCAACCGTGTTCAGATTTCCTTACAGTCCCATGCAGAGTTATTACGTCCACACTTTTGCTTGCTGCTCTGTAGCATGCTCGCTGGTCATGTTAGCGGTTATGTCACATACCGCAGTCATCAGAATTCAACACGCCTCCTTCCACAGGGCAAAACAATGGATGATCACACAACACTTTGTCCAACCTGACATAAAATGGTTATACATGTAGAGCATTAGCGCATTGTCACCAAAACAAACTCCATGTCCTGCACTGATGACGTAGTCCTTGCATCAGGACACATTAGTTTTTATACCACAAAATGTATGTGGTCAGATACATCCCAGACCACCTCTGCAAGTGGTGTGAATGATCAGATCACAGTGTGTCATGGTGGTTATTTACACTTGTATTTAACTTGTGATTGGATCACCCAAGACATATCTTAATACCAGGTGTAAACAGGCTCAATGAGTCCTTGATTTCAGACAGAGTGCAGACAGCAGGCTGCAGATTTCTAACTGGCTTCCTTTGATTGTTTTAGCTAACATACAGCTGTTGAGATTTTGCCAGCTAGCTAGCTAACTAAGCTAACATCAGCTCGGTGAGTTGGTTAAAAACGCCAATAATGCCTTTAATGTTTCCTGCTCATTTCTTTACCTTGTCACTGTAAAAGGGCTCTACAGTATGCTTGTAGTGGTTACATGCATTATATCATGTTATATTATGTTGAAGACTGCTATGCTCTGAGCTAAAAGTTAGCACACTCACTAGTCGATGATGTTGAGTTGATGACACGTGAAAAAAAAAAAGTGACAGTAGTGATCTTGTATTGCGGGCTAAAGCTAGTTAGTCCTAGTGGTACGAGTAGGATATATAAAATGTAAAATTACAGTTCATGTTCAAACATTTGTTTGCTGCGTAGCTTACATCACCTCCTTGGACTAGCAAGATGGAGGCTTGTTTTAGGTTTTGAATGTACCTTACAATATACTCTGTTATTAACACATTGACAAGATGCCCTTGTTTATCTGGTACTGTATCATGCTGGGTGTCGCCAGTACCAAAAAATGTCTGTAAAACGCTAAAATTTCCTGCTTTTTAGCATTTACTGCCTAATTGTCCTGGTTTTTACCATAATCAAAATACAAATAATGACGTGTTTTTGGCGCTCACATAGTATACTTGGTATGAAAACATAAACAGTGCACCATGTGTTTGAATTCAATACTGATTTGTCTGTACGTGTATTGCTCCCAAGGCTGTTGCTGTCGTGGCTACGTCTAATAGACCCTGTTAGCGTGCTTACGATCATACTGTGTTCTGCACACACCGCAAGAGTAAATTTTCCCTTTCACATGGTGGAAATGCCGATAGAAGAGATCACAGTAAGACGGCCAAACATAAGCAGTGGCTAAAAGTAGGAAGTACAACCATTCAACTAGTGTTGCCAACTTGGTGACTTTCCCGCAAGAATTAGCATCTTTTCAGACCCTCTAAGCCACTTGATTTCTGAAAAAAAAAAGACTCGTGACAAATTTAGCAACTTCTTTAGACCATTTTGAATAAATGAGAGGAATATTATATTATGATTAAGATACTTTTAGTCAGTTTCTATGGTTAGGTTGATGCTCTCACTCTCTAGATTGCAAGAGCAGAACAGTGGTGCACTATAGTGACATATCTATCATGCCATTCAAATGGTTTGTTGAGGATTTTTCTACTGAATCTAATTAAGCAAAGTTTCAACGCTTTCGTCATTCGCATGACTTCACCAGTATGCAAATGTGCATATGACGTAATCTTGTGACTTTTTGAGCTAGTGCTAGCTGCCTTCACTGGATAAGAGTTGGCAACACTGGTTTCAACCAACGGTGCAGCTGTAACTTCAGTGACAGCCGTCTGAAATGGGCAGCTGAGGTAGCTGTGCATAAGCGCGTACATGTGCGCATGCATGATGCATGAGTGTGCAGTACACTTAAGGGTCCCGGTTTAACACTTTTAAAATATGGTCAGCCTAGTCATTACATAAGCAATTCTGACCTTCATACTGTGACAAGACAAGCAATGGTGAAGTGTTACACTGCTGAGAAAAGAAGGTAACTGTATTGTGTCTGGTTTTCACACTGAGATAATTTGACTTTAAGTGGTGTGCCAGTCTGAAACACCACTGGTTAGTGCTTCTCAATATACAATTACAATTTTGTAATATCATTAGATTGTCTGCCACAAAATTTCAGCATCATAATCATAATCCTGTGCTCCCCGCTGCTCTCCCCAGCCACTGTAGTGTGCTGCAGCCAATTGGCACTTCTTCTCCTCATTACCCACTTATACATAAGATGTCTTTATTTAGAATTTTCAGTTATATTCAGATTGTTTGACAGTTAAATCTGCTACATTTCATTTTGAATAATTTGTAAATACATTGAAGAATAAATAAGTCATTTCACTACAATAGTCCAGTCTCAACATTATTCTAGATCTGTATCATGCATAGCACACTGCAGCAAAATTCACAGAGCTCCTTACAATGCACGAGTTGTTTCAATAATGCTCAGAGCCAGCGAACTAATAATACCATCTGGCCATGTCAGCGCAAGTGTAGTTGAATCACTCAAAAACCAGACACAAACTGTGAACCCAACATGTTGTTTCAAGAGGTCAGCCACATTCTGAGCTCCAGCACCTCTCACTCATCTATCATTGGATATGTAGCAGACTTTTTGGCCCTTTTATATGCATCAATTTTGTCATTTTAATATGAAATGTAACCTGGCTTGCAGGAAAGTCAGGGTGTCTCATTCAAAGAAAAAAATGCACAGGTCAGTCGCATATCTTTGCATTAACACACATTAAGAGCCTTGAAAGGGACAAATCAAATTGTCTGAGTGGCGTGAGTTATGCTCAGTAACAGCATGAATCAGTTAGAAGGCACATAACCCCGAATTTTACATCTTAGACTTTAAGCTCACAGCATGGTGAAGCCATTTGCACAACCGTGGAGAAAAGAACTTTATGTTCCTGAGGGGAGTAGGAATTTGACTCTGACAGAATATCAGACTAAAGCCCACTGTTACAGCCCAGTTTCTTTTCTAAACACAGTGGTCACTTAACCTGATTTGCATTAATGTGCGTGTGTTTGCTCTTGCTCCAGTTGGTCGCTGTGACTGATATTGTTTTGGGATATTCACAGAGCGGGTAGGAAAACTGAATTGCCTAATGTACTGTAAAGAACAAAATGTTTCGTAAATACATTATTTGGCTTGACGAGAATGCCTCAGGCGCTTGTGTACCTCCACTGTTTGGCCGAGCTATCTTTCAGCACACTAACTCCATTATCACTGCAGCAATCTTCAGCAAAAAATAAATGGTGATTCTACAGAGACAAAACATCAGCGGTAATATCGACCATTTGTTACCATTAAATTTCTTTAAGTGAGTCCACTTCTTAAAGTACATACATTTCACTGAGATTACTGTGTAAATTGGACGTGTTCGTTGCGGCCAAAAAAAAAAAAAAAATCTGCAGATTCATACGTCTTCCTCAACAGGCTGGCGTTTAATAACACCAATTACACAGTAACTTGAGGCAGAGGGAGTGAAAAAGAGAGAGAGGGACAGGGAGAGAAAGTAAGGCACAATCGGAGAGCATGAACAGTGGGGCTGAGATATGATAGCCATTACAGAGATGGCAGCTCTGGCCAGGTCGAGGACATGGAGG
This sequence comes from Epinephelus fuscoguttatus, assembly GCF_011397635.1. NCBI lineage: Eukaryota > Metazoa > Chordata > Actinopteri > Perciformes > Serranidae > Epinephelus > Epinephelus fuscoguttatus. The sequence continues at coordinate 24,864,654 of NC_064773.1, read as the reverse complement.
TCATTCACTGTGGGACTTGGCCACACATACACTCTCACCTGCCAAGCAGCAAAGGCAACTTCAATAGCTGGGTAACACATGGCTACAAAAGGCAAGAGGGGGGCTGTCCTTGGCTGCGATGCATTCAACAATGTCATCTTCACAACAGATAGATATATTTAACTCTGACTGCAATTATGAAATATTATTCACATTGGCTAAACCTTACAAAAACAACAAACTGACCATGTCAGATCAAGCAGATGTGTTTCACAGTCACACTGAACTGTGCCAGCTGACCACGCATCTGATATACTTAACCAGCTCTCCCCTTGATGGTGTATCATTTGGTATTCATCGTAAGGCAAGTCAATTAAAGGTCCCCTGTTACACTCATTTTCAGGTTCATACTTGTATTTTGGGTTTCTACTAGAACATGTTTACATGCCCTAATGTTCAAATAACACATTTTTTTTTATCGTACTGTCTGGGCTGGAACATCTGTAGTCACACTATTTTTGAAACGCTCTGTTTCAGCACCCGGTGACATTTAGTGACATTCAGTCAACTGAGCACCACCAGGAAAACATGACGGAGCTGTTTATGTGTGCAGGTAACAAATAATCACTGATCCCAAGCCCCCAGGAAGAGTGACAGGCTTTGAAACCAATTTGACATAGTGGCCAAACTGGAATAACAACTTCCAGGTCTGTCACGTGATGCCACTGAACCCAGAAAGATTTTCTGGGTACAGACTTTTTTACTTCTGTAAATCAGTGTGTACATTTTTTTCAGTGTAACAATCCTTGTGAAATGATTTGTTTTGCTATCAGGATTTGATCCATTTAGTACGGTAACAATTCGAAAGTCGAGAGGAGCCACAAGATTACAACATTTTTGTTGTTTCTTGTTTCCCAAGCATGCGGACATTTGTAGCTACTGTTCTATGAATTTGAGTTAGCTGCTAACTGCTGCTAGCTGCTTTTGAAATTTCCCAGCGTTGGGTTAAACAATTAACGTCTAATTGTCATACCTGTCCTATTGCCAGATTTCCCTTTTAAACAGACATAAATTCATTGCTGTTACTACCCAGGCTGCTGGTTCAGAGGTGAAACAACTCTGTCCCCCCATTCCATGATTGTACCTTTTATCAAGAATGTCGGGGTGGAGTAACGGTACAAAATGTTTGCCTTGAACAGGCAGTGTAAAAGGGGCTTTTGAAATCAGATGCAAATTGATGAGGTGTTAAGATCTTATAAAGTAATAATAACTCATGATAAAGTAAGAGTCTGTTACTTGGGCATGATTTCACTTTTAGCATGAATGAGTTTTAATAGTGTACATGTGTTAATGTAAATTGCCGTCGTGTGAAGGTCCTGAAACACTAGGCCAACAGTAAGCTGTTCTCAATGTTAGGCTGTTGGTAACACCCTAGTTTGTACCGTTGGCCCTCGTCAGCCCCTGTCAGCTTTTTGGGGCCAATTCAGCATGTTGATTCAGTGATCACCCATCAGTGAATAGATTCACAGTTGAGTTCAGCTCAGCGCACGAGAACAGAAACAGACGTGAAGAAAGTAAAAAATAGCTGAATGCAAGAGGGAGTGAGACCAAAACAAACTTGTTTCAGGGTTATGGGGCGGCAGTAGCTCAGTCCATAGGGACTTGAGTTGGGAACTGGAGGGTTGCTGGCTCAGGTACCTGTCCAGACCAAATATGGAACGTGGACTGGTAGCTGGAGAGGTGCCAGTTTGCCTCCTGCGCACTGCTGAAGCGCCCTTAAGCAAGGCACTGAACCCCCAACTGCTCAGGGCGTCCATCCATGGGCAGCCTCCTCACTCTCTCCATTTAATGCATATATAGGTCCTGTTTGTGCATGTGTGTGTATGTCCGACCTGTGTGTATGACAAGAGAGTGAAAACAATTGAATTTCCCCTCAGGGATTATGTATTTCTTTTTCTTCTTCTTACATAAGGAAAGGTTACTTTTCTTCAGCCACTGAGCTCATTAGCAGAGATGTTTTATGATGGTTTGTGTTATTGTTAACTGGCGCATTGTGTTGTCAGTGTGCTATCTGACTAATTAGCATCAAGATGGTCTTCCAGTTTCCCTTTTTCAATGATGAATACAGACTACCACCGCCTGCTGGTGTGGAGAGTTATTTACTTTCCACGCAGGTGCAGAACGTACGTGCTGGTTGACCACCAGCTGTGGTCTTTGCAGTGTGCTCATGTGCAGCTTTTTGGCAGAGACGTGGCGGCATCAGGTGACAGCAGGGGGCCTTCATCACCACTGAGCCTTTAGCAATTTCCAAATAAATATAGTTGCCAACACTGATTTCTGCTCTTGTTGTAGAGGCTAAGCTACACTTCCAGCAGCAGGGAGACCAACCTGATGTCAACACTCTATTAAACCTCCAGTACAACAGCGAACAAGTAACAAGTAGCAGTAACGTTGTTTTTGAATTGTTATATTACACTATGTATTACTGAAAAAAGCAATACCATTATTGTAACGCATTAAGAATGTACTACTGCTCAACACTATTGGATCTGAATCAACTTTAAATACACTCATGCATGTTAACTACCTGTGACACTAAGGGAGATGCAGTGATATTGAGGAAGAAAGTCTTTGCTAATGATATCGTCCCTTCACTCTCTCTTGTCATTTTGCATCCTGACAATACAGCTTTAGAAGAGAATGTGGCTTTCCTTATTGACTGGCACTGCAGTCATTTTAAATGAAGCAATTTTGAATCATCCATGGCCCAGTGGAGTGTTAAACATGTAGACTGCAATTAAGCGATGATAACAAATGCGGCATTAAAACTCTGGGGCATATTCTGTCAGTCCCTGATAAATAAAATGTTTAGATTGACTGTGGGGGATGCTTACTAACTGCGCTTTCAACGAAAACATAAGCAGGCAATTTTAACAAGAGAAATGCCACTGCCTGTGAGTGACAGAGCCATGTGTTAATATGATTCTAATGCACCGCAGAGGCATGTGGAAAAAAAAAAATAACTAGATGGAATAAATTCATTCTAGGAAATGCTGAAAGAAATAAATCTACATCCCAAATGTCAAACAAGATATTGAAAGAAGATGGAGTGTCAAAGGCAGCCTGACTTCTTCAACTACATCAAGGCACCTTGAGTGTGGTGGCCGTTAATGTATTCCAAACACCAAGACGGTTTCTTAGAGCCCAGCTGTCCCTGGCTGCAGCCCAACCGCCAATCATCTTGCAGAGACAGACTCATTCCAAAGTTGAGCCTAAGGCAGAGTTGAAGCGGAGTACAAACATGAAGGAGAACCCATATGAGAAAGGAACGAGGTGAAGGGAGAAAAAAAATGAAATAAAATGTGAAGTCCGGGAAGTGAAATGTAGCCTCTGGTGGAGTTAAAGCGGTGTGTGAAATACTTGTGGCTTACAGACATGTCTTTGATTTGATTTATTTGATGACCTTAAAAACACAGTGGGAACAAATGAAAACATGACGGATGCCTCAAGAATGAAGAGACACGCTTGTCAGTGGTGAACAGCCACAAAATGAGGAAAAAATCCTGAATTCAGATTGGAAACAAGCTATAAACTACTGTCATGTACAATATTTACAGTGTGTCTATGATACTAAAGCAGTTCTTTCACCTCCAGTCTTAATATGTCAGTGTGTTTTTATGTTACTTTCATTTGCACATGGTTCATGCACAGTTTACAATAATAGAGGTGACAGATTTACCACTTAAAATTCTAGTAATAGTAATGTTTTAATCAATTTCTGATTAAAGACAGAAGTAATTAAAAGCAGCCCTACCAATCTCCACTTTTCATTCCATCATAATCCTATTTTTATGCCTCTGTGCAGGCGTCAGCCATGGCCAGAGGCATTATGTTTTTGGGTTGTCTGTCCATCTGTCCATTCATCCGTTCCTCTGTCTGTTTGTTCATCTGTCCATCCGTCACCGTGACCTTGCATCTGCCCCATTCTTCTGAACCAGATATTTCAAGAGTGCTTTGAGAGAAATTTCTTCCAATTTGGCACAAACATCCACTTGAACTCAACGATAAACTGATTACATTCGGTTGTCAAAGGTCAAGGTCACTTTGACCTCACAAAACATGCTTTTGGTCATAGCTTAAGAATTCATACGCTAAATTTGACAAAATTTCACACAGATGTCCAATAGGATAAAAATAATGAAGTGATTTGATAGCCAAAAGGTCAAAGGTCAGCATCACTGTTCATCATAATGTTCTGCAAAAACACAACAATGGTGATTCAGTCAGGAACACTTTAGTCCAAGAAAACCTTATTTCCATTAGTAGTGTTAAATTTGGCGGTATGGCTCTGTTCTGGGGCCTCTCTGCCTTTCAGCAGTCCTACAGAAATGACATTGATAAGTCAGACACAACATGAAAACACGGAGCTGGGGTGGAGGCTGGTTACAAAGTGGCTTGCAAAGGAAGCAGCAACAGTCGGCAGGCCAGAGCAGTTTAAACAGGGCGCCCTGACTGAGATTCGCCAATTGCTTGCATACAAAGGAATCATGTGATCTATCAGCTGACTCCCTTCCATCAATCAGCTGCTCCATCAGTTGATTGGGCTGTTTGAGATCAGCTGATGTAGCTGGGATGTGAGCTGAGCTTGACATAGTGTCCTGCCTGAACCAACACTATGCTCAATTTTTTCAGTGACATAGCAGGAGGTGAAGGGCTATTTGTGTATGTACCAGAGCACACCTATGATGTGCACACATGCATGTATGCGCATGGTTAAGTAATGGCGCATTTCGAAGGTTATGCAACCACTGTTCCTACGGTAATGGTGAATGGACTGTACTGGTATAGTGCTTTTCTATTCTTCCAACCACTCAAGGCACTTTTTACACTACAAGTCACATCCACCTGTTCACATACACAGTTACACACTAGTGGCCGAGGCTACTGTACAGATTAAAACCTGCTACTCAGTAACCATTTCTCGCACTCACACAACAGCCATCGGGAGCAAATTTGAGGTTCAGTATCTTGCCCAAGGATACTTTGACATGATGACTGGATGAGCCGGGATCAAATCTTCCGATTAGTGGCTAGAGTACTGTTAGTCAATGCGGGAATTGACATCATCATGCAGCATCATGAATCAAGCAACACACCTGAAATGTCAATATAATAATTGTGATAGTGATTGGATCTTCAGTGTGTATGATTTTCAATCGGATTATGTGAACTACAAATATTCTTTTTCCTTACTTGTAGAAAAAAATGGCGGAGCATTGTTCCGATGCATTCCCGCAGTACTACACCCCATCACTGACCATATCTCAGGATCAGAAGGGGAGACATTTGGTCGGATACTGAATTGGCGACACTAATCTTGGGTGCCCATCTTCTGGTGAGTGTATAGATCTTCTGTGCTGCCGAGCTGAAGATGTGTGTGAATCATCTGTGTTTTAGAATATTTAGCTTCTCTGCAGCAAGATAAATATATTCAAAGCATGTCTACTGCCATGACTACATATGAGTCTGGATAGACATGAATGTAAACTGTAACTTGACTGGTTGGCGGAGGCATATAAATGCAATGCGGTTTATTCTAGTTGTGCTTATTTTACGTACTTGCTCTTGTGATTTGGGTTTTAAAAGCTCTAAAAAAAAAAGACACCACCCTCCAAACTCTTCTGAACTCCAAACTCTACTCTGCTGATACTGAATATCTGCCTTAATACAGCACCATGTACATCTCCCTCCTTATGGAGAAATCCAAAGCTTGACAGGCCTGCAGACCCTAGTTACTGTTGCTAAGCTATGATTGGGGAGGGGGTTAATTCATAATTAACAGTAATACACATGCAGCATCTCGTAGAGGGTAGTTAGCAGAACAGCTGCTGAGGGTTCTTACTGCATTTCATACCAGAGTTAGAATCAGCTTTAATTGCCAAGCATGTGAGCACATACAAGAAATCTGACAGATTCTTACATAGTGCTCAGTGTACAAACACAGAACAGACAACAAGGACAGCAAAGCTGAACAAGGTAAATGTAAAAACTTGATTATTATATACGGATATGATAAATTGATGGTTTGAGTATATAATTAGACAATAGTGCAAAGGTTGCTGGAATAAATAATCAGGTCGATTATACGCATGAGGCAGGTGGATATGACAGTGTACACAGCATGCTTAGGCTATGTTTAGATACATACATGTTCACAGCCTGTATTTACAACTGCAGAAATACATAATGTACTGGTGAAGTGGGTGCTTGGTGTTAAAGGGTTGTTGTACAGGGATTGTTCCTGATGCTGTGTGACTGGTGTTAAGTGTTCATTATAGTGACAGCCTGTGGACAGAGACTGTTCTTGTGTCTGTTTCTTTAGCATACAGTGTTCTGTAGCACATACCAGAGAGGTGATGTCACTGACTTTTTTTTTTTCTTGTAGCAGCAGTATTCACAGAAAAGAGAGGTGTCGGTATGTTCTGTACAAAGTGCCCCATCTCCCATGGGTGCCACCCCTACATTTCTGCTGTAAGACTCTGGTTTCAATGATACTGACCCCCACAGTCCCTTTCTCACTGCAGCAACAGAGAGGAAGTCGAGGTGAGGGAAATTGTCCTTGAAACAAGTAACAATGGCTTCAAGTGGAATGTGACACATGTCTCCAGGGTCTGACAATATTAATCTATCTGCCAATCACCACAGGCACCCAGTCCACTCCAGCACCCCCAGAGTGTGTATTAATTAAGATGCTGTCACACTAAACGAAGAAGTATTTGGTGCATAACAAGACAGTATCTCTAAAGTCATTATCCTGCTGTGTGGATGGCAGAATGCTTTTATGTTATTACTCAAGTGACATTTTTTACAACATTTTTTTGATGACATTTTTATGCATTGTAGTTTTATGAAATAATGCACTGTGAATGTACCTGTCGACACTCGTCTTTCTGCTGCTGTACTGTATATATAACGGGCTGAGTTATTCAATACTTAATTTATCACTCTAACATCTTTGTCTGCGGTGTTAAAGACTAGCACATAGGAGACAAGGCAAATCAGACATTTCTGTCAAATCAAGTCTCAAATCTAAAGCAGGATGGAAGTAAAGGACATTGTGTGCGCCAGCTGACCGTGTTTCCACAGCTCGGCTATATAAAGAACGTGGTAATGTGACTCAATGACAGGGACTTGGCAAAAAATGAGGCTACCTTCCTCAAGGGTCCCTGTCCGTTTCAGAGGATAATTGAAAATAATGTAAAAATAGTCGTGTGCTGAGGACATGGGTTAACTCTCTGAGGACAAGGTCAAACCCTCTCCCGTTACTTTAATTTCCACATGATTAATTACACACCCTCAGTTGGTTGGGAAGCATGTTTTACATGTTCTGGAGGATGTTTTACACTGATTTCCTAAACTAATGTGATTAAACCATGCTGGGAGACTGGTTCTGAGGTTGGATCAAAATGCACATATGTAATATAAAACATATGCAAACACACACTGGCTTCATTCATATAACGCAGTGCTGCTTCTTTTCTCGGCTTCACACCTCCCTCTCTTCAAACTGACATGATAGCTTTGAATCTGATCATCTCAAAGCTGATTGTTCTCCGCAGAAGGACAATAGACAGACAGACAGTGAAATCAAAATGTTCACACCAATCAGCTGTCAGATTTCAAGTACATCACATGCAGGGTTTTGTTGCCATGGACACTGCTCGTACGAAATAAAAAATTCATCTTTTTTTTTTTATCTACAATCAATCAGGAAATAAACTATATTCTTAGATTGTAATGAATGTTTCAGCCTTTAATCTTCTTAGAAATCCATGATACGGCCGGAGTAATCCCACTTTGATTTTCCAACTGATCAGAGGAACATGATTCTAATCTAGAGGTCCAATAGGATTACGTCAATAATGAGCGTGATTACACAACAGCACAAGGCTGAACTCGTACTGTTAATTCAATCACTTCATGTAAAACCTGACACATTTACCCCCAGTAATAGCTTTGAATCAAATGCATCAATTCTCTTAGCACTGAAATGGAGCAAGTGTGTTAATTAGTAGCTTCCCCTGGATGTGTAATGCATTTTTGCTGTTTCAAACTACTTAATTAACAGCAGAGCTACTTAGCAACTCTCACACAGGCATCAGTAATGTGCAACAGAAGTAGGATTGAGGAGCATTTATAAAATTGTCATACCAATCCAGTGCCAAATACCAGTTCTGTCCAATAGAGTACTTCATCTGATACCTTTTCTTTCTTCTTTTTTCAATACACATCATGTGGATGGAGGCATTTAGTTGTGTAAAATGCTATGAGAATCCACAGGCAGGTAGTATAGCCATACTTTAGAATGTTTTAGTTGCATCTCGGCACGCTGAACTACCAATTACATCAAATACACCGCACAGCTCACTGTGCATGTGTGACCACATAGGTCAACTGTGCAAGCAGCTTATTATGACCCATCCTGATATTTAATTTAAGGTGGAACCCTCTAGTGGCCATAAAAATTATTACAGGAGCATAGGAGGAAGTGACGTGACATAAAAAGCACCAAAGTCCATGTGATGTACAAATATGGAAGACGCCCGATAGGGATGGTGGGAGGGGTGTTGAATGGGTCAAACAAATACAGGACTTTCACCGAGAGGAGTGGTGTTCGCATCCCAAAGTCAACAGTGACGTCTTTAAATAACAACTTAGCCTAGTATGCTAGTATGTGTAGCATGCAGCGCTAGTGACATACCGTAAAACTTCAATTAAAAGCGTAGTCCAGTATAAACGCCTAGACCCCTTTATTAGCCCGGTGTGGCTGCACATGTTGACAAATAAACGCCTGTCTCAATTAGTAGCCTGGTCTGGTTGCCAAGCAATTCATTTTTTTAACAGAAGTTCTTCATATTGATAAAACCGGATTGTTGGCTACCTCAAATTATGTTTACATTCCTCGATTATCCTGAAAATTATTCTTATTCCTTTAGTCCATCAGGGTACTCAGATCAAAAGAATCAAAAGGGTTCAAATGAATGATTCATATTTGATATGTTATCTGAAGCCAAATTTTTTAATGAGTAATATTCATACTGGTTTAAATAAACAATTTGATTGTATTTCCCAATCTTTGTTGAGCAACAACTCTGTGTGAAAGTAATCAAAGGCCTGTCCCATATAGACACATGTCCCAAATATAGGCCTGTTGAAATCTGTGATTTAGGCATATAATAGCCCGGGCTAATAATTTAAGTTTTACGGTATGTTAAGTGTTGTACGTGACGTATGTCAAATGACATACATGACATTACGTTAGTGACAAAAGTACTTATTTAGAGCCAAATTAGGATGTTTTTCCTAAACCTATCCAGGTAGTTTTAGAGCGGAATATGTGTCATTTTGGGACCGGTCAAATAAGTCATTTAGAAAGTCATTGGAAGTCATCCTATTCTGTCAGTTAGGTATAAGAAATTTGACCTCACCACGCCACAGACTGTGTGGGTTGTAAATGCAGCGGTAGTGGGTCAATCATACATCACATTAAATTGGAGAACGCTTGCAAGCAAAACCACCAAGAGTCTTTTTGTACTAAAAGCATCATAGAGGGGGCGTCGGTAGCATAGTGGATAGTGCCGGCACCCCATGTACAGAGGCGATGCCTCGCTGCAGCGGTCACAGGTTCGACTCCGGCTTGCAACCCTTTGCTGCATGTCAACCCCCACTCTCTCTCTCTCTCTCTCTCTCTCTCTCTCTCTCACCCCATTTCAATCTGTCCTGTCCATTAAAGGCAAAAAGTCCAAAAAATAATCTTAAAAAAAAAAAAGCATCATAGAGAACTTTCAGTACTACATGATACTGGGTTATTTCAGTCGATACAAGTTACAGAAGTTATTAAGCACCGATACCCAGCCCTAAATCTAACCAAGGTAAATCAAACACATGCAGTACTTGCAAAGAAACACAACACACCTGCAGTTAAAGCAGGGGTGCCACATACATCCCACTTTGATCTCAAGTGGGCCGGACCAGCACAATTGCATAATAACCTATATATAACACCACCTCCAAATGTTTCCCTTTCTTTTACTGTGACGCACATTCTGAAAATATTCACCAACTTACAAAGCACATGATGAACAGCATAAAATGTTAAGAAAATAATAAGTGCAATTTCAACAATATGTCTCAGCTTTTCCGCATTCAGTCAGTCGACTACTCACTTTACATGTGCATTTTTCCATACATTTCCACTCCTGCATAGTAATGCTTTTTTCAGAGAGCTGGGCTCTTGGGTGGAAAAGCCTCAGAAGCTGCATTTTAAGGCTCATTTGTAATCTCTTTTTGCTAAAAATAGATATTTTCATGTCAAATGTTGTGACTGTTAATGACCACGTATTTCCATGCATCCTTCACGTTGGCATAGATACATCCAACAGGTGGCACTAGAGGGCAGAGTCAACACTTTCTGATAAACATGGTGACAGTGGAGGTCGTAAGTGTTGTCAACAGTGGTGGTCTGGGAGGCCATTAAATTATCACAATATGTGGACGGAGAATTCCTTTCACCATATTACTGATACGTTTTGTTCTGCCATTTTTTGAATGTCTTTGTTGTGTCCTATGGTTGTATCTTGCTTGAACCATGCTTCACTGCCCCGACGACCTCTGATGGTACTGCTCTGTTTTATCCATATCAATACAGGACAGGAGGCTCATCTATTGTTGAGCATAAAAGAGCCATGACATGAAGTAGGCTACTCACTGTTTAACTTGCTCCTGAGACCTGACACCTCTTAGCCCGAACAAGTGCATCAATATTAGGTGTGCAAAGTCATCCAGTGGGCCGGTTTGGGCCCTTTGGCGGACCAGTTCTGGCCTGCGGGTGTTATGTTTGACACCCCTGCGCTAAAGGACACCGTACAAATGGATCCTCTCATTTAAACTGAATGAAAATCTATCTAATGAATAGGAAAAAGCATTGATCACAGCAGAATCCTGAACTTAATCATTATATTTCCAATACAATATACTTAATACTGAAGAATATGTACAAGTCTGGAGTCTGTGATTGGCATGAGGTTTTATTCCTGTCCTCTCAAGGTCTCCAAAGCATTTACTCAGCAACACTTCAAAAGGTTCCACAACACACTGAGTGGGTGCATGATTAATGTCATTTACTGCTAACCACCCTTACTTAGTAATGTACGCACTGTAATGCACTCTAACTCTCAACTCTCTTGAGCTTTAAAAGGCTTTCAAGTTGTTGTATTTGATTTCAGCAGGATTTTTAATGTGTCTACTTTGCAGTGGCAACTTGCAAATGGCTTAGCGCTTGCTGCCTCGCATTAACGCTTGCTCTAAAGCTGTAGTGAGCCTGATTGAGCAGTCCATCTTACTACAGTTGCTTCAGTTTCTTCCAGGCTTTGTTCATGCTGGCAAGGGAAAAGCGGCGAGTGTAGCTCACGGTATGGTATACAGTCGTGTGAACTCCAGCGCTATCGTGGAAGTAGGAATATGTACATTGTGTGTGTGTGTGGACAGACGTAAAAAGTAAATGGGAAGGAAGGAAAGTAATAATGAAAGTTTTAAGTGGCTCAGTCCCTTACTGCAAGCGAGATCAGTCAAACTTTGAAGTTAGAAAAAGAAACATTCCAAAATCAACAGCCCCTGTAATCTACAAACACAACAGAGACAGAGAGTTGCTAGCGGGAGCCAGTGCCGAAGGGAGATCCAAGGCAACTTCAGATTTGTCAGTTCACACGCACACAAACAGGCAGAGACACACACTCCTACTCTCCCAGCTCTCCTTAGAAACACACTTACAGGCAGAGAGACACACACACACATACCCCTAAAGACACATTCACTTCCAGACACAAATGTGTGCCTTCACATTCATACACACTCACGCAAACTACAGACAACAGACTTGTGGGGTTTGTTGTCAAGATATCATAAAGACAAAGAGCCAGCCTCCTCTCGGGATGACCGAATTTGATCAAAGCAAAGCTTTGTCCCAAGTCAGGATCACTTTTCAACTTCTTAAGCTAATGAACAGTTTATACCGGCTAATGAAGTCGGCGGCAGCTAATGAAGTTGACAGTGTTTTTGTGTTGTTCACAGCACATTCTAAGAATAACATTGTTACAGTATTGCCGTACAAAGGCGAACAGCAGCGAGGAGTGAAAATGAGGAAAATGGTTTCACAGTCTCTCTCCACGAGAACAAGCATGTCAAGGATAATCAATGTTCCCGTATTTTTGGATCATTTAATTCCCGCAGTTCTCCTTCAGTTATGAGAAATGTCACATGTAGAAGTGTGCCGAGGATCTCTCTCTGTACTGTAGCTATGCCTCCAAGCTGCCAGCCTACCACCCCCAGCAGTCCACTTGGCCATATTGTTGATGTGCCATAAAATACAACTGTAATTGTCCATTAATCTAAGGTTGATCAGCATTCATTATGGCGCATGCAGGGAGGCCATTGAAACACTGCATGCCTTGTATTGCATAATTTTACACAGTGGCTTGATGGCTTAGTTTACAAGATGGCTACATTTATAATGTTGGTATAATTCTTGTTCAGAGGGAGAGTGAGTGATCCTCCAGCCTGTACAGGAAATTAGCTTCAAGATGTGGAGAGAATATGCAGCGTGTGAGTAAGGTATTACATATTGCAATAATGATCTGAATGAAATGGAATCCAATTTATGTGTACTATTTTGTGGCTTTGATTACATGTGCTGTAAATGTAGTCCCTGAAAGTGTACGGCCTTGACAGCCTGTGCACAATATAATGAAGTCAGATTATTTATTTATTAGGGTATTAATACAGTTTCACCATACATTATTGCTTTGATCTACATGCAATCGTCAGCATGCTAACACGCACCCAATGCCAGTGCTAATTTTAGCAGGTATAATGTGTACCATGTTCGCCATCTCATACTGTGTTCACACTCTGAGCAACACAACAACAGCATGACCAGCTATATGATTGCCAAGTTGCTGTTAAAGTGTTGGTCAAACGCTTGTTAATGTAGTTACGTCGTCACAGGCTTGTGTGTGTCTGCTACTTGCCACAAAGCACCTCGACTGAATGTCATCCGAACTTTAAAGATCTATACTTTTGCTTAATGTCTGAGTTTGCACTTCACCACGCCATTGGAGCTCTGGATAAGTAGAGGCTTTGTTTTGTAGCATGTGACGCCCATCTGCAGTGATGTGTTGGGTTTCAGTTTGTAGCTTCATGTCACCAGCTTCCACTGAAATCGACTTGTCGCCTGTTGCCATGTCACTTCTAGCATGAACACAGCATTAGCTTAGCGCATTAGCGTGCTAGCATTTGCCAATTAGCATTATATACAAACAGGCAGGGCCACTGCGGGCCATTTGGGTGCCCAAAGCACAATTGCTTTGCTGTTATGCTAACACGTGACAGAAGAAAAGTCACAATATTTTGCAAGGTTTGCATATATATTCCACTACAGAACTATAAAACAGGCATTGTTTAGCAGTTGCGGGAGGTTTCTCAAAAGGGGAACTGCCCATTGGTTCGACAGCCCATTGTTCCGACCATATTAAACTCATTGTTCCGAAGTCCGTTCCAAAATCATCATGATGCCCTGTGGTTAAGGTCTGGTTAGGTTTAGGCACAAAAAACACTTGGTTAGGGTTAGGAAAAGATCATGGTGTGGGTTAAAATGAAAAAGAAAGTGACAAACACATAAGCCATGAGCCTGCTCCACCTCAAGCCGGTTGCGGCGCACCATACGCCCACCACGAGCCGTTCAGCACCACGGACAGTGCACGGACTAATGGGATGTCGAACCAATGGGCTGTTGAACCTATGACATGGACCCTCTCAAAAGCACATATGTCTGCATTACCCGGCTGAAAGGTTGGTAGGTCATTATATGACAGCTTCTGAGGGAGTTCTGCAGTGATATTGATGGCAGCTTGACCATTAAGACCTTCCTGTCCCATTGTTGAATGCAGGTATGTTTTAATAAGCTTGAGTTTCGAAAAACTTTGCTCAGCAGAAGCAACTAACTGTATTAATAACTAAGATTCTCAGTCACCCAGGTCATGGTAATCTTAAGTGCTATATCGTAGGCAACTGAACTTGTTTGAGTTTCTCGAAGACGGTTCACCTCTCATCCAAGAAACTCAAGCAAGTTCAGTTGCATACAACGTAGCACTGAAGTGTACTGTGTTCACTGAACCAGCGGCAACGCTGCTCAAACCACTTGGTGTCTGAAAGGGCCTTAACTGAAAGAATTAATGCAGTATGTATGATTATGATTGACGATGATCATATTGAACTGTTTTGGTGCCTCCTCTGGCACCAGTGCCGTACACGCAGCGCATGATGCACATACCCATTGCGGCGCTGCAAACAGGGCTGATGGATTCCAAAATCTACCAGCCACCCAATAGATTACCTCTGTTTTGTTTTTTTCAGCTGGTGAGCGAAGCAAATCTAGCCGTCACTCACATATTTTACCAGTATTTGGCTGGTGGCTGGTGCTAATTTGCAACCCTGTATGCAAAACACAGTTTAGGTTGATGGAAGTGTCATTTAGTTTGGCAGGTTTTTGGTCATTAATCTCTATAAACACACATTTGCATATATATGCATTATCTGTAGGGAATGAGACATATTTTAGTGTTGGAAGCGTTCTTGTATGGCGCTAGATGGATTGTCAGAGGATTATTACAATTCATCCTGAGGGAGACATGAATTCCTGCACCAAGTTTCATTACTATTCAATCCTTTCAAAGTTGATATTTCCACATAGACCAAATTGTAACTCATGAGGCTCATGAGGGTTATGCAGATGATTCCACATTAGATTTCAGCTTGCGACAGCTGAGCTTAAAACTTAATAAAAATTCATGAAAACCAATTAAACCATGATTTGGACCTTAGATAAAAAGATAATTGTATCTGAATCTGAGAGTGGACATTTGCTACCTGGAAATTTTGTTTACCAGGATTCTGATCTGACCTGTTGTGATATTGCTCTGCTGCAATGTGTTGACGGTCTGTGCTCATCTGCCAAAGACAGTAAAAATACTTGTGATGGGTTCAATCCAGCCATCTATGACTTCAAACGAATGTGGCTCATCAATGGCCCCTACTCTATTTCTTATCCCACTCCTTCTGACGCCCCTGATTGGACCACGCCAATCTTCAAATGCGGCTTTCTTTGAGATCTCTGTAAAGTTTCATGAGCCACAGGTGGGACCAATGCCCCCTTCCTTACTTCCTACCCCCTCACTTCCAGCCCCTAAAGTACAGTATTATATTCAAAACAGCAAAATACACAAAACAGCTTCTGTGGTTGTTACCGCTATAATAGATTCCAGAAGGACCACGTTTGCTGTGATCACACACACACACACTCACAAAGTGAAAATAATACCAGCCTTTGCTACGTTGTCGTGGCTTGTAGCAATATATTGTGCAGGCCTGCCTCAAATGCATCAAACTTCTTTATTTCATGGTGAGAAGGATCAGCACTGTCCTTTGGATCAAGCATGCTTATACTGTAAGTGAAATCCTGCACCACCTGCCAATCTCTTCCTTGTAATAAAAGTGTGCTTGCTCAAACAAAAGACGGTACGTGCCTTCCTCTACATTGGCATAGCAAAGAGAGGAAAGTCACAAATCACTTATGGGCCGAGAGACAGTTTTACTGCGGCAGTAACTCTCCCTCTTCACAGAAACACACACACCAACACTGCGGGTCGACCACAGCGGCATGGTTGCTAGGAAACACCCTGGGGCCAGCTCCCTTAGTATCTGACCTGATTAGTTAATTGCAAAAAGTGAGCAAGTGGCAAAATTGCTCTAACCGTCATCGACATCACTCACTCAGGTTGCAACTCTCCTTTAGTTTGCTGGTGATGGCTGTTTAAAACCATCTCCTTAGTTAGCATGTTGTAACACATTAAGACACAGGGAAGGGAGGTAGTTCTGTAGCTCAGTAGACTTTAGCTGTCTTTCGTCTGTCAGTGGCTTAGCACAAACACTGGAAACCTTACTAATACGCTTAATATCTTTTGTGTACTCCAAACAATAAACATAGTGTGAAAATGACTATTAGCAGTTTTAGCAGGGGCTAACCTGCAGACAGAGCCAGGCAAGCTGTCCCCCTGTTCCCAGTCTTTATGCTAAGCTAAGCTAACTGACTGCTGACTCCAGCTTTACTTTTATTCTACAGACATGAGAGTCGTGTCTTCTCATAAACACACGACACAAAGTAAATAAGTCTATTTCTGAAAATGTAGAACTACTCTTTAAAGAACGAGGCTTTTGATTTCCCTTTGTGTGTCGAACTGTCAAGTTATTAAATGATTGAATTAACAGTGAAGTAATTGTCAGGAAGAAGAACTGAATTTAAACTGAAGTCTGACACTGAAACCAAATTAAAGTGCTCATTATGTTAAGTAAATGTCAGATTTTCAATCACGCCTGACACTGATTTACCCATTATCTAAAAGGGTGCGTGGGATCCAGTGTTACTGAAATAATGTTACACTAATTAGCTACAATAAACCAGACCTTTCCATGACCTGTTCTTGATTTATATAACACAATATTATTCTCTACATGTAAAGTAAGTTCAAGAAAATGTTTGCTTTTATTGAGAGAAAAAAAAATAACTAACTCATGAACACTCACACAAAGTAGATGACAGTAGGATCAAACAAAATTATTATAATTAATATAATTAAATCTAATGGAGCTAAAAGGGGTATTAAATCTATAGTGTCTGTCTTAACTTTAAGTTAAACTACCTTGACATACACTCAACAGGAACTTCATTAGGTACACTTCTCCAACCGCTTGGTTAAGCAAATAGCTAATCAGCCAATCACATGGCAGCAACTCAGTGCATTTAGGCATATAGACATGGTCAAGACGACCTGCTGAAGTTCAAACCGAGCATCGGAATGGGACAGAGAGGTGATTTAAGTGACTTTGAACGTGGCATGGTTGTTTGTGCCAGATGGGCTGGTCTGAGTGTTTCAGATCTGCTGGGATGTTCAAACACAACAATCTCTAAGGTTTACAGAGGATGGTCCCAAGAAGAGAAATATCCAGTGAGCTGCATTTCTCTGGGTGAAAATGCCTTGTTGATGCCAGAGGTCAGAGGAGACTGGGCAGACTGGTTCAAGATGATAGAAAGTCAACAGTAACTCAAACAACAACTTGTTACAACCAAGGTCTGCAGAAGACCATCTCTGAACCAACAACACGTCGAACCTTGAAGCAGATGGGCTACAGCAGCAGAAGAAGAAGAAGAAGAAGAAGAAGAAGAACAGGAAACTGAGGCAACAGTTCACATGGGCTCACCAAAACTGGACAATAGAAGATTGGAAAAACGTTGTGTAGTCTGATGAGTTTCCGATTTCTGCTGCCACATTCAGATGTTAGGGTCAGAATTTGGTGTAAACAACATCAAAGCATGAATCCATCCATCCATCCTGCCTTGTATCAAAGGTTCAGGCTGCTGGTGGTGGTGTAATGGTGTGGGGGATATTTTCTTGTATCATTACACAAATGCCAAGTATGGATTTCTTTTTTATTTTATGAATTATTAATATCACAAATAAAAATTAAACTTTGGTAACTTGCTAGAATAATCAAATCAATTAGTTTTTAAGTCCACTAGAAACAATCTGCTGCAATAAAAATAACTGAAGCAGATGAACAGACTGGAAACTTTATCTTGCTAGACAAGACATATTTTGATAAAGTTTTCCTTTGGGGACATAATTTGCAGTCAAAAAAAGGTAATAAACTACAACATATCCAGTGTATTTTTTATCACAATAATCAGCACATCGCAACATGTTTAAAATCACAACAATATTGTATCAGGACTGTATTGTATATCGTATCATGGGCCTGTGGTAATCCCACCCTTATATGATACACTCAGCCATTCTCATTCTCGGGGCGTCAAATACAGCAGCTTGGTAACTGGCTGTTGGTGTCTAAGGCACCCTTAAACATCTGTATGACATTGTGGTGGATAGGTCAAACAAACACAAGACTCTGAGCCAGGAGACCACTGTTTGTGAGTCGGGCTGCTGACGAAACTGCCTTATTTGACAATTTAGAGTGAGAATGCTTTGGATATACCACATGGCCTTTGTAACACCACTCGCTGAAGAGCTTGTAAATCATATGCAAATATCACTTTCAGCACCAGTGTGATTTTACCGTTCACTAAACCCATCCTTCATCAGTCCTTCATTGAAATATAGGCGGAGAGGACTTTGACTTGTGCCAGAAAATGACCTTTGCCTCAGAAAGGAGTCATTGGTAACCCAATTAAAAGGAAATGTCACGCTGGTAATTGCGTCTCACAATGTGAATCATCTGCGCGGGGTGGCTCACACTGAATCCAGGGACGGGGTGATATGTGGCATTGAAGTCTCTCCGCCTCTCTGCCGCTCCCTGTCCTTCTCATGCACTCTCTGCAGACAGCTAATTCTGATTGTTGTCTGTGCTCTTTGAAGTTGGTGGTTGTTTAACTGTCTCTTGTTAAAAGGGTCCTGCAATTTATTTTGGTTTAATAGTGTGTACTGTTTGTCCAAACTTCCTTTTTGATTTACATATTTCAGTGAATCATATTTAACTATTGTTCAGCTACTCAACTCTGTCAACTCTTTCAGCCTTCTTCCCTTCCCTACATATGTGCTGGTTTTGCTTGACTCGTTTGACTCAGCACGTCAGCCCAGTGCAGCAGGGATTTGCATCTCTGTACAGCAGCACTACCAGCTTTAATGACTGTCTTTAACTGATGACGCCCTTGTCTTAAGTCGATGATGTTGAAAAGCAGCGCCCTCATTATGGAAGATTACTATTGCACTGTGCAACAGTTGTTGGTAGCCAGTTATGATTTTGCTTGGCATCTATCGTTTAAAGCTTTAAATACTGAGACAGGATGACAAAACAGATCTAAAAGCAGAATGAATTGTCCCTTTATTGTCCCTGAATGACGACAAAGCCCATCTGACATCACCCCAGTTTAATTGGAAGTGGTCTGGTATGCTTTGTCCCATCTCCAGAGATGGCCCATGTTGGGCAAAATTTGGCACAGCTCAGTGTGTTTAATCCTGTGGCCTAAGGGCATAGTCACAACTGAGCAAACTTAACATTGATGAATATTGGCCTCCCATTCACTTTCATTTCAGGCAAGCGAAGGGGCAAATAAAACATTCATTTCTGGTATCAAAGCAAATATAAAAAATTGCATCTTTGCATCCTGTGGGGTTCAACTTCAGTGATTGTTGCTATGTCTAACCAGCCCATACTGAATGGGGAACTGCCCATTGGTTCGACAGCCCATTGGTTCGACATCCCATTGGTTCAACATCCCATTGTTCCAACCATATTAAACTCATTGTTCCGAAGTCCGTTCCGAAATCATCATGATGCCCTGTGCTTAAGGTCTGGTTAGGTTTAGGCACAAAAACCACTTGGTTAGGGTCAGGAAAAGATCATGGTGTGGGTTAAAATGAAAAAGAAAGTGGCAAACACATAAGCCGTGAGCCTGCTCCGTCTCAAGTCAGTCGCAGCGCACCATACGCCCCCCGCGAGCCGTTCAGCACCGCGGACAGTCGGACTAATGGGATGTCGAACCAATGGGCTGTCGAACCAATGACATGGACCCACTGAATGATATTGGCCATGAAAAATACAAACTGCCCCACATAAGCGATGTGCTACCTGGCAGTGAGTCAGGAGGCAGGCATGGAACATCAGAAAATTAAAAATACATACAAAAAACATCATATTTTGCTGTATTTAATAGCGAGCTAGCAAGTTAGCTTTAAGTGAGTGTCAAATCTGGCACTGGCCACATTTGACATGAATCGCTTGGCCAAGTCACTCATGTGTGACCGTGCCCTAATGGAAATACTAATCAACTCAGCATGGTTTGACTCAGAGTGGTCAAAAGTGCTAATGGAAATGTCCTATTTTTCTATCAAGCTGTCTGTCAAAGTAGCTATCTTTTTCGAGAGCTAGCTGTCTTACTATCAACAGTATTTGTCTTTACTATCATTATCGGAAGTATCTATCTGTCCAGAGTTGGCACATACAGTATTGATGTAGCTAGCTAACATACTAGCTGTCAGACCACCTAGCCACAGTATCCAGCTTGCTAGTTAATTGTGTAGCTCTCTATCATCATAGTGTGCCACAGGAGTGAGTCCTAAAACCCAGAAATGAGTTAGCATTTCAGCACCTGGTTCCCACCAGGTTAGATGTCTGAAATAAGGTCTGTGGTTAACACAAGCCTAGGAAACTTTCATGTTTTGTTCTTCAGCACAAAATATGTCAGTAAATGCCCCACTCGCAAACTTTAAAGCTTTTTTGTATCCTTAAAAACGTGGTTGCTAACAAATAGCTAAAGTAGACTACAAGCCGCGCCGATCACAGCTTTACAGTCTTGTTATGATGGTGACTTTAGTTCACGCAACCGTATTGTAGTTTGTTTATGGCTAACGTGAGCTTTTGACTTATGGCGATTTCATTTAGGCTTCAGTAATCAAGAAAGTGGCATTGATTTGTGAAGATTATCTCGCTTAACAAATTGTGTAAATATGATAAACATTTGTTTACCACAGAGTTCATTTTCGGAAGAAATCCAAAATACAATGGAAAAATCTCATACAGTTTTTGATGAGGGAACTAGTACGATGCTAACTTCTGTGTCCGCCTACAGAAAAACATCATCCCTGGGACACTCTATATCTCAGATTTGTGCATTTCCTTAGGTTTTGTACTTTATAACAAAACTTTTTTTTTTTTTTTTAGGAAAGTACATAGTAGACTTACAATGGACCAAAGGCCAAGAAAATCTACAAGATAAACTGAAGCAACAAAATTCAAAGCTGTTCAAAATTCAGTCTGTCCTATCTAATCTTGCTATCTATCTGCCTCAATTCCTCCTTTGTCCTTGTAATTTGTGGAACCCAAGACAGAATTTGAGAGTGATGTCTGGCAGGTGTTCAAATACGAGACATTTGTCATAGACCCAAGGTCTAGCAGAGGAGGCAGGAGAGATGTGATTTGATTTTTAAAGTATAGTCCTGACATTTGATTCTCGGGAAATGATTATTTCAAATCTGAAACAGCATTAGTTCTTGCAATTGAGAGATTCAGGTGTGCTAATAACGCTAATATTTGAAATAAATGGACTGGGATCATGGTCGTGACCGAGATCATGAAATAGCCTGCACTACATTTATTGTGAAATAATGTCTCAGAGAGTTATTAGAACAAGTTGAGCATTGCAAATGAATAATGAGATTACCTCTTTCCACTGGCAGAAATTCCCACACAGATACGTATGGTGTACTGTATGTACTGTGTTGTATATTAAGATATAGTGTGCCTCTGATAGCAGATTGTATAATCTTGGGCCTGTTATCTAGATTGCCTATTTTTCACAGCTAAATGTAAATGTTAAAACAGATTCAGGCACAGATGGCTGCTCTGCCTCTGTCCAACAGCACAGCAGATGGGAGGTCTCAGCTTCACAGCCTCACATTCATTTTGCCCTCCATTCCAGTTGTAAATCAAAGTTAGAGGATTTTTTCTGTCTTCCTATCTCCCTCCCTCCCTCTCGTTTGTTAAACCTTGCTTCTCTTATCGTCAGCTGGGGCAGCACATCCTGCAGCCTCATAAATTAGGTGAAAAACACACAGTGCTCGCGTATTGCACGCTTAGTTGATATTTTATTGTTTCAGAATTACAGTGTTGATGCAATACAGAAAATGGATCGTGAGTTTAAAGGTTTGGGCTGAGTACTGTGCTGAGACTCACCTGTTGTGTTTGGTTGTGTTTCCCAAAAGAATACAATCTTGGAAACCATCAACTATCGGTCTGACAATGATACGCCTCTGAGGGCAAAGGCCAATTGCCAGCTGATATACGGGCCAAGACTCGGCTCTTCGGCTTTTGTGCACCAGCATGTGGGCATTATGAGACAGTAGACCCCTGGGCATAGATATGCAAAAGGCCCCACCACATCTTCTAGGTAGGAGCAAAACACAGACTCTGCGCTGGTTTTGCCTCGTTTTGTGTTGTTGTTTGCGTCTCTTTTTCGTTGTTATGCATCTTTTTGTGTCTCTTTGGGGAAATTTTGTGTCTTTTTTGGTTGTATAGTGTCTCTTGGTAGTAATATTAGCCCTTTTTTAATAGGAATTGTGCAAATTTGCAGGAAAGCCCAACCAGTCTTCGTTCAGCATTGGCAGTATAAAAACAAAATTGGGGAGTGCAGCGAAATGGCCCCTGCCTACTTTTGCTCATACAGAATGCGCCTTTTTCGGGGCAATGGGGGCATGAGCAAGAAACAAAACGTGTAGCTCAGCGTGTGATGTAACCAGTGACGTACTCCGAGGGAAGCCATGGCTGGTCAGTCCTTCTGCGATTCTCTCATAAGTCAGCCCGTCCTTTACCGTCCCCGTCATCTGACGGTCAATGGCCTCTTTGTTTATGAGGGCAAGGAGGGCGCACAATTCCTTGTCTCCCCAGTTGCTCATCTTTACAGTGTCTGTCAGGTTTACGTTTCCCTCTTGCTACTAGCTGCTCGCTAATTCCTGCTATCAGCTGTTTCCTGTTTATCCACTGCCAGTGAGTCACACGAGCAGCGTCATCAACAGCCCCTCCTGTGGCGGAAGGGTGCCTCGTTCTTTTTAAGCTAAAAAGGTTCCACCAATATGTTTATCCCTATGTGGCGGAAAATTGGGCACCTCGGATCAACTCACCAATCCGGCTCTGTGTGTCTAAACGCTCGCAGCTTGCCAGCAAAACAGCCCAACCTTCGCCAAAAATCTGGCAGTGTAAAAGGTGCTATTATGTCTCTTTGTGGTAATTTTGTCTGGGTTTTTTGGCGTTCAGTGTCTCTTTGTAATCAATTTGTGTCTCTTGGAGCAGATTTTGTGTCTTTTTCGGTTGTTTAGTGTCTCTTTGTAGTCACTTTGTATCTCCTTGAGGATTTGAGTCTTGTTTGTGGGTTTTTTGTCTCTGTGCGGTAATTTTGTGTCTGTTTGTGGTTGTTTTGCCTGTTAGTTATTTTGTGTCTCTATGAGTTAAATAGTATCTTTTTTTGGTTTATTGTCTCTTTGTAGACATTTTGTGACTGTTGTCATTATGCGTGTGTTGTGTCTTTTTTTCATCTCTTTGTAGTGATTTTGTGTCTCTGTGAGTTTATAAGTTAACAGTAGGATTTTAAATTCAATTCTGGATTTTACAGGGAGCCAGTGCAGAGAAGCTAAAACAGGAGAAATATGATCTTGTTTCTTAGTTCCTGTTAGTACACGTGCTGCTGCATTCTGAATTAGCTGGAGAGTTTTTAAGGACTTACTAGAGCTACCTGATAATAGAGAGTTACAGAAATCCAGCCTAGAGTTAACAAAAGCGTGGACCAATTTTTCTGCATCTTTTCGGGTCAGGATAGGCCTAATTTTCGCAATATTACGCAGATGAAAAAATGCAGTCCGTGAGGTTTGTTTTAAATGAGAATTTAAAGACAAATCTTGATCAAATATTATTCTGAGGTTTCTTATGGTAGTGCTAGAGGCCAGAGCAATGCCATCTAGAGAAACTATATCATCAGATGAAGAGTCTATCTGAGTTGTTTGGGGCCAAGAACAATAACTTCAGTTTTGTCTGAATTTAACATCAGGAAATTGGTGTTCACCCAGGTTTTTATGTCTTTAAGGCAGTTATGAAGTTTAATTAATTGATTACTTTCTTCTGGCTTCATAGATAAATCCAACTGTGTATCATCCGCATAACAATGGAAATTTACAGAGTGATTTCTAATGATGTTACCTAAAGGAAGCATATATAGAGTAAATAGGCTTGGTCCGAGCACAGAACCTCGCGGAACTCCAAAACAAACATTTGTACGTAAGGATGATTCATTATGAACGTGAACAAACTGAAAACGATCAGATAAATAAGATTTAAACCAGCTTAGTGCAGAACCTTTTAGGCCAATTAAGTGTTCCAGTCTCTGTAGCAGAAATTGATGGTCAGTAGTGTCAAACGCTGCACTAAGATCTAATAAAACAAGTACAGAGACAAGTCCTTTGACTGAAGCAATCAGAAGATCATTTGTAATTTTAACTAGTGCTGTGTCAGTTCTATGATGCACTCTAAATCCTAACAGAAATTCCTCAAATATATTATTATCATGGAGAAGATCACACAGCTGGTCTGCGAGATTATTTAAGAAGCCAAAGTAAGTTTTTTGCCTGTTTGTCCTGCAAACTGAGATTTTATATGTGCAGCCAGATAAAAGCAACCTGAACTCACTGAATAAGGGCCAACTGGGATCAGCCAGGACTGGCTGGGCCCTCTTCAGGGTTCTTATCATGTACACATCAGTCAAATTGTATGAGGTTGTACCTGTGATTTTGCTGCAGACCTTAACAATGCCCAGCAACCTGTTTCTGTGCTTTGCATCTCTATATGGTCATTATGAGTCTCTTCCTGGTCCTTACCTATCAATATGAGTGATGTTTTACCAGCGAAAGCCAGGGGGGCCACTTGACACTTTGGGGGCCTGTACCAGTGTCTGTGCCTGGTAGGCATGTGCAGTAAGCCATCCATGTGCGCTGGTCATTGCAGCTAGTCTCTATAAACAGATATCTGCAGACACAGTCATTGTCAGATGATAGCTGCTTTGAGATTGAATTTCTGCCAATGCGTTCCACCTCTCCACACAGACTGTTTACCCACAACTCAAAGACTGACAACAAACTGAAACCAGAAAGCTTCTGATACCAACACCGTCTCCCATTTCTTACACACCCTGCATACATATGCAGATATCCCTAAATATAGAGATTAAAAAGAATGAACCTGAAGTCTTAGAAGATCTGAGGAACTTCCAAAACTCGACAGCCCCATGCAATAGCAACTGCACCTGCTCAAAATTTTCTGAATTAATAAAAATACACAGCTGGTGCTTGTCTCAACATGTCTGCTGTCTCTTGTGAATGCAGCAGAGAAAAAGGCCTTCGCTTGTTGCCAGTCTGAGGGCTTGACCTCAGAAATGTTAGTGCATTTCACTTTTGATAGGATTATCTCCTCCATTATTGAGAGAGAAGGGAGTCTTGCAATGTGGTGATGGCTCTCTTTCATGTATTGTTCCAACATATAATTGCTTCTTTTCATGAATTATGTGGAGAAAGGTTAGGCTGGTAAATCTTACAGTTGCTTGGCTTTAAACTAGATTATCAACTGAACTGAAAAGAAAAGAAAAACACTGGGTTTATTGTAGAATGTGAACAAATTAGTATTTATGGGGATTGCAAGAGGATTCTGTGCTCTTTTATTGTTCTTCTGCTTTCATTCAGAAACTGTGATTGCACTTTAAGAGCAACACAACTTTTCCAAACAGCATGCTGTACATGATGATGTTTTATAGAAAACACTCCGCAGTATGAACACACTTGGTTAGTTGATTAGTACAAAATGATTCGACACCCCTGGGTGAAGATTATTCAGTAGATTTTCTTTAATGCGTATGTTTATCATAATGAATTCAATAAATCAGAAGGCTTCACTGTTTTGGTTGGGAGGAGATTATAAAGCGCCATACTTTTGCAGCTAAATTTAATGGCACGTTCTCATATGCGATGCTGGCAGATGTTCGTTAAAATGGATTAGAGTGCAGGATATCTGCAGCCCCTCTCTGTTTTAATTAACCGATACCTCTGATAAATATTTAAAACCTTGGCAATGACATTGCCACAGAAGGAGGCACCCAAGGGTAGATTAAGCTGAGTTTTCAGTGGGGGTTATACTTTTAAACTACCAAACTCCTCAGTGAAATATTTGAGAATACTTAAAGAGTCTGAGACTTTTGGTTAAAACTTGTTTGAGCTGGAGTGTGTTGATGTGAAAGAGGAGTGATGAGTGATCTGCAGGAACAGATGTGAGGTCAGAACACACATCATCACATACAGAAACACAAGCTAGTGGCCGTATTATCTTTTGGCTGGTTGTGCAGATGTTGCGTTAGCCGGTATCAGAGGGAAAGGTATTATCTGAAAGATGCTGCCTATTATCAGTGTGTATCAGAGCGCGATCGCAGAGGGACTGCAGCGCCATTCATGCAAGTCTGAGCCACACAGCAGCTCCTTCTGGAAAGATCTGTCGAAAATGCCAAACAGCCAATCATCATAACATCCCGTTGAAGTGCTAACATCTATATCGAAAGCTAATTTACTGATTAACCTAGTTTGAAGTGAGAAATGAGTCTCGTTGCGTCCTGCTCTGCTGGCTGCCAACTGTCATCTCTTCACTGTGCGAGCAATGAAGGGAAACAGGGACCATACATTTCATTTAGATACCGAACCAACCACTTCTGTCCCTGCAGGCTTTTTGACACCAGCCAGCGGACCAATTACTCTATCCATTAATTCTGACTCTTTCTCTACAAGCCAGATGGAAAGGTAAAAAGTTTTTGCAGCAAGTTTTGCAAACTAAAAGACAAAATTGACTGGTTGAGCTTACCTAAATCACAGATTAGTGTTTTCTGTTGTGGCACATTGGAAGAAAGTCTTACGTTTATCAGTACCTTATAAAACCATTACAGAATTACAGATTTGATCTGCCACCTTTATGGATAATGTTTAGCTACATTAAGGCAACCAAAGTCATTCATTTAGAGTTGAGTTTCTGACCACCTGATGAATGTAAGTCCGATATTCACTCCTCCTAGCTCTGTTTTTGGTCTCCAGCAATTCTTAAGGAAAATATGTGGCTCTCAAGTTGCTAAATGCTCCACTGTGTTCCCCAGCTAGCTGCTAACTATGTCTGTCTGCTGTTTGGTGCTGAGCAGGTAGTGTACATAGGGGCATCATCATGGGGGGAAAGTGGGACTGGTTACCCAGGGCCCCAGATAGGAGGGGGGCCCTTGAAAAGCCTCGAAGCCTAGTTCTGTAGAGTTTGCGGGGGGTTTTTTGTTTTTTTGTTTGTTTGTTTTTCTGAAGAAAAAAAAACTGAACTTTGTATTAAAATTAGTGGAAGGTCTTCAGAAACCTTCTCACTCCTTAATGGTGCAAAATGGTTTAGTCCGGCCCTGCACTAAGATTCATCTCTAAACAAAGCTAGTGCGGAGTGTTATGCTATTGGAGCACCAACATACACCTTACATACGCTTTTCTCCAAAAATGGAAATCGGGGCTCTAACAAAAGAAAACAAGGGGGAAGAAAGCAAATTAACTTTGTAAAAGAAAATTTCAAAAGGCGCATGAGAGAGATGTGGATCTAAAAAGGACATTTGGGGGGACCCACAGAGACTGTCTGTGCCTAGGGCCCACAATTCGGTGCTACACCACTGACTGTACCAAGGCGGTTTTAGAGCTTTTTAGCTGATAACTTACTGCAGCTGAAAAAACAGTGCCATGCCTTTGTTCTGATAGCTTAGAAAAATGTTGCATTGGACCAAAAGGCCATTTGTCCAGTAGCCCAATATCCTGAAAACAAACACATTGCTGCAGCTCTCTCCCAAACAGACAAAGGCATGACTTGCCCTACTCTGCCTCTGATTGGCTTACCTGATATTCTTATCCTAACCCTACAAATCCCACCACGCATGCCTGAACCTAACCAACCCAACCAATGAAGGCAACACGTACTAGCCAATCAGAGGGCAGGGTCTGCTGATGTGAATTTGCATAGTTTTAGCCATATGCTTCTGTTTGGGAGAGTGGTGATGGAGAAACGGCCCTTTGGAGCAATGCGCGTTTGTTTGTGGGATACCAGGCTGTCGGACAAATAGGCTCTCAGTTCAATGGGACATTTTTTGGCACATGAGCACTTCATCATTACGAGCTGTTGGAATAATGGGCAGTCCCCAAATACACTGAGAACAAGGGTGGATCTACTGGGGTATCACAGTTCAGGCATCTGCCACCCCTAAAAAATGCCTTGCAATCCCATTTTTGGACAGTGTAGTTCAAAATTGTATATATGAAAAGTTGTGGCTAGTCGGAAATTTTCAAGAGCGAATCTTCAGTGATGGAAACTCGAGAGGACACGGGCTGAGTTCACTAGACATCCACGGGCAGCAGCTCCATTGTCTTCTGATCTGGGCAGTTTTTCCATGCAGCCTTGTACTCCCGGTTGCAGCAGAACACAACAACGAATTGTTTTCCTGCTAAATGTGTGTGTAGAGTTGAGAACCTTCAACAATGGAATGTTGAAGCCTATTAAAGATAGATAGATTTTGTTTGGTAGCTAATAGTAAATCATATCTGATTGTGTAAGGGACACAATAATGCAAAGTTTTTGAGATAAATATCTTCATTTGAGGCCTTTTCCAAGCAAATATTGAAATATGTGATTGTTTATGATTGAATCTACATATGTATACTTCTGCCACCCCTAAAAGTCTTCATGCCACTGTCTTGCCACCCCATGAATATTTCTCTAGATCTGCTTCTGTATGAGAGAGTTGGGAGTTAAGTCCTTTTAACCGAGTCTTTGTTCAGCTGACAATTCACCTTCCACGGTTCAAATGTCATTTACCCAGACCAGATGAAGCAGCGGATGCTTACACTTAATTTATCTGAGAAATTAAACACCATTTATCTTGGCTTGGACTCTAACTGAATAATTCTCCTCTGTTGCTCATTAGCATTGGCAATTTTCGCAGTACAGATGAGAAAAGAAAGCTGATTGAAATTCAGATTAAAAATTAAAAGACCATAAGTACAGAGCAAATAAACAGCCCACTTTACCTCCATTGATCCGACAAGTTCAAAGCGACCAGAGGATTGAAGCACTTTTGAATGTAAAAACCCAGACACCATCTCTCTGCACTGTACGCAGTGAAACATCACCATCACAGCAAAGGAAGGGCAGAAACTGAAGTTTTATTTGCCTGCCACTGTTATCAAGATTTAGTGTTGGTTCACCTCCTTACATTAAAGCAATGATAATCTTTCTGACAACTCCTGCATTAGTCAGAGCTTCTGGCAAGGAAACACTCTGCAAAATGTAGCGTTAGCTGTAAGAGAGAAGCTACCCTCTGAATGGTTATGAACGGTGTGAATCCATCAACCAAACCCATGCCATTCTCCAATCTAATCCCTTATCGCGCTGATGAATGAGAGGGCCGCGAATCAGTTTTAGGACGTGCAAGACATTTATCAGTTTAAGTGTGGACTATTCTGATTAGTTCCTCTGAAAGAAGCAGAATTCGACACTATCAGAGAGCTGCATGGTCATTTTTACCGTTTAGTGATCTGGAGGAAGTCATTCATGCTTATATCTCCTAATGTTTAAGCTACTGTATTTTGTCTCATGCAGCAGCTGTGAACTCAAGTAGTACAGACAGAACAAACACCTCAAATATAAGTCTTCACTTGGGTCCGGCCCAAAGCTTTATTGCAAACTTTTTAACCTTCTGTGAGCCGGTGCCAGCCTCAGATCTGCAGCCAGAACTCCTCTGGATTTTCCAGAATCTTGGTTTAAGATTTTCACCATCAGGGACCCAAAGCTTTGAAACGACCTGTGTTATTGGCGCTCAGGCCAACAGGCTATATATTTTTTTTGGTTTTTTTTTTAAGAAATGTTTCACAGAAATATAATGATGGGGAGGCTATAATTTAGGCTCAGATTTTCAATTTGAGGCCACGTCCCTTAAGCAGTAAGTTGAAACTTGACACACAAGTCCAGCTCAATGTGCTTTACAATAATGCTTCAAGAACCATGAAGGGACCACAGCAAAATTTTCCGCCATTTTGAATTTTTTGAAAAACATTTTTTGACATCTCCTCCTAGACAATAGGTCCCATTAATACCAAACTTTCTGTGGATCATCAATGGACAAAGTTTATCAAAAGTTATCAAAAGCTTGTTGACATCTGCAAGTGCATTTTTATGATATTGATCAATGAACTATAGAGGGGGCGTGGCTCAGCACATAAATAGACCGTATTCCTTAACCATTGAGCCAGTCATCATAAAACTTGTAGGAAATGTCCACTTAAGTATCTAAATCATACCCTGAATGAGTGACCACTAGGGGGTGCTACAAATGCATAAAGTTTATATCTCTAACCAGCTACAAAGATTTGTACAAAATTAGGTTTGCGTCATCTAAGGTCATGCCTCAGTCGATGCATATGATTTGGAAATGATTGCTTACATGTCCCTTTCATATGAGTAGAGCAAATCTTGATACATACACAACATACAAACCCGAATATACACTAGTATGTGTGTGTGTGTGTGTTTGCAATTTTTCTTTTCTTTTTTTTGTTGGGTGTGGTTATATCCTGGAGCCAGGCATCAGTAGAGATGGTATCACTTCTCTCTCTGGTTTTCTTTTATCTTGAGCTGGCTTCTAATCTCACGGTGCTCTCGGCCTTCAGACCAGCCACGAGGTTCTTGGTGTTTGCGGTCATCTCCAGCTGGGCAATTTTCTTCTCAGCTGTCTTTGGAGAGGCCATGAGCTTATTATTGGCTCATTTTCGCTAGATGGGAAGCTCTGTATTTCTCCTTCTCCTGCTTGAAGTGGAGGCGCTACATTTCCAGCTGCTCTTCTGCCTTTTTGAAGGCTGCTGCCATCTGTCTGGTCTCTGGTCTCTGATCCTCCAGCTGAAAGTGATGGGAGGTCTGAGATGTCTCCAGGGTCTTCTTAGCCTCCGTCTGTTTTCGGAGATCTTTCTTCATCTGGTTCCTCGTTTGAGCCCTCTCAACTTGGAGTTGGCCTTCTGGCAGCTGCAAACACCTGTATATTACAGTGGGGCTCCAACTTCTTTGCTTCCAGTTCTTTGCCAAGGGCCTCTTTCATCTGCTTGAATGTGGCGTGCAGATTGTGGTTAGAGATGGTAAGCCTCGGGCATTCTTTCCAATCTTGAGCCATCTTGGTTTCCAGCTGTCTTTTGGCACTAAGCTCCAACTGCTGTGCCTCTAATTCTTTTTGCAGGGCATTGTTTGCTACCTTCACCTGCTCCAACTCAGTGTGCAGGTCCTTATTGACAGAAGTCTGCACCTCAAGATCTTTTTGAGTTTGCATCAGCATTGTGCAGATGTTCCCCAGCTACAATTTCAGAAATTCCATTTCACTGGTTTCAGAGTGGCCTTGTTTGGCCTGAGCCACGTTCGTGAGCCACGTTCGTGAGCCACGTTCGTTCTCCGTGACATTCTCCCGCTGTTCTTGGAGCTTGACCAGGAAATCATCCAGCAAGTCCTCTCGGCCATCCAGAACGTGAGCCTGGTCTCATCATCATTCAGTTCCATGTCTCTAGAATTGAATTCTATGGCTTGCAGCTTTGTACTCTGCTGGACCTCTTGTTTGCCTTTTTTGTTAGATTTCGATCTGAGACTGAGCTCAGTTTTGATCGGCTACTATCACAAATGCTCTGAACCAAACTTGGGTCTGAGTGAAATGTGTCTCCAAACTAGCCCAGTAGTGATTTGTAGGTTAATGAATGAGCATCTGTCTGGTCTTAAT
The DNA here is from genome assembly GCF_011397635.1 of Epinephelus fuscoguttatus. Lineage (NCBI taxonomy): Eukaryota > Metazoa > Chordata > Actinopteri > Perciformes > Serranidae > Epinephelus > Epinephelus fuscoguttatus. Next base: position 24,833,156 of record NC_064773.1, on the reverse strand, counting down.
AAAACCTGTGGGAAATCTTTACGGCAGGCATCGCGAACTGTCAAAGATCTTGATCCTTCGCCTTCATGTGATTGGTAAAGCTGCATAAGAGAAGTTTTTATGTTTAAAAAAAAAAACAAAAAACAAAACAAAAAAACAACAACCATCTCTTGCAATAAAGTTTCCACACAGAGATTGGATAATTCACACTGGATCTTGTTAGGAGAGTTTTTTCTGTTGTAACAGAAAGGCAAATGTTTTCAAACAAGAATGGTTGCTCATTATGACAAAAATGTTTCATGTTAAAACAAGATTCTTTGATTCTTTAGTCATGAGCCTTGATGGCAAGAATAAAACCCACAAACTGCAAAGACAGCTGAATATTACATAGAGGAACAATGATTGACAGAAAATGATGCCCTTTAAGAAATGATATGAAATACTAAAATGTCTCTGTAGTTGGAGAGACAAGTAAAGCCTTGTACTCAATTTCACTGTGTGCTTTTAAGATTTCTTAAAATGTGGAGCTAGTTCCAGAACTGTAAAACTGCAGGCCATGCAGCTCAAAAAGATGGGAACTATTTGGAGGTACACAATCAAGTCAGAATTCTGTGTGGATTTGTCACTATGAGAGGAACTTTTGCATCTAAGAAGTCCTGTGTGATATAAAGAGATTCATTATATCCCAAATCACCATGACATTGTGCTAACAAAAATCTCTCCCTAGTAGAAAACTGGCAGTTGATTTGAGATATGTGAAATCAACAAACTTGGTCATTTCTGTTTTCATTATCAGCTGTAACTGTAACATTTAAAGATATATCGTTAAACACGATGGTCTAATATGACGCATTTTGATTAACTAAATCTACCAGCATGGAAGCAACACGATGTGATGCTGTAAACGGGCATGGGTGCAGATCCCGGGGGGGACGGGGGGGACATGTCCCCCCCAATTTCTGAAAAACACAAATTGTCCCCCCCAGTTCTAAATAACCTAAATGATTGAAATTGAACAAATGTACACAGTAGTCCCATATACTAGGAAAAAAAAGGGAAGATGATGAGGAGAATTGGGAATCTGTGAGAGGCGAGAGATGAGAACGTGAGTAGACATAACATGCCTGAGACCCTGAAACAAGAAGTAGCATGAACTAACAGGGAAGCAGTGAAAAGGAGGGGAATGGCTGGCTCCATGTACTATTGGCTTTTTAAGAGAAATAAACAGTAAAGGTAAGCATATGATTCTCTTTGTAGTGCTTTTTGAATGACTTGGTGATGAGCGTCTATGAAATCATGAAATATGCTGGCAATCTCAAGCGCTCTGTGGGCATGATTTGCACGTGTGCAATTAAAAAAAAAAAAAAAAAAATCACAACTGATTGTGTCCCCCCAAACCTGTCATCAGATCTGCACCCATGTAAACGGGGGTCACAGCAAAATGTATTTTAGTTTAAAAAAAAAATGAATAAGGGGTCATACACATGCCGCGTTTTTTTGCATGCTCAAATTCATTGTTTTCAATGAGGGCGCATGGCAGGCGTGCTCAAATGTCAGAGCAATGTCATCAAGGCACACACGTGTTCCTGATCACCTATTTTCCGGTTGGTGAGAGCTGCGCAATATAAACCAATTTCAGCTTTTGGAACAGTGGTGCGCACCACATGTCATGTGACAAGGAACAACCAATCACAGTTGAGAGATATCTTTCCCTTCTTCTGTAAATATCATACTGTAAATATGGAGAAGAAGTTGATCATTTTGGTGCAGGGCTACCACAGCTTTACATCTAACCCATGGACGTTATGCCCACACACTTGTAAAGAGCGCCTGAAAGAAGATCAGCTCTGCACTCTTCAGGTAAATAGGCTATACAATGCTTGTTAAGGTTGCTTAGCAACCTTAGATGCACCCTCTCGCTGCACTCTTGAAAGCTGGCTCAAAAAAGGCACAAAAGTAGCACCCAGCCTTGTGTTTTCCAGGCAGTCAAAGACACGGCATGTGTACGGTCCCTATATATCACTTATATTTGGTATATTTTCACCGCTTTACTTATACTAACTGATGAAGGTCACCTAACACAAATCTTCATGACATGTTACTTGTGCGAATACTGCCACTGGAGTGTTGTTGTTTTTTTTGTTAAGTATGTAGTGAGTGGCAAGTATTCTCCCTTCATAGCTGTGCTAATGGTTGTGCTTGCTAACTAACTTCAGATCACAGCTAACAACTAACTTGGTTTGCAGTTAAGTGCAACTGATAGCTAGAATCAAGTGATGAAAACCAATGAACACAGTCTCCATGCTCTGAACCATCACGAACCAAGACGACAACAGTCTATTATGTTTCATACTATCACAGCAGGGAATTACTGCTTCACTCACTCATTTTTCACCTTTGCCAATTAAGAAACAACTTGAATTACTCAGAGCATTTTAAGATGCAACTCAACAAAATAGCTTACACAAATCACAAATATATCATTTCAGAACTTACCATATAGCCCTATGGCTTTGCTCACTAATCTCCAAGCCTGCTCCTTTTTCAGTTGTCCACAGATGGCGGCACTAAGTTTGCCCACCATTCTGGTCCTTGGTAACATCAGGAGAATCTCAACTAGATCTCAACAGTGATGGGCTTCCACAAAATACCGTCACACCTCTTCCTAGCATATGTGAGTGAGTATTCTGAAGAATGGAGCACAAAAGAGTGTCCAAATAGACTTGGAGCAACAACTAGATTCAGGGACCCTATAGAGCTCTGTAAATAGGCTGGAGGTATACAAAGCTTCGCCAGAACAGAGCCAAGGTGAGCGGTTGTTCAAAGAATTTGTGTTTGATTAGGAAGAGGTGTCACACAAATTTCACATCATTCACATCGTCCGGCACAATTTTGTGTCTCTTGGATTATTCGCATTGACTCAGTATGCAATCTTAACACGACTCTGGTTTGAACACAGCATAAATTAACTGAGTTAAGGGTGCTCATGTGGCCTCAGAAGCTGCTGCTCACAAAAAAAATTACATAGTGATGCTTCAGCATAATATTCTTAACTAGCTACATACGGTACATCAAGTAGTCCTTAAGCAGTAACCTGAAATAAAGTAGACCATTTCTCAGTGTATTAAAAAGAACGTTGCCACAGTGTTTTCACCAGGTTTCAGGAAATAAGTTAATTAGTATGATAATGAAATCACTTCTCGGCACTCCAGGTGTACCAGCACGTGGTGGAGTCTCACACTCCTGTGATGTCATAGATTCTCTGCGAGGGTCAGTCTAATTAAGAACCTGAGAGCAGCAGCTTCATTATCTGCGGGTAAATTCACATCTAAAGAGAGAAAAAGAAAACCCCCTCTCCACAGAGAAACCCTGTCACTAGCATGACACTGCTCCACACTGTGAATTGATAATTACGTTTTGGAGGGAGATATGTGTGAGGATATGAGCACAAAGTGTGTGGGTGTGTGTGTGTGTGTTTTGGTGGCGGCTGTGGGGTTACAGCAGTACAAATGATTAATGTGAGTCATGTCTGTCTACATTGTATGAGTTATGTGTTTGCACAATTCTAATTGCATTGAGTGCAGAAAAGGGTCAAACCCTGGGATGAAAGGAGAAGAGGGAACCACACGTTGAACGCTAACTTTCACTCTGCCTCTGCGGCACAGCTTGATGAAGAGATATAGAAGATGTGGTTAATGTGTTTTTAGCATAGCCAGCATTCCTGTGAATTCAATCAGAATACATCCTAAAGATAACATACAAATCCAGGCAGATCCCGAGGATCAGGTAGAGGAGAGGAGGAATTTAGAGTGGGATGTTTTATTTCTAAATTCAAAGTGGCAGCACCCCGCACTCTGCTGCCTAGCACACCTATCATAGGAAATTGTATAATAGGTATCCATTTGTCAAATTAGATCAGAAGCTGATATTGAGGTAAGACTGTTCATATCTCCTATGGGATTCCATCAGGCAGCGAGGATATTTTCAATAGGCATTAATGCATTTTGCAGTCTCATACCGCTCAGACTGGATAGCATCCTCTGTGCTGGAACTAGCAGATTGTCTCTTCCTCTATCTTCCCCTTTCTTTCTTCTCCTTCTGCCATGTATCATTTGCTCTCCCACTTTTTTGTAAACCCTGCCCCGAGTATCTTACCTGCTCTTCACAGTGCTATACACTTTGAAACTGTGGGAGCCGATTACAGTCCAATATTGTAAGATTCATACCAAGTATCAAAGCAAAGACAGAGATCCAACTCTAAAACATCATATTTCATCATCTTCCTATAGCCAGATGCTGCATTTAGAGGGGTTACAACATAACAGATATAATAGCAGTCATTTGGAAAATCCATGTTATCTAAAGCAACACAGCGAGCCACAAGTGTGTGTATTTTTAGCATACATTGACACAGCAGACATGCATCATTGAATCCTTGACAGAGCAGTGCTGGAGTCTGTCTGTTTCTATAGGGAATCAAATCGCTACTGGTGTGTGCATAATTAGTACCATAACCTACCTACTAAGTTATTTGTCATATCAAACCTCTCATAAACAATATAGGATGCTTGAACGATCTAAAGAAACTACAGATTCTTTTCTCAGGGAAAGTTTGCAGTAGTTTACTCAAACTCTGGTGCATTCACTCCTTCAGGTTGATTTGTTTGGACAGACATTAGTAATGCCAATTTGAACTTGGGTGGCACCAAATAACTTTCAGTGAAATGCCTGAAAGTGTCCCTGATCCAAGTGAACAAGTCCATCATAGTTACCTGAACTTACTGGGTCTGGAATCAAGTATATTTCACCACCAACACCAAAGTCACTAAATTCTTTATCCCTGTCAGAGTATCCTCATACGCAACACGTTTGTATGATATCTTGTAAAAAGTTATGCACACAGATGATATCTTGTCAATTATTGGCATGATAGGTTAGGTTTAGGAAAAGAATTATGATGGGGCATGGTCGTGAATGTAACGTGACATAATGGCAGGACGACATGACATTCCATACATATGTAACTGTAATACATGGGACACCAACAGTGGTCTCCTGGGTAAAAGCCCTGTGTTTGTTTGACCCATCCACCACCCCAGCCACCTCCGTACACAGTCTTTGTTGATCTTTATATTATGTCAACTGAATTCCTCCTTTGCTCCTGTCATATGATGGAGGACAGCCTGCAATGTATAGGTCACATGATCACAGCCTTCTAGCTCACGATTATGTGGATAATATACAAATTATAGTGCATCACTTTTCATTGTGTAAATACCAACAGTGAATAACAGCCCAAATCGGCTGTTTTAGCCAAAAGCCCCTTTCCCACTGGACGAAAAACCCATGAACACCCACTGACATCTGGCTTGTGTATGGGAAAACTTATAATCAACATTAATTCCCTGGACAAATGAGCTTCAGTTGGCTCCATTCGGCGATGATGTGATGGAAATACAGCACCCGGTTGGATGTGCTAATTTTAGCTCCCTTTGTGGCGTGATGCAATGACACAAATTGCATCCGTCTGCAGCAAAGTAGCACTCAAGCATCATTCCAAATCAGTCGGCTCTGAGTTTGAAAGAGAGACAGAATAGATAAAATATAAAAAAGAAACATGTACCATAACATTTTCACTGGCCTCCATGCTGCTTTCTACTGTTTACTTACCTGTTTTTTCAGCAGGTTCGTGAACGTGACACACCAGTAAAAAGAAAAGGCATACTTGTCCACTGCAGAGCACCTGTCAATGGAAAAAGATTTTATTGGCTATGTTGGCAGGTTTTCCTGTGTAAACATGCTAATTTTGGTGGGAAAAGAAACAATGTCAACTTTTCCACAAAGGTAAGGTAATATAAATTGCAATAACAGAAAAAATATAAATGGTACCAAAAACAGAGCCAGACTTTATAAAAAATATTCAGAATCTTAATGTTTAATATGCAAACACTTTAATGCTTCAATGCAAGACATAGCTGTTTGTATGTTTATTTATATTTATGTCACTTATTTTAAATAAAAAAAACATATTCAACAGTCTGATGTTTCTTCCTTATAGTCATTGCGAAGTAGATGTCATAGTACACTCCCTATTCGATAAGTGTGTCTTAGCACAGACTTTCATAACCTGTGGCGAGCAACCTGTGTTGAATTGTTTAATTTTGCTTAAATGGCTTTAATTAGCTTTCATTTAATTGGTAGAGGGAGCAGATGCCCAGGGCAAGGCTCTCGCAACCTTAGAGTTTAATAACTTTCTATCAGCTAACAAATTAGACGAAGGCCATTTTACAATCTGCACATCAGGAGCTGACTGAAACAGGCCTCCAATGGTAAAAAAAATAAATAAATAAATAAAAATAATAAAGACGAGCGCACATGCTGTTACAAAACATAACAGAAATGCTAATGTGCTCAGCGCATGTCCAACACCCGAGAAAAACCAGTATAAGGAGTATAAGGTAGGTTTTTCTATTGACAGTTTCATGAGGATAAGTCATTCGTGTGTGTATTATTAGCAGCACAGAGGCACACGGCCCTGCATGTAAAATAATAAAGGATGCACAAACTGCTTTCATGTGCACACACACACACACACACAACAGTCCTGTTTAATATCAGCTCTCATCCTTGCCAACGCTATGTGAGATGAAATAAAATTGATCTTATTTGATGGACCTTTATGAACAACACCATGTTTGATATTTTCACTCAGTTGGTGCATTTGGTTGAGTGTGGTCTGGATTAATTACCAACTGGCGGATGGCTCTCCATAAGACTTGCTGCTTGTTATATTAAATATATTTAGTGTATGTTTTCAGTATCATGCATATACAAACAATACCAGGAATACTATTCTATGACATCTGCTGAAACATAAATCCATGCATTTTTGTTGTTGTTTTATTTTCACTTTTTCTTTTTCTTTCTTTTTTACTGAATACAAATAATAATAACAAAACTAATCATTTCTATTATCTTCCTCCATTGTCTAAAACAAGCCAAAAGAACTTGCGAACCGGCGTTGGCTAATGTCTGTGGAGAAGTGTTTTGCCTCCAGCTAAATCCCACCCACCAAAAACATCACTGTTTTTACTGTTCACTAAATGTACTGTAAAGGGGTCTGTAGGGCTGCTACAAAGTCCCTTCTTCACGCCACTTTTACATTTTTACACAAAACCAAACAATGGCAGCATCATGCCGAACCAGTGTGGGATTTTAGTTAGCATGCACGCATTGTGGAATCAGAAGAGGCATGACAGGTGTGACATATAACACAACAGTGTTGTCCTATGGGGGGGCATATAACATTTGCGTCAGTAGAGCTTTCTAAACAATAACAATGGCATTACTATAGCTATAACAATCATTTACCATCCCTGTTATCTGGTGGCTGATCTCGTCTTCTGCTCAGTGGGTAAGGAGCTCCAGGACCTCATTGTTTTCCCAATCTGTGGACATTTTCGGCTGCCGTTCCTCCTCTTTGAGTTTGCCGCTAACTGCTAACAGCTACTTTCAAAATCTCCCGCAGTGAGTTGCATAGTCACACCTGTGCTTCCCATGATCCCACATTGTATGCACTGTTACTACCTCCAATGCCAGCTTACAGGTGAGACCACTCTGTCCCCCCCATTCTACGATTGTTCTTTTTATACGAAACAGCGAGGTGAAATAATGATGTGAAATTCCCGCCTTGAAGAGGCAGAGTGAAAGGCCGAAACGCTGATTGTGAGACTCAAAATGAGAGTCCACAAACCAAGGGGTGACATCACAGTAGCTACATCCGTTATTTTCTTACAGTCTATGCATGATTCGTCAGTCTGTCTTCTTTTCACCAGAATACCGTGTTTACTGGACATCTGGATAGAAATTTTTCACATGGGACAGCTCCACATTATGTGTAAGGCATTTTACAGGGGACTATTTCAGCAACTAACATCACATGGAGCATACAATTGACTTTGTGTCTCTCTTCCCAATGGATTCTAATATTCCATTGCCATTACATCATCAGGGCCTCATTGTTATGGCGCCCACTTTTCAACAATTGAATCATATTTCCACCAACTTTTCATCCTGCCTGCCTGTCCTGTTTCACTTGGAAATGCGTCATGATATGGAAGCTAGATATGCTCAAAATGCTGTTTGATCTGGACAGAGGACATATTGGACATATTTAATTGGACAGATTGGATGTACAGATGTCACCATACTGGTGCTGTTGCCTCCATTCTACACAACAGATTGTCCAAAAGAATTAGCCATAAGCATACCAGCAAAAAAAATATAATAAAGCATAGAAAAACAGCAACAAAATAAATAAAAAAAATAAGATAAAACAAAGCAAAATGTGTAACCCAAGAATGCGGCAGATGAAGGGCACCCTCACCAGCTGAGCCACCATGAGTGTTTACCCACGCACGTCATTCAAACGACAGAGGGGTTGATTTCCACCCAGCCTGACCTCTCCCCAGTGCCAACGGTCCTCTGTGCACCCATTACCGAGCAGACTTAGTAAATTGAACTAATCATCTTTGATTAAGTACAGACTCCGGGCTTGTGATACAGCAAAGACAAAGGTCATTCTTCATAATGCGATATGACATCGCAGCTTGAATTGTCGAGGCAGTGTGCCGTGGCAGCGCTTGTGCATGCACATAGCACGGGGTTAGGAGGGGAGCAGGGACAGTAATTGCACATCATTCATTTAGATGGATGTGAATACGGCCTGACTGTATAATGTGAATGCTTACTGGAAAGTTAGCACCATATTATTAGAGTAAATGTGCTCAGACTTTCCAAAGGCCAAAATACGACAGCCGTGAAGTTTGGGCTTGAGTGAGCCATCATCTGGCTGAACGGATTCATCCTGTAAGAATCACATTTGTCAGATTGCAACATGTTATAAGCAGTCAAGGATGCAAGGAGAGTTTGGGTTACTTTGAAAGTTAGCATCTGTGGACAGTCTTATCTCAGGAGTAATAACTCATGCCTAAAACTTCTTCTTTAGTTTGGCAGTGAAACTGAGAAAAATCCTCAAAAGATTGTTGTGATTTCTCTGCAGTATCAATATTCAACGGGTTTGTTTTAAAGACAAAGAGAGAGGATAACTCCACCTCATTAAAACAATTTCTATCTCTTATATGTGCTGAGGTGATGTGCTGCTTCACTTTCATCACCAGCCATCGTTAAAGCACAACGAAGCCTGGAGTTTCCCGTCCCCTAAGTGCTTGTGACTCGAGGAAACACTGCAGTGAGACGCAGACACCTAGCTGACAAGAAAAATATCTGCATCCCCGTACTGAGGGCCAGCGTCTTACCACTATCAACTGTGTTTGCAACAAGGTGTCAAGGCTTTGCAGTTTCATCGTCAGGCATAGTTTCACATGAATATGCAAAGAGTTGGGACTGCCAAGCTGCCGAAAGCTGGAGGAGAGCAGCACTGATACAGCAGAGCCCATCGCTATTGTGGAGATCTAAGCTTCTTCTACTGGAAGGACACGTGATTTATATTTACACCAAGGCGAGTGCTCTGCAGCTTACAAATAGTGTTCAAAGAAATTCTGCCATTTACTGCCTTCTTGCTGTGAGTTTGCTCTGTCCAGTGTCCTTTCTAACTTAATGATAAATCCATTTGATAACAGGGCTCCGTAGAGGCATGACTGTGCCTGACAAATGTCATTTTTACAAAAATCATCTTTAACACATTGATTTTTTAACTGTGTTTGGAGATGCTCAGGGAACAGTGGTTTACAAAATTCATTTTATGTTGCAGTACAGATGCAGGAGGAGTTTTTTTTTTCTTTTCTCTAACAATGATGAAACAATTTACTTAAGTCAATATCAGATTACAAAAACAATTACCACATTTGTTTTTCCACAATATTGTTAAATGACTTATAATCCATTTACGTCTTTGGGCATTCATTTCACAAACAAGAAGTAGCTCATTCAAGCTTCAATTTGTGCGCTTCTAGACCCAAATGTTTGCAAAGCTACTTACCAGCACTTCTCTGCAGGGAATGCAAAGCTCGTCTTGTTTATAAGAGAGGGAGAAATATAATTTGAATAAGCTTTTAATCTGTGGAGAGATGATCCAAAGGACTCAGCTGCTGCTGCTTCCCATTTCAGGACACAATCTCCTTACAATGATGGGACTCTATTATCATTCTGTGGCACATACACCAGTGAACAAGAGCAAATCATCTAACAAGGAGAATGAAGACAGTGGGAGAGAAGGTGAACCTACAGTACTGTTCACTTTTTGAACTGCTCCGAGGAGACAGGAAGTTAATCTATATAATATTATTGTCTCTTAGCTGACATTACTTTGTCTTGATTAAAATATCATAGTTGACTTTCCTTTCTGGTCACACCATGGCTAGCACAGAGCGGTGATTCCCATTCAAGGGTACTTGTTTTCCAGGGTAGTACGGGGTGCTGTAGCAGCCACGGGGTACATGAGCTCTATATGCAGATATCTGCACATGTATGCAGAATTTGTAGGCAATAGGACAAGATTTTGGTGTCAAAAGCATTTGGTTTTTGTTTGTAGTCCAAGTACTATTGACCAAACACATTAGAGCGTCAGGTAAACAGTCTGTGTGGAGAGCAAAAGAGGTGGAACGCAATGGCTGAAATGCAGTTTCAGAACCAACTGGCTATTGTCTGATTACAATGTAGCTTTATATTAGCTTCTTTTAAAAAATGGAAAAAAAAAAAAAGGGTCTGCATTCATATGCAAATATCTTTTTGCAAAGATCAGCCAAAATGACAGGTGCTTGGAAGAGGAAGTTTTGGCCCAGATGTCTGCTGGCTACACTGGAACCCCTGAAGTAGTGGCTGTTGCCCCTAGAGGCTTATTGTTTTCAGAATAATAGCTTGGATTTTGAGATTCATCTGCATGTTTGCAGAGTCTGTAGGCAATGGGACAAGATTCTGTATTGTTAGCATTCTGGTTTCCATCTGTAGTCCGAGTAGTACTGATCATTCACAATTGAGTGAGCTTTGGTTGCCTGATGGTAAACAACAGTCTGTACGGAGAATTAGAGAGGCAGAACACAATTGGCTGAAATACAATCTCAGAATCCATCAACCTTACAATCCAACAATGATCTAACCTGTAATCTTCTATTCACAAATAAAACATGAGCTTGGTAGATTCTCCGGGGAAGCCCTCTCCCCTCGCCCCGCAGTTAGGGACCGTTCTACACGGTACCGCTGTCGGCAGGGTGGAAATAACTCAAAGTGTAGAGTAGACGGAGCGGGTTAAGCGGCCGACCTCCGGGGAAGCCCTCTTGCCTCTCCCCGCAGTTAGGGACCGTTCTCCAAGGTACCGCTGCTTCTCTTCTCAGTTTCTTTTCTGAAGTACACAGTAAACTCCATAGTTTTGAAAGAAAATAGTGTGGGTGTGCGCAGGTGCAAAGATGCATTCTGGGTGGGGCATGAGAGACCGGAGCGAAATTGGAGTGAGAGATAAGGCTCCGCTCCACCTTTTTAAAAAAATAGCCGCTCCTTGCTCAACACAAAATCCTCCCGCTCCGCTCCAGCTCCGCTCCGCTCATATGCTCTGCACTTTGCTAAGAAAACTCTTCTAGAGGGGAAAATCTTGATTTTGATTTGCCGGCAACAGAACCCCTGAAGTATAGACCCTTCTAGGCCTGACGTCACAATGACGTCAGTTTGTTAGCTGGAGGCAAAACACGACTTGCCACCACAGGGCTGTAGGCTACACAGGAGTCTTAAAATGTTGTCTTGTTGTGTCATGGGGTGCTAGAATAGAAGGAGCTGGATGGAGGCGATCATCAAAATGCTCGCATGTGCAGCGCACACTTGATATCAGGTTAAGGAAAAAGTATTTACTGTTGTAGGGATGAATAACATTATGTGTATTATGGGTTATCATGTCCACCTCATCAGAAATTGGGGAGGTATTATGAGGAATATTGGATTTCTCCGTAACGCTAACTTTTTAGCAGATGACTCCACTCGGTGCTCTGCTGTTTTGTCTCCACTGGCAGAGTCCCCAGGTTGCACTTGTCACTATACGAACTGTACATTCTGACAGTGCTCTGAATTTACAAACGGTCCAGCTTGTGCCAGAGTGTGCTCCAGCACCTGGAATGAGTATTTCTAAATGCACCACTTGCATCATCTTCGTCCACTGTCTAAAACAAGTCAACAGAACTTGATAGCTATCGCTAGCTAATGTCTGAGGAGAACTGTTTTGCCTCCAGCTAAGCCCCGCCCACCAAAAAAAGTCATACTGTTTACCAACAATCAAAGGGTCTGTACATGACTTTAACGCAACGTCACTCACTGCCGGTCACAACGGCCACACCCCTTTTAGGTGAAAGTTTTTAACTCGACCCGGGAGAGACGCTAGGAGTTCATAATGCCGAAAAGTTGCTGCGTTGTTCACTGCACAGCAAACAATAAAAAAAAAAAATAGCATTGCGATTTTCTTTGCTCCCAGATAGAGTGAAGAATGGGGAAAGAAGAAATCTGTGGCTCACAGCCATCAAATGACAGGGTAAAGACGGAAAGCTGTGGGATCCAGCCAGTCACTACACTGTCTGTGGCAGGTTAGTTGGCTAACGTTAACTAGCTAGCTAAAGTCGGTTGATCTCTACAATAACATATTCAAAGCCAAGAAGTAATAATAATTCTAATGAATGTTAAGTAATGAATCGACAGGACATGAATTGAATGAATGAATTGACAGGACAGTGAACATAAACCAAGAAATAGCCCTTGCAACAAAATGGTTAGCTATAGTAATGTAGCTAGCTAAATGTTAGCCTCAACTTAGACTCGATGACTGTTGTTTTGATGACTTATACAGTAATGGACATTGCCATTATAATAATAATTGTCATAATCATAACATAATAGTCATGGAGTCTCAGTTGAGGTTAGCTAACTTAGTAGCTAACAGCTTGAAGTGTAATTTACCTGGTCATTTTCACTTTCTCGTTGTACCTGAAGGCATTCAGGACCTCTTAAACTCTCTCTGTAGCATATAGCCTGACTGGCCATTTCATCCGAAGGGGAAGGACTCAACTGATTTGTTTTTACTTAAACTTTATGTGTGTGAAGAGCTCTGATTTTGAATTTATCGCCGGTCAAAATCCCATGTTTCTATCACCTATGACGTCACCGGGGTGCAACCCGTTGTAGTCCGTTGTAGTCCTGTTGAAGTCATGTGGCCTTTTTACCCAGAGGCTAACAGTTGACATAGTTAGCTAAAAGCAGCAATGGATTAACAGTAGTAATAGCTGAATTACTTAGCCAACAATGATGGATAAATGATTTAAATAGTGAGCTTAATCTGGCAGGTCTTTGACAAAGAAGGTTGTGAACCACTTTGCTAGAAGACTTAATATTTCAAACAATACATGAAACATAAACAGTGATGTTGAAGACAGCTGTCATGAGGGGCAGTTTGTTCTTTGACAAGGAGTGAAGTATTGTGAGTTTTTGAAAAGAGGATGTTTGAGATGCCCATTTCTTTCATTAGCTTCCATTGTTGTGACAGTCTGGAGATAAATTGGCTGAAATAGCTGAGTCATGTAGATATGGCGTTTGAGGACAGACTGCTCTTGGCTAATTACCGCTCTAAAAGACAACAAAACAACTCTTAGCGCTTGACAAATTTAGACAATAGACCATTAAGTGTACTTGAAATCACTGAGTTATCATCAAGGCTTTTTATCTGGCTGTAATTATTTTTTATTGCAAATGTTTGTGGGGGTAAAAAAAAAAAAAAAAAAAACGCTATTCATAAGCAGCCAGTGTGCAGCTGAGATTTCAGAGGGCAGAATTAAACTTGCAAATTTATATCATCTGTGATTAATGCCAATACATATTCACCACCAAAAACAAAATTAATGTTGAACCCACTCAGGGAGAAAAGATGGAAATCAGGGCAGTTCTAAAGATACTGATTGCAAAGGGGGGGAGAGAAAGGAGGTTGAAACTGAGGCTTTTCAAACACCCATTGACTGGTGTGATTCTTTAGCTGTGTTATGAGTGGAATGCTAACAACGATTACATGGATAAAGAAACACGAGGAGCTGGAGATAACACGTTATTGGTATTCCTGATCAGCGGCGGTTATGCTTCAATGTAACTTTCACATTAAGTTCTAATTGTGATGATAAGAAATGCAGAAAATGAGAATGTGGCCTAAATTCATCTCTCCTTGGGGATTAGAAAGCTGTTTCTACGACAATCTGGAGAGAAAAAAAGGTTCCTGGTGGAGGCAGAAAATACTACTAAGAAAAATCATTTTCTACAGACATGATATTCACCCTGAAGATGAGTGGGTTTTTTTTAACGGCACAGGATCTAAATAGTGAATCTGCAGAAGCCGGAATCAGAGTGACATCAGTGGGTGTGAGCAGGTATGTCAGTAGAGTTTAGTCGCTGCATTAGGTCAGGATTATTGACCACGGTGATTTACTTCAACCCGTTTAGTTTCTGGCAACGCCGGAATCCTCCTCATTTGCAGAATTTCACAGAGACGTAGTTAATGCTGAGAGGCATCCGGCCTCCCTCACTCTGCTGCTGCTTCACAGCAGCCGTCCAGCTAAGCAGCTGAGTGGAAGTGTAATTATTGTTCAGGCTATGTTCCCGATCTCAGAAAAATACCAAAGCAGATAAAACTGGCCAGGGATCATATGTGATACTGTCAGTTCTGTATATTACATGCACAGTGTAAACAGGGCACAGCATCAAGACACTCCAACTGTAATATGGCAGCAGAATATATGACATTTTGATGTGTTTTCACTAGCAACATAATGTGCTCTGTAATGAATGCAATGACTTTGTAGTCATGAGACTGCTTCTTGAATAGCTCCCTCAACAAAAGGCATTCCTTTTCTCCGCAACCAGCCAATTTCCTGTATACGAGCAGGCCCATTTGCGCTGTCGCTTCAGGTGCAGTGACTAATGCTAATAAACTCCCCTCTGCAAAGTGTGCCTCAGCTCGTGCATCAGCATTGTCTGTTTTGTATGCTGATAATTGCCTTTACAGTTAGTCCCACGTCTCCACGATGAATCATCACTTTCACCAGCACATCTCGGCTTCATGTTTACCTCAGAGATTGCATCAAGACACAGGGGCTCCTCCTCAAAGTTATAACGCCGCTCCTCTCTGTGAAGAGGCTTGGGGGTATCAGATAGTGAGCCTTACCCAGTCACATTTCATTTTGCGCCTTTCTCATCCAAACACAGCATTCATGGAGGTTTTCAAATATCCAGATTTGACTTCTAAACTTAAAAGACGAAGCAACCAGAGAAAATTATGTGAGAAAAACAATGTTTAGTCATATTGTTTGTGCATTTGCGTGTGAGCGTATGTGTGCTTTTGCAGAAGTGTGATGTTCGGATAACGACGTTAGAGCGGTAACAGTTTATAAGATGCAGCTCTCGAGATGTCGCACAGTGCGGGCTGCACATAATAAATGTGGAAATAAAACCAACAGCATCTGTGATAGTCTTCCCAGGCTTTATTTTAGGGTGTTTCGGGACCCTGTATAATAAAGGCGAGTTTAATAGGCTGCTCTGTCAGAGCGGAGCTGAGGAATGAAAAGGGTTCCTGACACCAGCTAAGCCCCTGAGAACTCCCAGCAGCAAAGGATTGTGGGCCGGGGAGCCTGTGCATAGTCCCGATGATTATCCTGTTCCTGGCGAGCTTCACGGCATGAGGAGCATGGAGTTGCTACCTCTCAATTAACATCATCACAACCACACTCAAGGGGGTTTACAAGTGCATGACTCTAGTGTGTGTGTGTGTGTCAGTATGTGTGTGTGTAGGGGATAAAAATGGCCAAGGGTTGCCAGACAGATTTTTTTCCCCCATAAAGCCATCATGCTGTGCCTGTGGCCTCCATGTCGCCCCAGCCAATTAAAAATCAATTAATCAGCTCAAAGTCTTTGGGCCTGCTAATGGACTATGTGTGCTTGGATTGATAAGGCTCGTCGCTGGTGTTGATGCTCTTACGCCTCCATCAGCACTATATTTCAACAAAAGCTGTGTTTTTAATCTGACAGATCTGGAGCTGACGGATGGCGATTTGTTCAGGGTCATAAGTTAATTATCTTGCACCTGCTGCTTCGTTCCCAAAGAAATTTGGGGGAATTTCAAATATGAATTTTGCTTTACATTTAAAGGAGATTCTGAGACATTAGCCCCGCTTATAAAAACTGCAAAAGCAACCATTTGCAGTTTTACTGTTTATTTCGAGAGGGACCCAGCTGCAGACATGATGGCGGATGTGGCGGATATATCCAATCCATACCAGAAGTCCATACTGGAAGTTGGTCTGTGTGTGTATTATTCGCCGAGGAAGAAGACAACGGAGAAGACAAAGAGAAGAATGCGAACAATACACTCACAACTAAGAGAAAGAGCGGTAAGGGAACGAGTCTTTTAATTATTAGAATTCGACAACTTTATTGTCATTGTACATTGTACAACGAAATTCTGTTCGGCACTTAGCACTAGCAGTAATAGCTAGTAGCTAGCACTAGCATAGAGTACCAAGCCACTGCGTTTATACGCGCCGTCATCTTCATTTTCTTTTAACACGTGTGTTATGTTCTCTAAGATGCAATTCTACGTATTGAATCATTAGGGGGATGTCTATGTGGGGAATCTCGGTATGCACAAATTACTGCCACCAGATGATGGGTTTAGCTACATTTACTGTGTAAAAACGAGGGCATGATTGGTATTAATTTAACGTTAGCTGCTCAAGGTCTGTTGTGCTCCCTTTCATCAATGTCTGTGTGTAAACAGTGTTGATGTTGGTCAGAGACTATTACTGCCCTCGCTTGATGTGTTGGTTAATTTAGATGTGTAGTTTGCAGCAGGGTTAATATGTGTTCCTCTGCTTTTTGGTGTGTTGTGGTGTAAAACATCTGTGCACACACTCACTGCACACAAGCCATTTTTTTTCCAGTTTTTGGTTCACCTGGTCTCCTTGTGTATTAATGCTTGTATAACCTCAACCCTGTACTGCTCAATCAGGTTCTATACATCTTTTTTCCCCGGAGATATTCTATAAATAGTAATGAGAGTCATCTCATGTGGTATACAACATGAGCAACCCCTGAGGGTTAACAGAGTCAGATAAATAACGTATACATAGCCCCGGGTGTCTGTAAAAAATACATTTATATATTTATTTATATTAGTGCAGAGCACTAATACACATACACATGTGGATACATAAATATCTGTAATGCCTCCTCTACCATGAGTCCTTTAGATCGGTAAAATATGGTTGATGTTCAGTATGTTTTCCAGCTATCAATGTTGATTGACTTCTCCTTTTTTCAGATGCACCCCTCTATTTTGAGTGACTAAGTCAGTCTGGGGCACACAACCCTTTCACCATCCGAGTGTGGCTGTCCTCTCTGCCCCAAATTTAAAACCAAAAATGAGAGCGCGATCCAGAGGCACCTGAAAAACCATACGGAAAATGCAGTTCATTTCCATGGTATGCTGATGAGAAGTATCTGTTTGAGATCATGTACTTCTACATGTAACAGTAATGTTTAATGATATTTGTTTGGGACAAAACAAGACATTTTAGGCTGCATCTTGGGATCTTGGGATTTGTGGAACAGTGGTTGACATTTTATACCATTTTCTTACATTTTATAGACCAAACAAATAAATTATTTTACTGTTTTTCCAAAATTTTCTTTGTTTTTTTTCTACTTTTGAGATTGATATGGATATCTGGAATAAAAACTTGTTCACAAAAAAAGAGAACTCCAAGTCTACTTCTTTATATTGCCAGTACAATAGTGTAATATTGTGTTTACATGTGTTCCTGAAATATGATAGAATACATCTGACAATATGACAATGTAATTATAACGTTTATTTAATAGTTGAATAGTTACAATTAACCATACTGATGTAAGAGTAAGTATGAAATTTGTTGTGTCCATGGTTTTCAGTTGCTTTGAATGACCTGATAGTAATCTGCATGTTGCAACTGTAGCCCAATAAAGTGCTCACTTTATTTAATCTTTGTTAAAAATTAATCCAACTAAAATGTATGTGTTTGCTGATTTTCTGCAATATTTGTAGGTTTAACTTGTTAAGGTCAATGTTATTCCAAACAAAACATGATTGTATTTAAAATTGTTGAAGTAATTGTATTATTAATATTAATATTAATTATTATTTATTTTATAAGATATACACATATATATATGTATATATATAATTGTTGACTGCTTCAAACTTTGTAAATGTATTGCTAAAATAAATAATATAAAACCAACTTCTGGGGAAAAACCAAAACAAAAAACTGACTTCCGGTATGGACTTCTGGTATGTATGCAACTTCCGGTATGGACTTCCAGTATTGTAGACACGAAGAAGATTAACTTCCGGTATGGACTTCCGGTATGGATTGGATATATGGCAGCACCCTTGTCCGCCATCTTGTCTGCAGCTGGGTACTCTTGTTTATTTCATTTACTAATTCTTGACCTGGAATAGTAAGGACCCAATCAGAGAATTTTTTTTTTAAGTGCCTTTTTTTGTTAAAACGTGCCCTGATCAGATGAGCACTTGTCGCACCTTGCTGCCTCTTTTTTTTCATTGTCGCTTGGCAACCACCAAATCACCTGTCCTTTGTTTTTAACAGCTAGTCTGCTGTGAGGTAAACTTACAGATCTGTACCTTAAAATCTGCATAAAAATGGACAGGCGAAGTGCACTTGCTCTGGTGCTGATTGAGGGTGAGATGCTGTTCCGAAGGAGTACCAAGGTCACAGGGAAACAGTGGGTACATGAGACCTTCACAGGGAGGACCACCAGCTGGTCCAGGAGCTTCGCCTGGATAATAGTTGGTTCAAGGCTTATTTTAGTGATGAGTCGTTGACAGTTTGACAATGCCTCTATTGCACAATGGGAAAAAAGCCAGTAACATAGGGCGCTTTTTCTGCTCTAAGTTAGAATTCATTTGATTCATGGTGCTCACAACACTACTGCAAGGACACAAGGTGCACAGAACAGAAAAACGAGAGGCACAAAGCAACGCAGAAGTATTGAGTAAAACACTTAATTCTCATGGACATCCATAACAAAAAGCCAACCCAGGCTGCTAAAACTGTGTGATCGGGACCTTACTTCCAAGAGTCTCTGCTGGTTGCCTGACAACTGGCTAAAATTTAACAATAAGCCACGAGAGGCAGTGGTTTACAAAGAATTCGAGCCTTTCCCAGCTGACCCAGAGCCGGTCATGGCGCACCATCAAGGCAGAAATACACCCACTGGGAGCTGTTCAGCACCGCGGAAAGCTCCCCACACAACCAGGACTCCAGAGTTAATAACAGGAGACTATGGCGTTTCACTCTCTCCTCTCTATGACACTTGTATCTCGACCAGTAGCCTACTTTTGTTGCGTTGCTGATCCTCTGTACACAAATACAGTATAGCCTAGTATAATCACATATTGGAACAACGGGACGTCGGACTAATGAGAGGTCGGAACAATGAGAGGTCGGAACAATGCTACGGCACCGATATCGACAACATAGCTACAGAAAACTGAACATACTTGGCTACAAATAAAATACATGCAAGTGAGCTTAAGTTACTTTATTAACTTGCTCATTGGTATAGTTTGTCTGCTTTGGATGGCGGATTTGGTGGCAGCAATGGCAGGTATTTCTTCAACAAAGCGACAGGGTATATAAATCCTGATAGGCTCTCTTTGTTGCTTTAGTGGCATCTTTGAGTTTTTTTGTGGATTCATTGAATGACAGTGTTGTGTCCTTCTGACCGTTCGCATCCTGGCCGATAATAAATGTTTCAGGCTTCAGCTGGATGTTGCCCATTTTAGTTCTATGACGATAGGTGACTGATTAGCCCAGTAATACTGAAATTGTGATGCAGTCATAGCTATGTATTTATAGAGTATTTTTTAGCCAAACATAACTAAAGCACTGGAACTATCTGGTTTATAACAGCATTTTTACACTTCAGTTTTTGGACAAGTTAAATAAACAAGATATAGCATGTTAATCAGTGAAGTTCTGGGGGGCGGATTTGTAACCTTTAATAAGACCAAGCTGGCTGTTTCCATCTGTTTCCCAAGCTTTATGTTAAGCTAAGCTAATGAGCGACTGGCTGTAGCTACATACTTAGGCTCAATCCCATAACAACTCTTGCCCCTATCACTTAGCCCGTATCCCTCCATTTTGAGCGTTCACAGCTAGGGTTATAGTGTTCCAATTGTCGTTAGGATTTTTTGTTGGGATAGAGGGGTAGGGTGAAGTGTTAGGGCTACATGGCTGTCCAAACGAAGGCTTTTCAGAGGCACACTCCCAACAGAGTGTTATGAGAATGCATCATGGCTACAGAAGCAACAAAAGACACCTACAAATGTATTTTCTCTATTAAAAAATTGTATTACCTTATGTCGTTTCAATGTATTATGGTCCTTTTTCTGTAAAACAAAAAAAAAAAAAAACGCTGCTAGTTTGCTGCTGACTTGGTAGCTGACTAGCTAGCTAGCTAACATTACATTGTTTTTGCTAATTTATGCATTACAGTCCCCCATTTCCCTGTCATATTTCCCTCCTTTGATGGCATATGGCCTGAAATTTAACTAAAGTCCAGCAGCGATCAGTGTAGGGTAGGAGCACAGGTTGCTAACATTAGCCTACAGAGCACTGGTAATGGCCTGGTAATGACACAGTGTTCTTTTCTTTTATTTGATGATTTGTTTGATTGATTGATTGGTTGATTGAAAGCGTGAAACTTAAGTTGTGAACGTATTGCGTGCATCTGTGCTACTCTGTCTTCATCGGATAATTGGCACATATTGTGATAATGGCACCATTACCATAGTCGCATTTTTTTACGTACACGACATAAATTACTACAGATGCCATATCAAAGATCTTGAGGGGTTGCCTACAGACATGAGAGTGATATAAATCTTTCTAACACTTGCACCCAAGTGGCCGGTTATTGCAGGGTTAAGTGTTATTTTTTTGTTTACCATATCATTTCTTCAATTACTGCTTGTTTGTTTTGTCCTCCACAATGAAAACAGAATATTTTTTCTACATTACTATTTCAATTTTTACCATTACGATTTGATTTTTATCAATTCCAGTCCATCGTCCTCCGTCCGTGAGAGCTGCTGTCTCCTCTTTATCATTTCATATAGAATTATCTTCCTTGATCCAATACATCCTTCTCTCCGGCTGCCTATTTTTGCCCCATCTCTATCCATCAGCTTCTCCTGTTTCCTCCTGCAGCTCTATGTTCAGCTCTCTAGCCTCAGGTCCAAGCCTCCCTTCCTCCCGAGGTCAGACCTGTGATGGACATGCTGGCCGATACTGACAGTGACCGACAGTGCTGCGAGGCTGCCGGCGTCAATTCCCTTGACAGTACACAGGATCTTATCAGGGGTGGGAGAGAAGAGTCGAGTAGAGGAGACTCATTCTCTTCTCTGTGCCTCCACAGATGACGCAGAGTTTGTGGGTGACAACACTGTGTCACCTGTAGAAAGGCAAATCAGCCTCTATCACCACCACGTTGTCACCTCCAAGACACTGTCACCCCCGCACCCAAGTTGATCAAATGTGTCACTGCCACTCAGTCACACACATGCAGCGACATACAGAGGCAAGAAAACATACGCGCACCATCCCAAACAAACACCTGGCAGGTCTGAGTGACAGCAGCATACACGAACACGGCAGACACAGTAGAGTGACAGAGATGCTCCTTTCCACAACAATGCAATTAAAAGCTACGATAATTGCCTTCAAGAAGTGGGCGAAGCCGTTTTGCTGTCAGGGGGTTGAAGGATTTACGACGGCATTGTGAAGGCTCCTTCTCGATGATGTAAAATCAAATTTTTCACCTCTACAGTAGTCACTAGAACTCCCTCGGCTTCCTCTCCACTCCCTTTTTATGCATATTGGAAAATGGATTCATTGTGCTGTGCACTCTGGCACCCCCTTTTTTTCATTATCATCTTTAACAACTGTCTGTGGCATGTTTACAAGGCCGCTCATTTGAAATCATGGCATCAGTTTTCCTCTTCTCCCTGCAGCGCCTGTGGAGCTGCTCACAGCAGAGGATCTCTACCCCCTGGTGGTCAGTATGAGGAGTGCACCTTAGATGTTACTGTAACAGTGCTGCCTCAACGGCAGGAAAAAGCTTGGTTGTGCACCACTGAGTACTTTGACTCATTTTCATATGAATGATATGGTTTCTGGAGTTCCCTTTTCAGCTTCATCAAACGCATGCTGAGTAATGGTAATCCGAAATAGCAAAACATCCCAAAAAGCACCTTAATTGCAAAGAGTATGTGAAATTGGGTTTGAGGGCTTAAGTCACTGGTGTGTAGTGAATCCATGCATGTGTTGGCGAGATTACTTATTGTGCAGCCTGATCATACATATGCAAATGATCTCTCATGATCCCAGAGCATTGAAAGAATTACAGCTAGCATCCGTCACACTGAGAGACTCTATACTGGCCCATATAATCACTCAGTTGAATTGAGGGCAAGTGGAAAAGAAAGGAAGTGTTTCTCTTTCTCTCCACATCACCATTCAAAGACCAGAGAGGGAGAAAGCGCCAATGTACTGCTGCTCACAGATGCTTTAGAATCATTTTCAAAGACCTTTTCTTACCAAACACACCCTCCCTCTGTGTAGTGATCGGGTACAGCTTTTTTGGTAAATATTTGATAGTGTGGCCTTGTGTCTTTGAGACATGGAGAACGTCCGCGAGGAGTTGTTTTTTAGGTCAGCTCCAAGACCGCTCCTCTTCTTCTTCTCCCTCCTGCTTACTCGCTACCGGTGTAAACTGCAAAGGACAGGATTTGATAGGCGGAGGAGATTTGTTTGAAATTTGCCCCAGTTCAGAGGAAAAGGCATCAAGCATGTGTGTGTAAGTGTGTCAGGAGATAACGGAGGAGGCCCCCTGCCTCTCGCTTTCCTCCCGCAGTGTACACAACACATTCAGGGCTTTCATCCGTGTTAAACAATGCGCCACCTTCTGTGAGGGAGCAGGGGAGCAGAGATAACCCAGAGATGGCTCAAGAAATGGTGTTTGTTGATTCGGATTGGGGAGTAAACAGTTATGAAAATGCTGTCCAAAACTGCAATATGGTAGCCTGTATTGAACTGCTGTGATATCATGCCAGTGTGTTTGTATCCTGTGTTAATAAATGAGCCGTAAACCTATATTTACCTGCATTATTAGGTTAATTTACACACCTGCAAATACCATCATGTGGTTTAAATCCTAGATCAGATATTGAAAATAATGTCCATGTGTGCATCAAGACATGTGATTTGTGCCAAATCAATTTTACTTTGAAGGAACAGCCACACAGGGTACATGCAGTGGCATCCCTAGAAATTTGTACTTCTTTTTAGGTGTGATCAGATGGAACTAATGAAAATCTTGGGCACACCAAAACCAAAATTCATAGCTGAACTTCAGGGATTCGATTAAGTCTAATTAGTGTTATTTAACTATACATTTAAGGCAAATTATTGCCTTTAAATAGGTTGGTTGCCCTTTTCCCTAAAAAGACAAATATAAAGCTTTAATTTGAAGGAGTACATTGATTGCAAGGAGCAAAACATTTATTGGAAACAAGCCTTCTCAAGTTTAGAGGAAACTCATGGGTATGCATTGAATTCAGTTTCATTCAGATATCTTGAGGTGAGAATTCAAGGGACCCCTTTGAGAATGGCAGTGCTTGTTGTTTCTTTGCCAAAATGAAGCCTAAAGTTGAAGCAATATTAAGCCCCTTCCCAGAAAGCTATGCCAACATTGTTGGTACCAGTGGAAGCCTTAGGTTGTATAGTTTCACAAGATCCCACCACTTTGACACTAGCTTAAAAAATGGGCTTCCCACGGCCTCTTGAATACAGTAAGGTTGGCCTCCAATTATTTTTGCCAGGAGGTGCCAGCAGGGGGGTTCAGCTATAGAGTGTGCCAGGGCTGACGTCAAAACCCGGAAGTTTAGCATCGCGCTGGTTCCCGGAAGAGAAAGTGAATGTGATTTTTGCATTGCGTTTTGGATTATGTCAGAAAATAAACTCTGTGGCTAACACAAGTTTATGATACTTACAGGTTTTGTTCAGCGAGACAATCTTTAACATATGAACACCTTTCGTACCGCATTTGAAGCTTAAATGCGATCACCAGAAGTAAAAAGCTAACGTTAGGCTTTAACAGACTACATGACTACTCCACAGTCGCATGACTCTTGACGTCACCGCCACTAAGCTTTCAACTGGTTTCGGCCGCTTTATTTTAAAAACATTGTATAATGGGAAATCAGACTGTTTAAGCTAAATAAAAAGCTGTAATGGTGGACTGCCAGCAATCTTGCCTTTTCGGGGTGATGACGTTTAATGTCCCCGACAGGGTTTGTAGTCGTATTGAGCAACTTGTTAGCAACCGCTGTTTTTACGACACCTAAAAGCTTCAAATTCACAAGTAGGGTATTTACTGACGTGTTTTATGTCGTAGAACAAAACCTGAAACTCACTTAAGCTTTTGTTAACCACAGACCTTATTTGAGGCATTTTACTAAAATCCCATTCAAAAAACGTATTGACTTTTAGACGAGAGAACCGGAAGTGCTAAAAGCGCTAACGGAGCGCACACTCTGTTGACCCCTCACTAAGCCCTGCCCCTTTGAGATGGTCCGTCAGTGTGTCCGAACTAGCATGGTGCCCACACTGTAAGAAAATGCACTTCCTGAAGAAATAGCGAATTATTGGAAAAATGAAAAAGGGATTTCAGAGAGAAGCAGACAGAGGGGTCTACAAAATGTGTTTGAATGATATATCCTGGATGTAAAAATCACAGTGTAAAAGTGAACCACCACATCACTGCTGATCAAGTGACAGAAGATGATAAAAATAAAGGGAAACGTCACCAATATTCAATCAGTGGTGTGTCTTACAGATGTGTGAAGATGAGTGGTACTTCTCCCCTTGCCGCCGCCTTCATCCTGACCACTGCCGCCGGACCTCCGCCACCTGATGGGTAGAGAGCTCTGAAGTAAGCCAAACACCATTCAGCCGTACACACTGCGATGACATACAGCTGGTTGAATATTGGCAAGTTTCCCTGGTTTCTTTCACTGGTTCCTGTACAGCAGGGTGGGTCTTTTTCTTCACAACCACTGAAAAAGCAAAAGCAGCATGTGTATACATTCAGTAGGCTATATCTACAGTAGCTAGCTAGTTAACCCTACACTTCTCAAGGTTTGATTTTGGTTTTGAACCTTTAGCTTGAAATCCACTAACCTGCCTGAACATGAAGTAGATCTGAAAGGATTGCAGGAACATCTATGGTGCACAGTTGTTGTCAGACCCTCATCAAAGCTGGGCAGTGCTATGCTATGAGTGGCCAAGGAGCAGGACTTATCGAAGGGTCAGTTTCAAAGGTACCATACCTTTCCTGCCCCCCCTTGAGGCACCTCCCCCTTCTGGTATTGCAGTAGTCACACTGTCCAGAAACTTCAAATTAATGGCGAGAGAGACAGAGCGCATGTGTGTATTTGTGGGGATTGGGGAACCAGTTGGCGCCATCAGTGAGAGGTCATCGGGGACCCAGTTAATGGGAAATCGTTATGTAAATCTTATCTAATTAAAATTAGAACCGCACCAGTCAAGTCTAAGGTATGGATGGGGAGAAGGGATGTTAAATCATATTATTACTGTGCCTCATTTGCATAACCCAATTCACCGTCATGCAGTATTTCTCTTCACACTCATATCTGGTTGCATCTCTGAATAAATCCAAACAAATCACCAAGCTGTGTTATTGGGCTCGCATATAGCGGAGAGTTATTAGATGGAGCTCTGTCTCACCTTGGAGTTTAGAGTTTGCAAGTAAAGTTTATTTTTCTCTTTAAAGCTATGCCATGAGGCAGAGTGTACCGCAACAATGTGTGGCATTGTCTCCATTGATGGAAAACCACAGGGAGATTATCGAAGCTGCATTACATCGACAGGAAATCTTTGCAGGCAGAAGTGGAGATGTGAACGAGGCCTTAAGTCGCAGCCGTTGCACCTGATGACGCGTCAAATCTCCCCTCAAATTTACCTTGTAGTCAGGATTAGCCTAATAGCTCCCATGCATGAGAGCCACGATGCGGGCCTTTACTTTTAACGTCCTGATTGTTGAATCTCTGTCATCTGATTAGGAGGCTTAACTCCTTCGTTCTGATTCATGGCAAAGCTGAGCCTGTGTGGGTGTAATGTACAGTATGTGTATGTGTGTGTGTGGATGTGAGAGGGAGAGTTTTTAATGTCATCTATTTTAATGTCATGCATTCATGCATCTCCAGCTCACATGGGATTACCAGATGTACTCTCTTAGAAATAAGGGTTTCCAAAGGGTTCTCCCTGAAGGGCTGAGGATCTACCCAGAGCCATTTGCCCCTGAAGAATCTTTTTTTTTTTTTTTTTTTTTTTTTTTGAAGACAGGTTTCCTCAAGAGTTCTCAGTAAGACTTGGGGTTTCATTAAGAACCCTCTTCATCCAAACAAACCATTTCTGGAGAAAGAGCTCTTTAAGAAATGTTGAAGTCATAAGTGTTAAAAGTTCTTCACCCCCAAACATTGAAATATTTTACTCATGTTTCAGATGGTGTTTTTAAATGTAGATGTATCTGGAATCTACTTAATCAATTAATTTCACTTGTGTACAACTATAGTTGAAATCTTAAGTGTCATTTCATGCTGTAGAATATGACATAGTCTGCTGGAATTCTTCTTTTTTTCAGGTACTTGGTACTTGGCATTTTGTATTCAGCACTAAGCAGTTCCCAACCCCACTGCACCATTAAAATACTGAAGGTTGTGATAGCTCTGATTTCATGAAATCTCCACTCCCCACAAAACATGACTGTGAATCATGGGTGTTGTGGGTTGCGCAGGAACACATCAGCCCTGGCCCTTTAGAATCCTTATGAAGCCCAAGGCTGCCGAACGTGGTTCCCTTGGCCCTAGGATAACCTGATTAGTAGGAGTGAGATCTAATGTAGTCTGTAGTTGCTATTTTTAGAGCCCCCATGGGTTGGTTCTAGATGAAACCCTTGGAATATGAAAAGGTTCTCGATAGAACCCGTTGTGCCTTTTCTGGCTAAAACCCACAAAGAGAGTTCTAGGTGGAACCAATACACCATTGAATGGCTCTCTTTAGCACCTTGCATAGGGGGTTCTGGTTGGAAACTTTTACACATGGTTCTCGGTATAACTCTTCGCATTGGGTTCAAGGTAGAACTCTCTGAAAGGGTTTCAGGTCTAACCTTTATAAAAGGTTCTTGGAATCTGTGTGGAAACTTTTCCTTAGCTTTGACAAACTAAAGTGAAAATATGTGAAGCCTGGATTTTCATGTTTTCTTCCTTTTTTTTAGTTGTTGCTTGTGCTTTGTGTCATCTGTCATTTTCACAGCTATCAAGTTTGTAAAAACAGCGGCCTCCCTTGCTGCATTGGCTCAGGTGTTTGACTAATCCATATACACTTATATCTGAAAGTTTTGTTGTGCTTGGTGAGTACCTACAATGCAAGTATGAAGAGAACTGAATACAGCTTTGGAGGCTCTGTTCATTCTTATAAAAGTTGCTCAGTGGCACGTGAAGCCAAGAAGGGTCGATTTCGGTGGTGTGAAATGGCATTACCCAGATCTTCTGCACCCATAGAGCACACAAGGTAATGATTGTGGCTGAGCGGCTTGCTTCTAGTGTAGCTCTTTGCTAATTTGAATGAGGGTAAAAATTATTTAATTGTGCAGCTCCTCCAGCCTTTTTGAATGTTATCGGACTGAATGGATACAATCTTGATAGTGACATTCAAAAAAGATGTATTCATCTGTTTACACTTGCTTCTTTCGCAACATAAGGCAATGGGGAAAAGTGGGGTTTTTTTGGCCCCATGCCTCTTGTGGTGGGCCTGGAAGCTGTAATACCACATTTGGCCACAATGCAACATTAGCCTCAAACCAGGGGCTGCTCCTGGCTTGGTACCTACTCTGAAAAAAGAGTGAGAATAGTCCCTCAACATAGTGTTCTAAGAACAGTTGTTCCTAGTTCTTGCAGTTTAAACACATTAAAACGAAGGGCTCTTACAACTATGTTCTTAGAACTATGAATAAGTTCTTCCAGTCCGAAAAACAACAAACAAAATAATGATATTTGTATGAACATTTTTATTCTGATGATTTATTCTAAAAGCAACAAGCAAATACAAGGTGGTTCCCTTTGAAAAACAGGTGACACTCATCAAGCAAACCTGTCAGTTGAAAAAAAGAAATACAAAGAAGCTTATCTTGCTCTCGAGTTGACTGTCAGTAATTGAGGGAAAGCCGTTTTTCATTTTGTTTCTAAAACCTCTGGCAGTTAAAGCAAGGGTCCACCTATATTTTTCATTTGCATCACAGACACTAATGAGAAACTAATTCAAATGAGCGCCTATTGTGGTAATTTTGTTAACACTTGATAAAAATTCAATCAGTGTACACGTTGGGGACAACGTTTCAGCTTCCAAACTGGGGCATTATAGATGATGAACTAGTTTCAAGGCATTATTTTCACATTTTTCATGTGTTGTATGCCACACTGAATCTATTTTGGTAAATTAAATTCAAACACGTCATTGAGAACACAAAGGAAAAGAATCAGATCTCATGGCCACCTATCAGAGATCTCACAAAACAATATTCTGATAGTGACTCTTGGATTTCTTGAGGCATAGAAAGTCATATTTCTATCTGATTGCTCTCACAGATTTGCTCCACAGCTAAATCCATAAAGTGGCTTAACAGCTATCTGAGGAGTAGGGCCATTTCAGTTTGCTTTGAACTCCCAAACACCTGCAGCATAAGTGATCTGAAGTGATGGTTATAGACAATTTGCACACCTGCGTAGTGCATATATGTGGTTTCATACATCTTTACAGGCGTCCACTTCAGTCAATACAGATCCCGATGATCTACAACCGAGATGAGAGAGCACATGCTGTACTGTAGAGTTGAAAAATCAAGCAAAATCAATTTGGTGTGCTTGTAAGACAGAAATGCAAATTGGGTTTCCTTTTAACTGATTTTTTTTTTTTTTTTTCTCAAGTGCACCAGACCTTTTTATTTCTAACACAAGTCACCACATTTCAACTAAACCAAAAAATCCTCCTCAGAGTCAGAGAATAAAGTTAAATCAGCACGCTTAGGTTACAAGATAGAACATTAGAAACTAAGTAACTTTCAAAACATAAAAGTGAACTTTGGATTTAATAAATGAATATATTAGTTCTTCAGAGGAGCTTCATTTCAGGAGCGTAGTGTCTTTATTTGGGTGCAGTGTGTGTGTGTGTGTGTGTGTGTGTGTGTGTGCATGTTGGTGTGGAGTTACAGTACTACTGTGGTTATATGGCTTCATGAGTTTTTATCTATTTTTGTGTGTGTCACCGTGTAAAGTGCTCATGCGTTCCTTTATTTCGTTTTTGTGCCTGCATTGGTATGTGTGTGTGACTGTGTGTGTGACTTGGCATGTATTTGGGGACTGTCTACAGGGGCCTGTTCAGCTCATGCAGAACAGCGCTATGGGACAGTATCGGGTTACCTTGCATCACTGCGTGCAGACAGCTGGGGAACAGTTATTTTTGATCACGGAACAAAGCATTGTGTAGATTGCTACCTCAGCAAATCCTTTGTGCGCACGTGCAAAATATGTATGTACGAGTGTGTGAGGTGTGAGCGTCTTCTTAAGCTCATCTGCCATTGTGTGTTGTATATTGCAGGGGAACAGCATGTCCCCATCCCCTCTGATGTCTGTTTGTGCTCAGACAGCAAGGTCGGCCTGACTCAGACAGACGGGCAGAAAGCTCTGGATGCACCTTTTCCCTCCACCCAAGGCTGCACACACTTCAGCAGCTGCCCATAGCCCACAGTGAACTAATATCCACCTGTGATTAACCTCGAATTACCGACCCCAACGTGTTATCGTCTGGAATTCAGAGCCTTTAGGCTGCACTGACTCACAGTGTAGCCTCATAAAACGCACCATTAAACAATTATGAGGCTTTACGACCGCACCACCTAACCATAAGCACATCCACAGCCAGTGTTGTCTTTGGAGGTGGGCAAAAGGGGGGTAGGTTTTGCTGGGGATGTGGCGGAGGCTGATTACCTTGCCAGAATTACTGACCCATAATCTCCCTGGTTCCCCGACCTATTTTTATGTGGTGACAGTGAGACACTGAAGGAGCTGGATACCGTCCAAATGAGAACAGCTTGCATAGTTAGTAGTACATGTCATAATGACTCATACACAAAGAGACTCAGTTTTAAAATTCTGTCAAGGTTTGAAAGACATTTTGGAAAGAAAATGGCATTTCAACAGTCTAACCTACATTAAGCCCGACAAATATGAAAGGTGCCTCAAAGCCTAAGTGGCATTTACATTATTGTGGAAAATCATGTCATACACCTGTCTCTTTTGTTACTGTGTGTTTGGATTTTTTTTTTTTTTTTCTCAACCTTGGCAGTGATCCCTGATGTGTACAGTTTGCTGCGTGGAACCGCACTGCATCAAAAGTTATGCTTCTCTGTTAACATTGGACTGATGTTAGCAACGTTAGCATTGTAGCCTGTATGTTTTAGCAAGTCAGATCACCAGATAAACAGCACAACTAGTCTTACCAGCTTTCGCAATTTAAAACCTAGTCTCGTTATATGTGTTAACTAGGTTGAGATTTACAGTCATGAAATTTTAACATTACACAAAGTACACAGAGGTGAAGCCTAGTTGATTACTAAAATTCATCCTCCAGTAAAGTGGTATTGGTGTCTGTTTCCTTGCATGGGAATAAGTTTATTTTATCTTATTAGTTTTTACACTTCCCCTTTGTAATGCTAACTTAACTAGCTGATACAAATATTAGCTTGCTACTGTATGACATTTAGATTCAAGAGGTAGCTAATATGGCATATAGTCAACACATCTGGCCTGACATTAAGGAATGCTATTTTATAGAGAAAGATTTTTATAAAAATTGAAATTACAACATGTTTTGTATGTGATGTTAGCTTAAATAACATTGGTAAGGTTGGCATAATTGGATATTTGCCACACATTCTAAAACTGCATAAAATCAAGTAATACCTACATCTTTTTTTCTTTTTCTTTTTTTTTTTTTTAAATACATATACTGACATATATCAGTATCACATATTTTATGTTGTAGAACAAAACGTGAAAGTCTCGTCAGCTTGTGTTAACCACAGACCTTATTTCAGGCACCTAATCAAAAAAAAAGTCCATTGACTTTGAGACAAGGGATGCATGAGTGGTAAAATGCTAACTCATTTCCTGGTTTCGGAGATGTGATGAACAATAATATAACAAAAAAAAAGAATGACAAAGTTTTAGTTTTTATGAAATACTGCTAGCATTTTTAACCCATATGGTGTGCTAAGCGTTTGAATGTGCCTTGTGGCAGTCAGAAAAACTACAAAACTCTGTGAGACAGGGATGACACCAATAAGATTACAGCCTATGTTGCAATCTCAACACTGGCAGAGATGTACAGTCTGCTGTCAGATTGTCATTTTTCCATTAGCAGTGAGACAGATCATTACAGCTTACATCAGGACAGTACAAACAGTTTGCAACCTGAATCAGTTTGCTCAGACGTATGATTCATGCACTGCTAAAGGTGTATAACAGTTATTTCGTCAGTGTCCTTTTTGGTGTCTTTGCCTGGTCCGTGATGTCCATACCAAGTTAACCAAGCTAACGTTAACTTCTTTTACCAACTTGATTGAGACAAACAGGAAATTTTGCAAGTCTACACAAATACACCAGAGGGATAAAAGGTTGTAATAAAAAAGATATAAAACAAGCTAGCTCCGTATAGCTAGCTGGTGGTCTGTGCCATAGCACCATAAAGCATTACTGTCGTTTTTGGAAGTTATGTTGAAGCCTATTTAGACATAGCCAAAGTAATTACGAAGGTTCCTTTAGTTTTAAGCTAGTTTGAATGGTCGTTGCCATTAGGACATACTTTACACATGAATTTAGAAGTTAAGAAAAGCTGATGCCACCCAGTCGAGATGGTGACATGTAGCCTAATAAAAACTGCAAGAAGCTAAACAATTTACCAGCTATTTACAATTTGCTATTTTCCAAATACAGGTCAGCATCTGCCCATAAATTAGTCACCCAACATGCAATCTTCCTTTTCTCTGTAGTTGGCGGTTCATCGTTTACCTCTTCCTGGAGAACAGAACTGCCTCCCAAAAGTCAGTTACAGGGTAATGAAGTGTTCCTAAACTAGATACAATTATTCTTTGAGAGTTTTGTTTTCATGTTTCAAGTGGTTTTCTAATAATGAAAGCTGAATCAGAGTTAATTGTCTTGTGGGTGCGTAACGAGATGTATAAGTGATGATGAAAAATAGGTCAAGTCTCCGTGCTTGCCTGATTGCTTTTGTGTGTGTGTGTGTGTGTGTGTGTGTGTGTGTGTGTGTGTGTGTGTATGTGTTTTATGTGTGCATGTAGCTGGTTATAGCAGCACACCCAGGGGTGAATTCAGGAAAGGATTGCACGGCTTTTGCAGCTTTTGCGGCCTCTAAACCTGCAAATATAAGACAAAAAGAAACCATGTTATTCTCAAAGCACAGAAAGCGTGAAATACACCCCTAACTGTGCTGCCAAGCAAGTAGCGTATCAGAGCTCCGTTGCTGTTTGCATATTTAAGGCCTTGTCTACACGTATACAACTTTTTTTTTTTATTTACCCTCTGTTTTACAAAATAATTGTGTCTACTCGACCTTCATTTTACAAAATATCTCCATCCACACTAGAACGCAAAAATGATCCCAAATGCTCACATGCGTTAGCTGTCTTCAGCAGTCTCCCTTTGTCACAAAGGTAGTTAAGTGTACAAGCTAACGTTACCTTTTTCAAAACATCTACTGGTGAAGTGGTGCAGCACTACTAAGTGTAAAGGTGGATTTATACTTGTGTGTCAGCTCTACGCAGAGCCTACGCACATTGCCTATGCTGTTGTGAGCAGGTGTGTCTGTGTCACTCTGTAGTTACACCTCAAAAACACTGGTCAGCAGTGGGGTTTCTATGAAGTGCTATAAAGTTTAATTGATTCAAAACACACATTAAACGTGGTTTAATAGAGACAATTTCAAACACAAGTACATAAGTCGGCTTCATTATAACTTGCAGCATTCACAGACAAAGCACTTGTCTTTTGTTGGACACATTTTCTCCACAAATACAACATGCTAATTCTATTAGCATGAGTCCATGGCATTTTACATTGTATAAAATAGCCTAATGGCTAGCGGACATTTCCTCTACTCATATAAAACCAGGAACAACAGCAACATTTAACAAAGGTAACATTACAAAATTTGACTCCATTTCAGCCCACAAGATTCACCGACAAATGAACTATCTTATACTAAACCAGTTTCCAGACAAGCCTACGGCATTTAACATTGTATAAATTATCCTAGCGACGAGCGGAGATTTCATCTACCCATATGAAATCACATGAAATACTTAAAATGCTATTTTGTGGGGGGCTTTATTGTCTTTACAATTTATTGTTTCTTATTTGTGAAATAAAAGTAAATAAAAGTGTCGTTTCCACTGAGGGAAATGGTTTCAGCTTACAAAAATGGATTGCAAGTCTGCGTTGCCGCAATGTGTGTCTGGGGAGGTGAACATCAGGCTACAGCATAGGGTACGGCATAGAGTTTGGCGTAGATTTGATGCAGAAGTATAAATCCTGCTGAAGTGGACAGAAATTGTTAGACCAAGCAGTGCTAACAAAATGTTAGCAAACCGATAGTCTTCATTGTTTTTTCTATATGCTCATTACACAAAGCAATAATGGGCATGCACACATTAAAGAGATCACGTCATTTCCCAAACACTTTGTTTTACTCGTCAACACAGACACAGAGTAATTAGAATTTTAGAAAAATCTGCACCTTTGGAGGGGTTTTAAAAAATCTCTGTTTCAGTGACATAAAACTTTGTTTGTGTTTGGACAAGAGGCACAAACTTAGAGATAAATATCATTTTTCAATAGTATTTGTATACACATAGACAATCTAAATTACTTAATATACATACATTCAATGCAAAATCTGTGCGTTTCTGTGCACATGAGCCTCAGTTCAGAGAGTTAGTAGTAACTGAGGCACAAATCATGACTTCTTATTTTACAGTCTGAACGTATGCTTTCAAAAACCCCACAGCACTGACAGACTGGAATATTAAAAACCCAAATATAATTTCTCTCTGTCACGTTTAAATTCCTTGCCTGAAGTTTCGAGGAACGCCTCTGCACCTCGTCGGTCAGGATCCATAGCTCACGCTCTGAAAATTTCAGTTTTCTTTTTCTGTCTGCCATTGTTCTGTCTGTGTTCTAGGCCAAAGGAAACATTTATACTTTGCCACATGGATAATTGTAATCAGACACACAGAGAGGGCAAATTGCACTCAGCTGCAAAACTTTATGGGCGTGTTTTTGAGCTGTAATATCATTAGCATAATATCTTCTGTGACTGGGACCTTGAGACACAATCCATTCTTTGTGAATTCGCCCCTCAGTCTTCCTGGAGGTCACAGCTCATATCCTCCATCATATTTTAAGCGAGGAAATCTCCCAATAAAGCTGCATTTTATTGGTGTCAGATCGTTTGCCTGTAAAATGGTGCATTGACTTCATTCCCCTCCTGTCCTTCTAATTCTTATTCATTTGCAACCTGAGATACCCTCGTGTGTGTGTGTGTGTGTGTGTGTGTGTGTGTGTGTGTGTGTGTGTGTGAGTGAGTGTTTGTGTGAAAAAGAGAAAAATGAGCTCCTGTCAAGTGGCTCTGTGTAATGTATTGTAACCTTCTAACAAGATGGCCACATTCTGGTCGGTGACATTGTGACATACAGTACATAGCTCATGTGTCGATGTGTTTGTTTGTGTGTGTGTGTGTGTGTGTGTGTGTGTGTGTGTGTGTGGTTGTGACTAGGTGTTTTAGCTCAAGGGAGCTAATAAGGCCACTAGAACCAGCAGAACGATGTGTCACAATGAAGGTCACAAGTTCAATCCCTGCTTGTAATGTCACACCGGTGACATTAAGACAGACGGCCTCTTTACTCAGCTGCCTCGTGCCGCTCTTTGGTACAGCAGACACCGTAGCTGAAACACTATTATGTTCCCTAAGCCTCAATTACAGCATGAAATCTTATCTCCCACAAGTTAATGTTCTCCTTCAAAACATCTGAAGGGCGATCGGCCACACAAGGAGAAGAGACGGAGAGGAAATCAAAGAGCAGGGAAATCAAAAAATCTTTTTTTTTTTAAAACTTCTTCACCTTCACTTTTTTTTGTTTGTATCATACACATGATTTCATCCAAGGACCCTATTAACCCACAGGATGAACTTTCGTCCTCCTCATCTCTGCGTGTGATGAGGGAGACGGGGTCAGCTGTTTTTATCCCGAGCTTAGACCGTGAGGACCTTGTCGATCTGGTCCCCGGAGAGGTGGCTGTAATAGCATTTTCTGTAGAAATGGCAGGGACAAGATACAGCTGGGGCTGGGGTCAGGGTGCTAGAGAGGAGACCAGTATGGCCACGGGACTCAAACACAATTACATCCTGATAACCAGTGCTGACTCAGCAAAAGGTGTCTTCAATCATGTTAAATCAGAGCTGATCGTAACCACCTATGGGTCAGATGTGTAGTAATACTGGCTGCCTTCTCTAAGCATTTGTGAAGATCAATAGTTATAAAAAAGATAATTGCATTGCAGAGTAACGTTACGTTAACACTGTTAAACTCTCATTATTAAACAAATATCGTTCCAACACACAATCTAATAACACATAATCAAATGTCAGGATCTTATAATACCTGCCATATGGTGCCCAGTGTGACATGCCACAGCTGTGAATGTAGGCCAGCCAATTGCTTATTACTGCACTGTGTTGGTTCTCTCCATAAGGAAATGTGAACAAGGGCAACCTGTCTGAGGGGTGATTGTCTGCCTGTCACACCGTCGTGCATCTCAATCAGTCATCTGTCTAATAATGTCCTCGTTATTGATCGCGGTTGGGAAATGATTCGCTTGCTCCTGATGTGTTTGTTTGTCATCCCCCCGCCTTGACAAGAGGCATGTAAGAACAATTATTGGTCTTGATTTGTTGTTTTTGCTCCCTGTGATGCTTCTTTTGTCAGCGGGGATGTCCAGCCAGGCCATTTAGTCCCCAGGCGCCTCGTATTAAGAGAGTGATTTTAATGATTTTGTGTGTCTATCTGTGGGTTTTTTTATGTTCATTTTCAAATCAGTATTCTTACAGCCCTTTGCTAATAATAACCTGAAGGTGATCCTCAGCGTAAAAAAAGAATGGTAACATTTCAAACACACTTGAGTTACAGTAACATTTACTGACAGCTTGTCAAGTGGTTCTGACTTATATAACTGTTCCTGTCAATCACCCACCACCCAAACGTTTGACAGCAACGGTAACACACATAACACTAACCAGTATTCTTTTTACCAAGCTATGAATACATTAATAATTAATGCTCAAAATATATTAAAAAACCCTTTGTGTTAGTTTAGATTATTTCATCAGTAATTCTTAAATTGAGCATTCTTGACAGTGAAAATAGTAGTTTTACAAATAATTGTATCTGTGTTCACTTGCTGGCTTTTTCCAGAGCTGAGAGAAGACGTTCCAGAAGAAGCTAATGAGTGTATCCTAATTTAAAGGTCCTGTGTGTACGATTTAGTACGAAATGGTATGTAATATTCATAACTATGTTCTCATTAGTGTTTAATCACCTGAAACTAAGAATCATTGTGTTTTTGTTGCCCTAGAATGAGCTGTTTGCATCAGGCCCCCCAGAAGTGTGCCAGACTTTGTAGTGGCTAAACAGTGGTACTGCAGTTTCCAGGGTCTGTCACATGATGCCATTGGGCCCTATAAGACTTTTTCCCATTGACTTACATTGGAAAAGAGACGTATTTAAATCAGTGGATATGTTTTTTGAGCATCACAACCCTGTGAAATGTCTCCATTTAATATCAGGGTTTGATCCTTTCAGTCTGATCACATTTGGAAAGTCTAGAAGAGCCAAATGAATAAACAATTTTATTTCCATTCAAGTTAGTGAAGCGCGAAACCGGTAGTAGCCGGTTCGGCTGGTGGAAGTCTCTAGTGTGGTTGATCTATGGGCCCAGTGATGCTGAAGAAGCGGTGATCATCCGAGTGATTTCCTACCATGGAAATTGAGCTTTTTTGGCTTCATGCACCACTGAGCAACTTTCAGAGAAATTAACAGTTCCTTCAATGCTGTATCCATGTCCCTTAGGGGTGCTTTCACATCTGTACTTTGGTTCTTTGGTCCGCACCAGAGGGAAAAAAATGATACATTGCTGCATTCCAGTTTTGGTTGGGTTCTTGTTCACACGGACTTTTTGCAAAAAACTAAAGGAGTAAAATTGAGGTTCTACTGACTGACAGGTAAGCTGTTGATTCGACAGTTTTGGTGTTTGCCATCCTGCGTCATCAGGACCCATGTTGGGAAATCAAATTCCAGTGACTGACAAAAGTTTATGCAGCAGCACTTTAATGCCTCTAAGTGTTTCTTTTTCTGTTCTTTGTTTTCACAAAGACCTCATGGAGAAATAACTGATTGTAAGCATTATTAGCTGGCTATTATTAGTCTGCAAATCTATGGCATATTATGAATAATGACAAACAGAGACAGGATGAAAAGAAGGCGTCGTGTACAGTAATGATTCGGAGCTTTATACTGTGGGATCACTGTCACACACTTTTTAATGGACTTAATGAACAGACAAAGTACACAGAGTACCTGAGCCAGAGCCAGAGAGAGAATGCTGGCAGTTTTAACAGCTTTTTAATCCGGGAAAATGCCCTCACTAACATGCATATGTGTGACCATGGTTACATGTACGCATTAGCATTAACAGGTTATGGGATATACCTGGCCTTTATAAGGATCTGTGGTGAGATTGCAGACAGATTTCACAATCAGTAGATGGATTTATTAGCTGTTGAAACCATGCTGAAATCACATGTCTACTATCATAAAATCCTGTGGTTGGTTTGTTTTCTTTCACACCACAAACCAATTACGCCACAGTCCGTTTTGCAAGC
This sequence comes from Epinephelus fuscoguttatus, assembly GCF_011397635.1. Taxonomy (NCBI): domain Eukaryota; kingdom Metazoa; phylum Chordata; class Actinopteri; order Perciformes; family Serranidae; genus Epinephelus; species Epinephelus fuscoguttatus. Next base: position 24,794,937 of record NC_064773.1, on the reverse strand, counting down.
AGACTGAGACCCATCTTTTCAAGTGGTCTCGGTTCAGTTGTTTGGTCCACACCAGGGTTCAACTGACAGCGAAACGTACTAACCGTCAATGGACCTAAGTTCATTTCAACCAAACTAAACAGGTGAGGTGTGAAAGCACCCTCAATACAACCATGTTTTATACCCACATACAGTCTACCATCTAGTTTCTACAGCGGCCCAGAACAGACAAACCAATCACTGGCTCTAGGAAGGGACATTTGTGTTTTCACATCAGCCACTGAAGTTGTACTACACATTTGGCACACGGGAGAAGTTACAGTTTGGCAACCTCAACGCTAGATGCCACTAAATACTACACACTGGACCTTGAAGGTTACTGTGTCAATAAGTCTCTTTGGTAGCAATGCTGCGTAGTGGGTAAAGTGTATACATGCATTTATATGACATATACACAAGATGTAACAATACATCGATATGATTCAATAATCAACCATCCAGGATTATCAATGCAAATTGAAAACATCAATACATGTTGTCATCTTTAAGATGCGCCCTTATTTTGAAACTCCCAAGGCACATCTGTGTTACCATTTCTGTCCAAGCACATCTCCTTCCTAAACATTCAAGCAGTGCTGGCAGTGTAGCAGCCAGCAAGAAACAGCCAAGAAAAAGTTAATGAGGATTGATTTTGTCATGATCCTGGAATTTCTTACTTGGATACACTACCTATTCTGATACCATGGGAAAAATGAAATTACAGTGTAAGTTTTGTTAGGGCTATAAAATGACTACAAGGACTTTTCTTTTCTTTTTTTTGTTAGTAGCAGAGAACAGCAGAATGACTGTTGTAAACATCAACAATCTGTGAGATCGAGAAAGTGCATCTGGTACTGGTGTACTGATATTGCGGAGGTGGAGTACTGAAACTGTTTCAAATATTCAGAATTGATATGATCGTCATATGGATATTTTTTGAAACACTAACCAGGATATTTACTGGTATATATCACTCGCACTCATATCCCTCACAGGTCTCTAAATTGAATTGAATCCAAATCACATCTTGACAGACTCTGTAATATCAGCAAATATCACATCATTGTCCATGGATGCACAGATATGGATATAATATGGTGTTGTGATAGACACTCCAGATATACACTGTTTACACTCAGGTTTTAACATTAATGTCAAAACAATATTACCAATGAATTACTAGCAAATAGGCGACTAAATGTAGAGCTTGAGATGCTGTTGACATTCTCTATAATGATGGCAGCTTGAGAAGTGAAGTGATGACGCTAACCAACACAACCTCTCAGTCAACCAGGTTTGTTTTCACTTGACCCACTTGAACCATTTGTTTGGTGTACAGGAGCATTTCCACTTGAGCTGATGATGGAAGTATGTGTTGCTGCTTTGTGTGTGTGTGCGCATGTGTGTGTGTGTGTGTGCGTGTGTGTGTCCCGCCAGCAGGTCTGGCAATAGGCTCTGAGACACCGCCTGCTGTGTAGAGGTTTGGGGGATAAAGAGGTCCTCGCAGCAACGTACGTCCAGGGGGATTCTTGCTTGCAATTATCTGCAATGTTGTGACAGTTTCATGCTGTGAGAATAAATAAATAAATAAAAATTACTGCTCCAATTCAGATGCCTGTTTGGAGTGCATTATCAGTTCATATCCAAATAACCTATCTGTTCTGGGTTACATCCCTACAGGCTAACACAGAAGGGTAATCCACTCTGCAGCCTCTGGTATCATGAGTCTAATGGAGGCTTGCTCGCTGAAATCAAAGTGCCAAACACTGTGTGCTGAGTGAACTGTCTCCACTATGCACTATAAATTTAATACATGGCTAATCGACATGGCAAGCTGCTAAAAAGGGCCGAGGCATCACTGGTTGTGGAGCAGGAAGTCAAGATTGCAGAGGCAGTGATAAAAGCGAGAGTAAGTGCTCTCAACCTTCCCGCCCGGGGACTGCAGGTACAGAACAGCTGCACCATAAGTACAGGGAAAAGATAAAGACTTGTGTATAAAATTAGATTTCCTGCAGTTGATAAAAGTGCTCGCCTGTAAAAATGACACAAAAAATATTACATTTGACTACATGAAATGAAACACAAACTTTTTAAAGGCACTCTTTATTAGCTGGGCACTTTAAAGGCTGTCTTCATCAGCCAGTTATTGTGTTTGGCAACAAATTTCCAACACGCGTTCCACTTACTTGGTCTTTTAGCCACATCTCATGGCCTTCCTCTGGAGATGGAGTTACTTGGTTGTCATGGAAATGGTTACTATCACCATGTCAGTTGTGCTGAGAATGCCATAATGGGATGTGGCTGAAAGCTTTGGAAACAGCAGCAAGCCTTTTGTTGAGATTTTTTTTTCCCAGGTCAAGAATAAACCATCAAGCTCCAGCCAACAATTTTATGCAAGGTCCATGTGGGTAGTAAATAGGCTGAAAATGGGCCCTATATTGGATTGTCCATGGTTTCCATATTAGCCCCATGCCCATTGCCCACATGAGTGGGTTTACCCAAATGGTCCCTACATGAGTTATGCTAGGGCTACTTGGGTGCCGAGTGGGTATAGGTCCAAAATGGGCATTTTATCTGGGGCCCACTTAAGTAACCCATTGTGGGCAGTTGGCATGGGACCAATATGGAACCTCTGGACAATCCCATATGGGGCCCATTTTTCAGCCTATTTACTACCCACATGGGCCCCACATACAAATGTTGGCTTGGTCTGCACATACTGTAGGTATAAGTGTCTGTCATGGATCTTTGTTGATTGGTTGGTAAAATCTAAACTATGCACAGCCTTTTAAAGCTGCTGCATTCAACACTTTTATATTAACAATGGATCAAATTAGGACTTGTATGTGAAAGATGTTCCTTATAGTGACAAACCCACAAAGTATTATCACCCAACTCTGCAGCACCCCTCTGTGGTGCATTCCAGTGTCTTTCAGCTCATTGATTTGGTTTTATGACTCACAGCTTTACTATTGTGATTGATTCTCATCGCTCTCATTAGCTTTTTTTCTGCAAAAAACCTGTTGTACATTATTTACCCACCTCCATATAGTCATAATAATAATAATGCCTGTTATTTATGGGCGTCTTTCAGAACACACCTTACAAGACACAGCTAAAAAAACAAACAGCAGTGTATCCATAGATCATAAAATCAAACAATTCTGTAATATTCAATTGAAGTTTATAGACAAAAATCATAATTATAAATATTAAGTATGGAATCATAATCATAAAATCATCAATAGTGCAGGTGTGTCTCCATTAAATTAGACCGAATATGCCAGATTGAAAAGGTGTGTTTTCAGACAGGATTTGAAGGTGGAAAGGCAGTCAATATTGCAAATGTCGTGGGGGAGAGAGTTCCAGAGGCAGGGGCCGAACAGCTGAAGGCTCTTGAATTCATAGTAGTCAAGCAGGCAGATGGTGATGTGAGTTGGACTGCATCCTAGTGGACAAACAAAGTTAGCAACTAGCCAACAAGTCTTGCAACCCATATGACCTAATAAGTTGTTTGCTCCTGCATTCTAAATGATCCACCTACTGCTGGATGACAAAGTAGTACATGACCGATAATAGTCGCAGTTTGAAACACGTGGTCAACGTTGTCAAACGATTGCAGTTACACAAAAAATACAATGTGAGGTTTAGGCAACAAAACTCCTTGGTAAGGTGTAGAAAAAGATCATTGTTTAGGTTCAAATATGTATGTTTGGTAACATAATGTAACACAACGAATCTCATCCCATGACATACTAGGACATACTATGTTACTCTGTAGGAATAACTCTACAATGACTTAGGGTTCCACACAGGACATAAACACTGTTCTCCTGATGGAAGTCGATTGTTTGACTCATCCACCTCCCCTCCCTCCCACCATAAGCAGACTTTGTTACTGTTTCTACAACATCTTCTGACTTCCTACTTTTCTCTCATCATAATTGCTACAGCCACTAGAGGTCGCTGCCAAACAATCAATGCAATTATGGGCTGTAATTGCTAGTTGTACTGAAGACCTATGTGGTCATATTTTGGAGGAAGATGGTTAACATAGTGGAGCACTTTGCAGCTAAAGAGCCAGATATTTCAATCAGAAGTTGGTAGAAACCTATGACTGTATATACAGATGGACAACACATCTCCACTCCACTCCACTGCTGTACAAAAATATACCCAAAATATCCTGGATACAGCCGCCACCATCCTGCGCTGGTGAGGTCATTTGGAGTGAGAGTGTGTAAACCTATGTTGCATCGAGATGTTTGAGCTTCACTTTTGGAGAGCTAGCATGTTGTCTAATCCTTATTATACAGTCTATGGAGGAGACCAAAAACAGAGCCAAAAGTAGAATCAATATTGGGCTTACATTTGCCAGATGGTGATGAAACATGACTCGAAATGAAGGATCATGTTGCTCTGCATTTGCTGGAAATAAGCAACTGGCTGTTGTCATGTTTAACTTAATAGGTGGTAACATCAGTACTGTGTTTCCACATACCCCAACATTGGCCAAGACACAGTTAATGCCAGTTTAACAAATAAAAGACATCACTACACCCCATTTGCATCTCTTTTGGATATATCTCATTAAGATGAGCATTTTGAACAGCAGATGTGTATGCTGGACAATAGTTATCTTGCAGCAACACCAAAGGTACATACACTAAATCTGTCTGTCCTCTGAACACGCTGTAGACTCTGAAGTGGCAATCTATCTTGTGTCATTGTTGGCCTGTATTGTTCTCTGTACAATAGCTATTTGTTTTTGTGATTTGTCATCGCTGTCACTCAACTGTCAGATATTATTTCACCACTGACAGACACTGAATAGCCAGTTAAATCATCGCAGCCCTCTAGATGTATTGTGCTCCATGTCCTTATATCCAGAATGGTTTAGAATAGGCTTATATGTGGATACATTTTGTCTATAATATCAAACAGACTTCTTTTTTGACGCAGCCATTCCCATGTGTTTCTCAGATAAACAACATCTCTCAGTGTGCTGTATACTTTTCTTTCGAAAAACCCACTTTAAAAGACATCCTGCCACACCTGTCTAGTTTGACAGCTGAGTGAAATTTTAAAGCCGCGGCTTTTACAAGCCATTTGATGATGAATCATTCCTTTCTTTCTTTTTATTTCCATTTTTTTCCCCTTTCCTTTCTGCACTCGGTTGCGGTTTAAAGAAGTCTGTTCTCTTCACAGGAGCTCTGTAAGGATTTGCAGTGAAAGATTGACACCGTGAATGATGAGCGCTACGATATTGAGGTGAAGGTGGCCAAGAATGAGAAAGAGGTACTTGTCTTTGTAATGGAAATGAACAGAAGTCTAACTCTGTGTCAGAATTTTATTTTTTTTTTATTTTTTTTTTATGGAAGCTAACCGTACTTGTACTTTACCTGAGATAACCTCCAGCCCTTTGAAGATCAAATGCTACACTCTCATCTTAATCCTCCCTCCAAGATTATATCTATTTACGTCTCTAACCACACCAAAGTGAAATTATGATCTTGTATGCACTGCCTGAACTCAGGGGGAATTGCAGAGATTGGTATGAAAAGCCAAGCGTCATGTCAGATTGTATTCTGCAGACTTTGTGATCTGCGCTAATCCACAAAGGATACAGAATAGAAGACATTCTGTATTCATGCTGTATTTGCCTGCAACACATCCAAACCAGACTTTTTGAAGATTGCAGCGAGAAATAGCAGAAATAGAAAAATAAGCCAGGCTCACTATTTTTTATTTTATTTATTTATTTATTTTGGTTACTGGCCCTCTGATCCAGTTTGTGATTTTGGAAGGTGTTGGAATAGAGGGTTCATAACCTGAAGCAAGTGAAGCAGTCTAGAGACCAAATCGAAACACCATGAAGACAGACGGAGGAAGTAATGCTACAGGCACTGACTTACTTCACTTTTTTATACATTTATTAATTTATTTATTTTCTCATAGAAGCATATTTTTTGGACCTGAGGCGAGGGTTTATTGCTTGGCATTTTAAAGATACAGATAAGTACATTATCTTTAAAGGTCCAGCATGTAGGATTTCAGCAGATATACTGGCAGAAATGGAATATAATATTGTAAGTATATTTTCTTTAGTTTATAATTACCTGACATTAAGAATCACGTTTGCATTACCCTGGACTGAGTCGTTTATATCTACATAGGGAGAAGGTCCTCATCCATGGAGTCCACCATGTTGCACCGCAACTTCGCAGTTTTTTCATTTTCGCATCAGCCACCATAGTTAGCAGCCCCTCCGTGAAGAGAGCATTGGAAAAACAGATTTCTTAACGTGACCCTGAATTATTTTTGTAGTTTTACCAATTTAAATCCCCTGGTCCGTTTGTTTTGGAGAGGAAGAGACATCTGTGGCTAGATAGAGATTTGGCTCCTGATATAAAACTCCTCAACGCCTGGCTCTTGTTATCAGAGAGAAAATGTGAGCATACATTAGCAGGGGCTAGGCTAGCAGCCTGTCTGCAACACTTGGAACAGCGTTGGAAAAACACAGATTTGTAACATAAAACTGCTTTATTCAGTGTTTTAACCTGTTTAAATCCCCCGGTCTGTTTTTATTTGGAGAGGAAGAGACCTCTGTAGATAATTTGGCTTCCAGTAAAACCCTCCTAAATCCCTCTAAATCAGAAAAAAGTGAGCACACATTAAATTCTCAGAGAAAAAAGGTGAGCACACATTAGTAGGTGCTAAGCTAGCAGCCTGTCTGCAACATGCAGAACAGCATTGGAGATATATACTGTTGTGTAACATGAAAGTGCTTTATTCAGTGTTTTCACTGGTTTGAACACCTGGTTTGTTTGTTTTGGAGAGGAAGGGACCTCTGCGGATAATTCGACTCCTGGTAAAAACCTCTTGAACAATGAGCACTGAAGGAATCCTAAGTGGAAGTTCACACTTGGCACATGGGAGAAGTTTCAGCTGGTTGCAATGTTCAGTCCTCACCACTAGATGCCACTAAATCCAATGAATCCTACATACTGCTCCTTTAAGTGTTTCTCCCTCTAACAAATAGGAAAAAAATCTAAATGGCTGTAACATCTTTCATCACATTCAGAAATGTGTTTCATTTTCATGCCAGGTCACTGGACAGAGAGGAGTCATAGTGTGCAGAATAGATGTCCTTGTAAACACCTCCTCCTCACTCACTGTCGCATTTTGAACAGGAAGGTCATCTGAAATGGGAATAATAGTGAAACTCTGTATGAAAACTTTTTCTTTCTTTTTTTTCTTCACTCTAATTCTGGTAGCTCATGCCTGCATGTATGTAGAGACTGTGAATAAATGCTATGAAATGGCCGCTATGTCATTTGAAAGCAGGGAGCAAGTATCATCCTGTAAAGATGTTCAGCAGAAATTGGTAGCAGAGGTCAAAATTCCAGCAACAAGTGTAATGGGGTGCTTGGATACACCAATATTGATGATAACTTTGATATAAAATTTTTAATATTGATATCCGATATAATGTTAATAATACACATATGATAATATTGTTTTAATCAGTGGTTTTCAAACTTTCTGTGCCCAGAGCACACCAAAGGGCAAGCTAAAATCTCTGTGCACAACGTGTGTTATCACTCTTATCATGACATAATACAGTAATGATAAGGGAAAAAATAAGACAGGTAGCTTTCATGATACTGTCTCTTTTCTTTTGGTGGTGGTGGGTCGTCCTCACTGGTCCTTTGTTGTAATTTGTTCCGTACAGTAAAGCCATCTATTGTTCCACTCACGGCTTTCTCCTTTAAATGTTATCATCCCTCACACTGGCTGCCAGTCAGGGTTCTGATGTGTCACACACTTACAATTGCCATGCAGAAACAGTGACAAATAGGTTCCCCATGAAGGATTTTTTAATTAGATTAAATTAAACTACATATTTTAGCTACAGTTTGCCTCTTTATTCAGAAATCGGTGTGCACAACATACTGATACAGTCAGTAAAAAATTCATTCGTAACTTTTTGTATAGGCCCAGTTGAATATTGCAATAATAATGTGTGGTTATCACAAAATCCCACAGCACAGCTGGATTGGCAAGACAGCACACCGGTGTGCCACGACACACCATTTGAGAACCACTGGTGTAAATAATCTAGCACCTCTGAAATCATTTGCGATTCTTTCTGTCCTTGCTTCATCTCCCTCGCCCAACACCATCTGGTTGATATTTCACTATGTATTCAGTGTAACTGCTCTTTTTGTACAGTTATGGTGACAGATTCTCTCTCCACCTCAATACACTTGTATTGTGAGTGTAGTTCCTTTGCCGAAAAAAGCTTTAACATTTTTAATAGATATTGTGATGATACGTTACCGTGATGTTGTGCCCTAAGTGGAAGTTTTGTTTTTAAATTAACTGTATTTTTTTCCAATAGTTGATTGTCAACAGAGTCAATAGAGTCAACTGTCAACAGAGCTCTTAAAAACAATGTGTTCTTTATACCATGACAGTTCCCTTAAATTGGATTTTAAAATTGTAACATATGACCTTGCTCATCGTATCACAGTGTATTGCAATATATTAAATGGTAACCCCCGGTTCGTAATACCTACCGCCAGATTCTTGCCAATACACAGCCCTATAGTTCTCTGGAGATTAACATTGAAAATTACATTTAGAAATTTGTGCATTAGAGGAACAGTGCAGTGCAAGTGAATGATGATGTGAAGTAAGGTATTACAGTAAATGAGTTATATTGTAGGTGGGTCAAGGTTGGCTCAAGTTTATACAATCACTATTTCTCCCTCTCTCCTCAATAACATAAAATAGCTTCCCTCAAATACTGATTCAGAATATTTTTCCATTATCTAAAGGTTATATTGAACTCTATCATGAGTTTATAAAGCAGTATTAAGATAGAGATAGACTGGCGCGGCTGTAAATAGATTTTTAAAATGAGAAAATTGAGGCTCTGAATGAGGAATTGTCTTTGCCTTGGTTTTTAATGTATGGAAGTTAATCCTATTTGCTGCTGTTCTTACGTTTTGTTATATGTACACATGTGTGCACACAGTTTAATACATGGGGACCTATATGTGTATACATAAATGCACGTCTAATATTCATTCTGGTATCCTGAGTCTAGGTCCAGGCTTTTTAGCCTTTAAACCTGGGTGTTTTTTTCTGCAGCTTTTTGGCTCTATATGTTTTTAGTGACTCATGGCCCTTTGTCAGGCGGGAATAGTGCCATGAAAAGCTGTTGTTTTTGACCAAGACAACACTGCTTTTCCAAAGGGGATTGTGCCCCCAAAGACTTGGTGTTTTAAGCCAAAACATGATCTTTTCCCAACCGTAACCAAGTGTTTTTTGTGCCTAAATCTAACCACATTAATCACAGCCTTGTTAAAGCTAAAGTCCGCAAAATGTGCATGGTACAAATGTAATGTATCTGTAGGTTACAGAAACATACAATGTATTATTACATTCATTCTGATGATTGGTTGAAAGTGGAAGTATGTCTCTTAGTAAGCTGTTGGCTGCAACTTGAAATCTGTTTTTTTAACCCTGTATTTCTGTATTTGTCTACATTTGGCAAAACAAAACTATTCTAAGTGCTGACCTTGCTTTTGGCAGTGTAGTCTAGCTGCTTGTTGTGAACCCAGAGATGTGCAGACAACTATCACTGGAATACTTTGATACTGAGGAAAACTTCAAAAACTGATGACTCTATGAGGAGTTATGAGGAGCAGATTTTTCTCTGATTTGTAAGCAGATTTGTGGCCAGTTATTCAGGATGGACATAGGAGGTGTGATATCATCAGCGAGTGCAGTCTAGATATCTCAGTCTAAATACGTGTGTATCATGTCTGTGTGTTCAGATTTGAGTTGGTTATATGACTCCAAGGAGTATGATATATGATGTAAATTCCCAGTAACTGATGATAGACAAAACCAAATGTTATTCTATTACAACTAATCTGAAGCTTTTTTCCTATTACAATTATTATCCTATCATAGCTCTGTGATGTGAGACTTGTAAAAGCTTACATCTGTTCATAAGAGTGAAAACATTTAACGGTTCAGTACACAACATGTAGAGCATTAATACAGCAGTAACCGTTATTTGTTATGTAAACACACAGTGGAGTAATGGCGTCCTGACTGAGCAAAGAATGAAGTCAAGCTACCCCTGTGTGAGTTGTATTTCGAGTTGCTCTGTGGTTTGTTGTGGTAAACCAATCTGAGTGAATGTGCATGTTAATGCATGTTTGTAGCCCACTGGCTAGCTCATCACTGCTGCTTCGCACTGCACTCATATGGCGATTACAGCTGATATCAGCATCATCACAGAAGTATACTGCCCACCCTCTGGTTCCCCCAGTTATTTATTTATTTCTTTATTCATTTAACCTTTATTTAACCAGAAAAAGCTTTTGAGATTAAAAAAAATATATTTTCAAGAGTGTCCTGGTCCAGACAGACAGCAACATAAGATACACACAGACAACATAGAGCAAAAATACAGAATAAAAATGTAAAGCTCTAAAACAAGCAATGTAAAACACAAAATAAGATTACTACAAAGAAAAGCCAAAAATTATGTTTATATATCTAGAAATGAACCATAAAAACGCAAAAAAACGGCAACCTCACAGGACCAGTTATGACACACAGTGACACTGGCATATTGAAGATTGTGCACAACGTTACCAACAACATTTGTGCAGAAGCAGTTAATTAACAGTTAATAACTAATTGATTTTTGAAAAATAGTGAAAAGTGAAAATGTGTCTACTTTTATGACAATTGAGTGAACTCTAGGATTTGATTGGGCTATTTTTTGTCAGTCTATTCTGGCAACACTGTACAGACATATTCTGCTGTTTGGTCAGCAGATCAATTTTAAATGTTGCAGCAGTAGTTACAACAGGAACAGCTACATTTAGCTGCAGGCACTTAACTTTGGTTTGTGACTAGCACGCCTCTAACCAGGGGTGAGTCAAATCATTGTTTTGCAAGTCATAAGTGAATCTTTGCACTCAAGTCCCATGTCAAGACTGACAAATCCCAAGTCCTAAACTGTGAGCTTGAAGTCGTAAACAAGTCATAATGCACTCTTCACTCGATGCAGTGTCATTTTAACAACAGAGTAATAATTTATCAAACAAAAAAACTATTTATTTAACACATTGGACAACATGGAATACAGTATAGCATATAAGATAACTACATTTTTAAAGTGGCCAAGATACTAGTGCAAACAGTACGCACTGTGCAATAAAAAAGTGAGAATGGCATACAAAGTCACTATTGCAGATTTCTTGCACTATGAAAACAGTAACTACAACTTGCATAATAATAAATACAATATGAAGTACACAATAACAACAACAATAACAATTTAAAATTTGACCAAATTACCAGTGCAGATTCCTTACACTACAAAAACACTGGGTTTAACAAATTACAATATGAAATACCCAATAAGTACATTTTAAACTGACCAGTTACAAGTGCAGATGCCTTACATAATAGAGTAAGTACACACTGTGCAATACAAAGTGCAATACAAGATACACAATTATCTACACTGTTTGATGTCAAGGTTAGCAGTGTATGTACCCACAATGGTAACATCTAACATCTATGTACCCACTAGGGTAAGCAGTGGGTTGTGCTAGTTACCCTTAATCAGGAATACTTTTTAAAATTTGTATTTATCTGTTAAAACAATTTTGTTGAGACCACTGTAACTGAACCTAATCATAAAAAAGTCATGCTGACATGTAGCATTATTAACCCTTTGAAACCTGAGCAAATTGGCTTGATTTCTTTTAAAATGATGGGAAGAAAGAAATGACCCAAAAAATTAGCAAGCAATTAATAAAAAGGGAAAATTAAAAACAAGAAAATTCAAGAAGACCGAGAAATTCAATGAAAAGAAAATTAGTTTTTAAAAAAGGAGCAAAAAAGAAAAAGAAAAAAAAGTTAAAAGCAAACAAACATGAAATATAAAGAGTGCTTAAAAAGTATAATTATACCGTAACATCAATGTAATAAGAATTATTATAGTTTTCCATAGCCTTTTTCTTTTTTCTGTAGTTTTTTCTTTTTTTTTTTTCTTCCATCAAATCATTTTCATTTGCAATTTGTGGGACATTTTTTTTTTACCAGGTTGCTCATTGCCTTTTTCCCCATGTTTATGAAAGCAAAGCATGGTCAAGGTTCAAAGGCATCTGAAAGCAGTATAAGAAAAAAGAAAAGATGTCGCTCGAGGTTTCAAAGGGTCAACAAATGCCACAACAGAATAAATCTGGTATGTTTCTGAGCTGTCTTGCTGTATTTATCTCCGCTCATATTGGAAAAATGTCTTTAATTTTTGCTTGTCTAAAGAAAATATTTTATGAAAAAAAAAAAGTTAACATTGGTAGAATAAAGAAATGAGGGGAAACTAATTGATTCGTGGCACACTTTGTAAATAACGCACTTTTAAATCTTGGGCTTGGGGAACATTATCAAGTACTTTCAAGTCAGAAGGCTCAAGTCCAAGTGAAGTCACAAGTCAGTGGCATTAGAGTCCAAGTTGAGTTACAAGTCTTTTTTTATTCACTCATTTTTTAATTGACTCATCAAATCATCAAATTTGGGATTCGAGTCCACACCTCTGCTTCCAACACATCGTCAAGGTAAACCACTTTACCTTGCTGTGCTGTGCATGGGAAACACACTCAAACTGTGCCGGTGTGATTCGATCGATTGCGGCCGTACATGGTATGGCTCAATGTGATACAGTATCACTATCTGAGAAGCTTCCTCTACTTTTTATGGCTCTTTTTTCCTATGAAATGGGTTTTTCTTAGATACAGCCATGTGATCACAGCATCCACCTTTTATGGAAGTTTCTCAGTTGGCCATAAAACAAGAATGAGAACATTCCACATGAGCCATGTCTATATGTTTCTAAAAATCAATTACCTCTCGATGACCTCCCCACGCTCTGGACACACACAACCATCACACTCAGGCGGAATCTTACAGTACAGAGTAGAAACCTGCACACACAGTATGTAGGCTGTGGTCCTCTCTGGGTAGCAGCTCACAGTACACTGCAGCTACAGTAAGTATGATACACATGAGAGCTCCAGGACTCTGCTGCTGCTGCTGCTGCTTTGGAACATGTGTTTGAAATATATATGGATAGATCTTCAAAACCTAAAATCATCCTCAAAGATCCTCACTGTGACACACTGGCATATGAATCTGCAGATTATTATCACACAGAGCTGCCGTGTACATGGGAATCTACCTGCTTTACATTCTAAACTGTTGGTGGCAGTATAGGTCAGAATGCTGACACCATAACAAATAAGGCGTCTGACTCATACTTACAATGTTCACTTTATCATAATCTCCACCAGGGGCTGTCCAAGCATCACCCTCCATTCATCCATTCATCCTTGACCAATGCATGGAAAAGGGTTGAAGGAACGGCAGTGCTTTGGCAAAGAGATCACACTTGAGCCCACTGGGTAATTAAAGTGAACTGGCCCACAGACACAGCACAGCGTCTATGTGTAATACTTAAGCCAGTATTAGAGGGATCAGTATATTGCTATTCAGAGGAACTTTCACTGACTAAGCAGGAAGAGTTTCAGTGGAAAAATACATGTTGTGATTGCAGGTGGCAGAACTACATGTCCACATGTGCAGCACACATCAAATATACATATGACAAAAATACAGTTTCCTGATCCCCCCATACTCTTCCTCATGTCATTCTACCTTTTTTTTTTTTTTTTACACTGAACAGATGGCCTTGTTGTGATTGGACGCAGATGGGGTTTCCGTGGCAATATCAAACATCCCACACAATGTTATATTTGCCCCAGCTTTGACTCCTGAGCAGAAATTATTTCAAAGCTTCACTGCCTGCTGCTGTCTTATGTGTGTGTCAGTGCAGCTTAGACTGAAACAAGCAAGAAATAAGCCATAAGAATGCTCGCGTTGCCGTGAACTGCTGATATTAATATACAGTCTAATGGCTCAACGTGAAATGTCTTTGATAGGCTTTGAATTACCTCTCATGTATCAACCAAAGTCTTGGCGGTGAGATCCATCCTGATCCAGATATTTATCTTTTTATGTTTGTTGATGTGGCGGTGCGGGGATTCAGAGGAGCCTCGCGGAGGTGTCATGGGAGCGATTCAGTTAAACATCTGTGATGGGAGGTGCCCACTTAATAACCTCAGTGACATCCTCTTTTTCTTACTCACCCCTCTTTCTTTACAGTGTATCAAAGCCAGGTTTCCACATACGCGCTTTTTGTCCAAATCAGGGACTCTTTTTTTAAATTTTTTTTTTTTTTTTGTTTGCAAAGTTGCGCAATTGCCTAGAGTTGGTTTGTGTTCTCACAGCAGCATTTACAAGTGGACCAGATAAAATGCCTTTCTTGAAAAAACTGCTTTTGACAAGTTAGAATTTCCATGTGGGAAAAATCCAGGAAGTAAACAAAACGTTGAAGAAGAGTACACTTGCAAGATAAACGCGACACTTTCTAATGTCACAATGGAGGGACAACTACGCAGGTTGATTTTAGCGCTGCTCATCGTGGACTATATTGCTGTCATTGTTCATTTTAGTCAAACCATACAGTTTGAAAACGAGGCGCGGCTCCAACTAGAAAACAATGTTTTGATGCATTGGATGTGCTGAATGTGCATATTAAGGCAGTACAGGAGGAGGTGCACATTAATAATCCTCCAGGACTGTAACATGCTCATGTTTAACCCAAACAATGCGTAATGTGACTGCAGTTTGTTCGGATTGATGTTACAACACATTCTCACCACAAACTAACCGCACCAGAGTTCGTTTGTAACCTCTTTAAGAGGGTCTCGGTCCGGTTGTTTTGGTGCACAACCGAGTGCGATTGCTGTGTTCACACCTGCCCAAACGAACTGCACTTAGAGGGCGAATGAACTTGAGTTCAATTGAACTGAACCAAACAGTTTAAGTGTCTATTTGCACCTGGGTGAGAATCATCACTGCAGCTATTTGGCTATTTATAACATACCTACGATGTGCTAATACGGATCCCTCTGCGTCACATGATTGGGTGATGCTTGTCATGTCAATGCGTCGAGTTTGGAGGTGTATAGGTTTAGGGCAAAGAGGTCATGGTTAGAGCTCGGACTAGCCAATCTCTGATCTTTTCTGAAATTAAAGGTCCAGTGTGTAAGATTTTGGGGGATGTAGTGACATCTAGTGGTGAGGATGGCAGACTGCAACCAGCTGAAACTTCCTCTGGTTAAAATTCCTTCAGTATTGTACAGGAGGTTTTTACCTTTAGTTGAATTATTCACAGAAGTCTCTTCCTCTCCAAAACAAACTGACCAAGTGATTGAAACCGGTAAAACACTGAATACAGTTTCATGTTACAAATCAGTGTTTCTCCTGCCCTGTTTGGACTGGGCAACTGCCGTGTACTCACCTTATTTTCCCTGATAAGTTAATGTGTGTTCACCTTATTTTTGGTCCAGATGTTAATGAGGTTTTTACAGTGAGCTGCACTATCAGCAGAGTTCTCTTCCCCACCAAAACAAAGGGACCAGGTGATCTAAACAAACTCCTAATAAAGCAGTATCATGTTACAAATCAGTGTTTCTCTGGTGGCTGATGCGAAAACGCTAATGGCCCTATTTAGAGCCCATGTTTGGTTTGTCCATTTGGGACTACTGTAGAAACATGGGGGTTTAACATGGCAATCTCCAAAGACAAGGACCCACTTCTTAAGTAGATATAAATGGCTCATTCTAAGGTTACAAACAGATGAATCTTATTTTTTGAGTGCTTACATACTAAAGAAAACTTGCTCATTACATTATATTCCATTTCTACCAATATATTTCCCTAAATCCTACACACTGGACCTTTAAAACTGTAAATTTACGAGAAAAAAAACATAAATTTACTGCCATAAAGTCAGGTGAATTAGTGTAAAGTGTGATACTATCTATGGATGGAGTAAGACATAGTAGCAAGCACAGAACCTTTTACAAAGCAGACTGGGGTTTAAGTCCTGAATGAGTCAATATTTGTGCATTGTTTTAGACTTAGTTGACTTCCTGTTTTCAGTTTTGGGATGTATAAAGCTGTTGAATGCACACTAAGTACAAAACTCCAGAATAGCTCAATAAACCCATTCATGTATTATTTTGATGTTGCTGGGATGCCCAGGAAAATACCTCCTACAAACACCTGAGTGCTAATAACATCTGCTATTTTTGGTCATGACAGTGCTCAGCAATGGTTCTGGTCTGGTGAGAGAAGTTACCAGAAGGACTGAAAGAGACAACCCAGCTCTGTTAGCTCATCTGTAAGCAAATGGTTTTAGTGTGGTTTTTTTTTGTGTACTTGGTGTGTTTGAAAAGCTCTGGCAGTGGGTTGTGGTTTTAGATGAATAAGGATGAAGAAAGTCAGACGGTTCTCTTTTTCACTGGTGTGTCTTTAAATAAAAAGGAGGTGAATTTTACCTTCTCTGGGGTAATGACGTAAAAACATAAATTTCTCTTCATAAGGTTTAATGTGTGCAGCGTTCTGCTTTGGGGAATTCAGTTCACAGCTACTTTGATGTGATGAAAGGCGACATGAAAGAGATTTTACCTTTAAAGCACATTCTTCACATAAATGTATCAAGGCAAACTTTTTCTGACAAACTCTCACATTTTCCTGTCTAGGTTGAACATTTCATAAAAGTCAACAAACGAGGGATTCTGTGTTTGCTTTGGTTAGACTTGTAGCTGGTGTGACGGAGTCCCTCAGGGACCAGTCCCGGGGCCTCTGAACATGTGAAAGAGTTAGAACTTGAGCCAGGTGTGTCACAGCAAGGCTTTTAATCCCCGCCTGAGCCCTCCTGCATGCTACGTGTAATTGATCATTATAAATCATTTTATGTAATGGAAATTAGGCGTGGAAGGGGGTCAGAGGGTTTAGTGCAGGGAAAGGATCCAAAGCCATGTTCATTGTGCACATTTACAGTGAGGCTCAAATTTTATACGTAGCACTTTCAGTGATGCATGTACATAATCCACCCTGATCTAATGTTGTCAGTGTTATGTACATTACACATTATATGATTGTCATCAAGACAGTATGTTTGTATCCTTTTCACAGATGTGGCACTGATGTCATCTTCATGGCGCACAATCTCTGTGCATCTTAATGACCTAATTCACTCTTTACTGTGACCGCTGTAAAAATGTTTTATAAACACTAAGATAAGAAACAATAAAAATTTGAAGACAATAAATCCTCCACAAAATAGCATTTTATGTCTTGTGTGTGTTGTGAGTAGAGGAAATCTCCGCTACTCACTAGGCTAATTTACACAATGTAAAATGCCATAGGCTTGTGCTATCAATATTAGCATGTTGTATTTGATTGGAAAATGTGTTTTGTAATGAAGCCAAATTTTGTGACATCACCTTTGTTAAATTGTCCCTGGCTTCATACGAATAGAGGAAATGTTCGCTAGCTGCTAGGCTAATTTATACAGTGTAAAGGGCCATAGGCTCATGCTAAAACATTAGCATGTTGTATTTGTGGGGAAAATGTGTCCAGATAAATACAAGTGCTTTGTCTGTGAATCCTGCAAGTTATAATGAAGCTGATTTGTGCACTTGTTTTCGAAATTGTCACTATTAAGACATGTTTAATGTGTGTTTTGAATCAACTAATCTCAACAGCACTTCACAGCAACGGCCTGCCCTTAATCACGCACAACTTTAAGCCTTAATAAAATGTAAACGGGTAAGTGGGTGAAGTATATAAAATAATTACACCCCCCACCCCCCGTATAGTAATCATGAACAGGAAAATTAGCAATAGAGCCCAAACCAGGCTGTAAACATGCCTATTTCTGCTGTAAAGTTGGGCATTTTAACATGGGGGTCTATGGGGATTGACTCGCTTCTGGAGCCAGCCTCAAGTGGACATTAGAGGAACTGCAGTTTTCGACACATCTACATTGGCTTCATTTCTCAGCACTGAGGTCACCACTTGGATCTTCATAAGCTTCTTTGGTTTCTAACCTGTTTTAAATTTTAAAACTTTTCTAAACGTATACTGTCTTTCTTAATACACATGTATGTGCAAACAAACTCAATTAAACAGATGGACACATCAGTCTGATATTCTCATGAAAGACTTGTTTGTCCGTGGAATGTGGCCGACCGGTAGTCAAACATAAACTGTGCACCGGGGAAATACTCCAGATGTTTGCTAGTGCAGGTGTCTATCCTTTGTTGGCATTTTTGTCTTTGACAGCACACAGTAGAGAGATACAGGAAGGAACAGGAGACAGATGAGAATGATAAAAGTTCTGGACTTTACCCAGGATGCTGCAGGTATTTGGTATGCATATCCACCAGCTGAGACATCCTAGATACCAATCATCTGTCATACATACACAGTGAGAGGAAGGCTGCAGTGTGTTTTAATGCATTTTTAGTTAATATCTGACATCGATGACATTATTTTTAACAGAGAGATCCTGATTTTATTTAAAGCTTTGTTGTTAAGGAAACTTTGGGGTTTTTTAAGCTATGCTAATGCTGTTGCAGAAAAACATTTGTGACTTTCATCATTTACTCCTACTCTTTTCTACAACTGAACACAACTTTGAAAGCGAAGCCCATCCTCACCTCTAACGTCAGTTATACGCAAGGTGGCAACACAGTCTTTCATCTGATTTAAAACAATATGATGAAATGGGAAAATGTCAAAGGTTTGTTAAAACCTTTATAATTGGCACTGAGGTGTTTCATCTGATGTAACGTTGTGAAGGTATATATATGTCAGGTAGATTTGGCAGTTGGGATCTTTCTGGCCTGGGGCTCCAAAGATCTGTGCACCATTGACAGCAGCTGCAAACGGCTCACAGAAAGCAAAACAGCCAAAAGCTATGATGCTTTCTCTTTGCTTTGTGGGCGGACAAACATGCATAATTATCCATATGTTTAGCGCTACCTCTAGTGGCACTAATGTGGTTAAACTTATGAGGTGCTGTGTCCATTCTGTTGTAGGCTCCTTTTTTTACTGATCAAAACAACTCAGGCAAAGCAGCCCAGAGGAGGCCGAGCATAAACTGGCGAGTGTGGCTGAGGTAAACACCTGAGCTCATGATGTAAATATAGCAAGTGAGCTTCGGCCCTGAGCACAAGGACATTATGCTAACTCTAAACATGCCCCAGCCAGAGCATCATTTTTGGCAATCAGATTATGTCATGAAGTGATTTTGCATCAGGGCAATGCGGGTTTCTGGGCCAAGATGTTGTGTGCAAACTGGAAAGCAAGCCTGAAGAAACCTGAAGGATGACAGGTTTATCTTAAAATACATCATTTTTCAAAGGAGCAAAGATAAGGATGGGCCTCAAACCTCCCCTCCCCTCTCCTCTGTCTTTGTCTCTCCTCTCTTCATTCACATTGTTTCTCATCCTGACACACGCACGCTTACACACAATTGCATTTTCACATGCACGCAATCAACAGACTGCATTTATTTCACTTTATCTTAAAGAAACACATGCAAAAGAGCAGCAGCGCATATGGTGCTCATTTCTGCACCAGTGGCCTAATGCTCTTAAGTTCGCTCTTTGTTGTGAGCATCATTGTTTTAAAAAGGGGAACACAAAGCAGGGCAGTGTCCCTGTGCTGCTGTTTCAAGTAGAACACTGAGGCTATTGTTTGTCACCTCCTAAATCCCTGCATCCTTGCGAAAATTGCTGACAGACAAAAGGTCACAAATTGCAGGGCTGCATTTGGTGAGGAGAACTAAATATGACCCCACACTTTTATCAATATCCTTGGTGCTTGGTGCAAGATCATTATGTAAAATGGGCTATTACTGAGGAAACTGAGTTCATGTCCTTGTCACGCAGGCCGATTCCACTATTTTTAGCATTTAGTTTCACTGTAAATATTACTATCAGTATTACCATTGGGTTTGAGTCACACAGCTAGTGTCCATTTTTCTGCTTCATCCACTTGCTCAACAACATTTAGCTATCACTGTTCTGAAATCATGTTCTCTTGTTGCAGCTGTACAGTATTTATAATCCAGATAGCTGGAAATTATATATGTCCTTTGTCTTTTAGCCACACCAGCAACTCAGCAATTATTGGATGGTTGGAAATTTTGTTCACACATTCAATGGCAATCCTAGACTCTTGGGGGGCCCAAGCAATGAAGCCCATCATCACTAATGATCACCACAATCTGGTGTAAATATGGACGTCTTGACAGCTCTCCGAAAGTGAAGCCAAAACATCTCAATCGCGCCCTGCTGGCTGGCTGTAGTAAACTAAAAGGCTGTCCACACCAACGCGGGTATTTATAAAACCGTGACTCTTTGCTCATGGTTTGGCCTTTCATCCACACGTAACCTCAGTTTTGGGCCCCTGTAACTGGAGTTATTTGTAACCAGAGTCCAGGGTGAACTTTTTGGAAAAGTCCGGTGTCAGCAGTCATGTGTGGACAGGATAACCGCAGTTATTTTGTCTTGTCTCCATTGTATGACGTCACAGTCTGCGACGTAATCAGAAAACAGCTGTGTTATTACCTGATCCAGTGTGTGCGAGAGACGATTTGAGGATGGACCTAAACAAATACCCCACCGTAGGCTTATCCAATGTTAAGAAAACGGTTACTCTTCCTGTCTCCTAAATGGGCGTGGTTAGCTCTCCCTCCAATCACAGCCTGTTCTCCCTCTCCCTCCCTTGTTTTCTGAGACGGACAGGGCTCAAACAAAGTTAACTTTCTCTTGATCTGTGCAGATGATGTTCATTTTCCTCATTGACGACAATACATTCAGAGCTGCCGCAAGTCTCCTACGGGGGCGTGGTGCTGACGTCACTGAATCAGGAAGTGAGCTGAGTGGGGTATCTCGCTTTATCCAATATCTCAATACAACTAATGTTGTTGTTTTTCCGGTAATGACGTGCTCTTGTGGACTAGGCCTAAGTCAGAATTTATACTTCTGTGTTAAGTTGACGCCATACCAATGGCATAGGCTCTGCATCAACTTAGAGCCTACGCCATACCCTACGCTGTAGCCTGACGTGCACCTCTTCAGAACATGTTGCAGCGATGCAGACCTCCTGTCTATTTTTGTAAGCTGAAACCATTTCCCTCAGTGGAAACAAAACTCTTATTCATCTTAATTTCACAGATAAGAAACAATAAAATGTGAAGTAAAAAATAGCTTTTTAAATCTGTGTAATTTATCCTGGCTTCATATGAGTAGAGGAAATCTCTGCTCCTCGCTAGGCTAATTTATACAATGAAAAATGCCATTGGCTTGTGCTAATAACGTTAGCATGTTATATTCGTTTGGAAAACATATTTAGTATAAAACTAGTAGTAACTAGTATAAAAGTTGTTTTGTCGGTGAACCTTGTGGGTTGTAATGATGCCTAATTTTATAATGTTACCTTTGTTAAATGTTGCTGCTGTCCCTGGTTAGTTCGATAGCTGCTAGGCTAATTTATACAATGTAAAATGCCATAGACTTGTGCTAAAACATTAGCGTGTTATATTGGTGGGGAAAATGTGTCCAGCAAGAGACAACTGTTTGTCTGTGAATTCTGGGAGTTATAGTGAAGCCGATTTGAGTACTTGTGTTTGAAACTGTAGCTGAGTCATGTTTAATGTGTGTTATGGTTGTGTTTTGGATCATCTAAACTTCCCAACACTTCACAGAAACCCCACCGCTGACTAGCGTTTTGGAGGTGTAACTGCAGAGCGACACAGACACACCACCGCACAAGTATAAATGCTCACAACAGCGTAGATGATGTGCGTAGGCTATGACTTGCAGCGTCAGACACTGAACAAAAAAAAAGGCACCCTTTAACGTCGGCATGATACCATTATAGTTTAACAGTGCTTGGGGGCATCAGGGGGAAATGCAGTGGAACATGAACAAAGGTTAAGGCAGTAAAAGTTCAAGTAGAGCAGGTAGGATGGGTGGTGAATGGGTCCAACAAACACTGACTTTCACCCAGGAGAGCGGTGTTTGTGTCCCTTAAGATTCTACAGCCAAACCCTGTCCTTTTTTTTTTAAACCCCACCATGTGCGTTAGTTGTTGGAGGAAGAAAAAAAAACGTCACTATGGGTTGTTCTACTGATGTAGTGGATTTATTTTGATTTATTTAAATTTCCTGTGAAAACGGGTGTACTTTGTAAGAAGACAATGAATGCAACACGCAGAACTTGACATGGCATCCCAGAATGTCAACAACCAACGCACCCAGGGTACCTTTTGTGTCGTATCTGGACACGGAGGGTCCATGACCAAACACTGATCTGTGGTAAGGTTGGAGTGAGAATGTGTTGAATTTTTTTTTGTTTTGCTGCTAATTATTAAAATAAGTCTGGGAGCAGGTAGCAACAATAACAACACACCGTTGAACCACATTAGGCTAAACTAACATTACACATGGATGGGATATCAGTGGTTCAGACATCATATTTCTATACATGAAAGCATTTGGTCAACTACAGATGGCATATTTGGGGGATGAATGTGGTTTAGTCATGCTTTTATAAGTTTGTAGAGAGTTTAATTTGTGTTGAAATCTGCATCTCTTTGTTCTGGGAGAAATCTCTAAGCTTTCATGCGAGGCAAACACTGCTAATCTAGTCACCAGCACATCAGCTTTACTGTTAACATGGCAGCTCTCAGGCCTGCATGCGAGCACGCAGCCCTCCTTTTTGTCCCAAGATTAACATTTCATATGATCGCTCCTGACAGATGATTTTCTTTCAGAGGCCCCCTGAAGGATAACCAAAAGGCAGCACTTTCTGCCTAAAGTCACTTTCTCTGTTAGGGAACTTGTGCACAACTTCTCCGCAGAGTTGACACTTTCCATTTCGCACTGGGGCTGCTTTTGTGAAAGCTTTGTGGGAGCAGTCTGAGCGGTAGTTCAGCGTTTTTAGGAGCAAACCGGGGCAGACAACCGAGCCAAGAGTAGATGTGCGGTTATGTCTTAAAGGGAGGGGCTTGAAGGGCTATTGAGTTTGGTTTTATCATTGAGTGTAGTGGAGGACCGACTGCAGACTGGCTCCCTCTCCTCTCCTCACACTCGACTCAGCAGCTCTACTTTGTCCCGTTAAGATCCACAGGTAAGCGCAACAGCAAAACTTTCAACCTCCTGCAAACTCTTACAGCTTCATAGACGTGATTAGGGATAAAGTGTGTGACGTGGTGATGTTTTAGAGGATGAAAATTCACTATATGACGATGGAAGATGATCACATTATGGGTCTCCACTGTGCGCATGGGTGCTGCTGCTGATACTTTCAGGATATGTTGGCTGTAAGCCGCTCCCTCTTTGTGCGCCAACACTTCACTAAAGGCAAAGTAAACTCATGATTGTGAGCTATAATAAACTTTTCTATGGGCCGAGCAGTGACGCTGTCATGTTCATGTTTTGTTAACCGCGGGGCAACACAAAGAAAAGCATATGTCCACTCCTGTAATGCGCGCTCAGCCCTTCAGGGCGGGGGGTGTCTCCAAACCCCCGGCCAGCCTCTGCAGCTACATGTCGGTTACATGCTGCAAATATGCCTCAAGTTCATATCACATGTTTTTGGTTGTTGGTAATATTCATAGCATCCTCTAAAAATAAAGTAAGGTTGGGCTCTCAGTGCTCAGTGTGGAAAAACCTGTTGAAATGTGACATGTGGAAGGTGTACAAAGTTGGCTATAGGCAAGGATGAGCCCCATATGGCTCCCAGCACACCGCATGCCCCTCAAGCATCAAATCTGACCATAAGATCATGCTGAGATACAGAAGGCAATTGTCCTTTAGGTGTATGAGCTTTAAACACATCCAGCATCTCCTGCAGACAAAGCCACGGGGCAGTGTTGCAAAAAAAAAAAAAAAAAAGGCAAGGCCTGCTCACTGGCAGATGAATCCACTTCTCATCGTTTCGAGGTATCACATTCTTTGCAATCCCACCAACCCCTGAGGCAAAAGGCTCTCTTCAGCTCTCATTGTACGTGAGTTGGCCAGCAAGTCTTTTGATCTCGGCTTTATTACATAGTAGTATCTGTGAAATGGAAGCATGGAAAATGGGAGAGGGTGGAGGGAGGGAGCTGCACAGGGTAGATCTGTAAGTCTTTTTTTTTCTTTTCTTTTTTTGAATGCTTTCGGGGCCAGAGACAGCATAGTAATTGTCCATGAAACTGTATCTGATAAGTTGGGCAGTGTTTGGAAAACACGTGGAGAGTGCCCTCCGCTCCTTATAAGGTGCAGGCCCAACCTGGTGACAGGTGATTGGAATAGCCTCTGGAATGCAGTGCATAACAGTCTGTGAGCACAGAGGTTACCAACATTTTTGGTGTGGTGTGTCCCCACAGCCCTGACAGATGAACTAAAGTACCCCTTCATGGCCACCGCCCCTCATATTCAAAATGATAATTTGGACTGATTACAAACTGGATGCTGTTTAACATTGTATGTTATGTAAAACTGCATATTGTTACAACAACTTCTTCAAACAACTAAACTCCAGTACAAACTAAAGTTAATGTTGGTTTTGTTACATTAACATTTGTTGGCCTATGACTGAGAAGCTCAATATTTCATCAATTTATTTATTTATGACTTTTAGCTAACTGTTTTAACTGTTTAGCCAGGACTTCTCCCTACCAGTCAGGGTTCAAACTTGACTTTTTGGCTTACTAGCCAAGTGGCTAGTAAGCTTTAAAAATCCACTGGCCAAATTTTTTTTTTCACTAGCCAAAAATCATAAATAGCATTTTGGTATATTTTCAATGTGTTATTACTATAATAAACTCGAGCAATTCTCAAAATACAATATTAGCATAATTTTGTGTGGAATTAAGAAATGAGTCAAATTTGATTGTTTAAAATACTTTATTAAAACATACTTTGCTTAATAAGCTTTACATTAAATATATCAACTCATTGTTATATATACTATATATATATTATATATATAGTATCGAGCAACTTGTTAGCAACCGCCTTTTTTACGACCCATAAACGCTACAAAATTCACAAGTAGGGTATTTACTGACGTGTTTTATGTCGTAGAACAAAACCTGAAACTCGCTTAAGCTTTTGTTAACCACACACCTTATTTGAGGTATTTTACCAAAATCCCATTCAAAAAACCTATTGACTTTTAGACGAGAGAACCGGAAGTGCTAAAAGCGCTGACAGAGTTCTGGGGTTTACTGGCACACTCTATTTATCAGTTACTTTTAGCTAACTATTGCAACTATTCATCAGTTACTTTAAGCTGTTTCGACTGTTTCTCCATTACTTTTAGTTAAATATTGCAACCACTCATCAGTTATGTAGAGCTAAATGTTTCGACTGTTTGTCCATTACTTTTAGCTAACTATTGCAACTATTCATCAGTTATATTAACCGAAATGTTTCGACTGTTTATCCATTACTTTAAGCTAACTATTGCAACTATTTATCAGTTATATTAAGCTAACTGTTTTGACAGTTTCTCCATTACTTTTAGCTAACTATTGCAACTGGTTATCAGTTATGTTAAGTGAAATGTTTCAACTGTTTACCCATTATTTTTAGCTAACTGTTGAAATTATTTTCAGTTACATTAAGCTAACTGTTTTGACAGTTTCTCCATTACTTTTAGCTAACTATTGCAACTGGTTATCAGCTATGGTAACCGAAATGTTTCAACTGTTTACCCATTATTTTTAGCTAACTGTTGAAATTATTTTCAGTTACATTAAGCTAACTGATTTGACTGTTTATCCATTACTTTAAGCTAACCATTGCAAAGCTCATATAGTGTAAAGCAAAGTGTCCTAGCAAACTATTTGAAGTGTTTATCCATTAGTTAGGGCTGGGTGATATGGAGAAAATCAAATATCAAGATATTTTTGACCAATACATCATTATCCATATTGTGGAAATATTGTAAGGTTAGTGCTTTCACAAAATGCTGAAACACAATGAGATTTGTGATAAATAATCATTAGTAATGTGGATATGATAATGGAGATAATGTAACCTTTTAAACCAAGAGAAGACAGACAAATGGTAGGCTTAGCCTGCATCTATTTTTTTAATACCTTGCTAAAATTTCACTTGGGTATATGATAATCAAGGTACTTGTTTGCGAAACTACCCCTAATTCAGTGTTAGATGTAAACTATGTTTTTCCCTCCTGTCTCATTTTGCTGTTGTTGACTGACTGTTAACAGTCCTGTAGTGTTATCCCCACCTTGTGCAGTTGCCATGTTTTTCAGCTCAACTGCCTGTTCCAGGTTTCAAAAGTAGAGACTGACCTTTTTGTTGCATGATGTGTACTACATATCAGACATTAAAACAGCATTTTGACAGTATTGCAGGGCTAAATCATATCATCAGGATTTCCAAATACCCTGGTATATCGTGCCGTGACACCACCTAAGCCTAATATCTAGTCTCATAACACAATATTAAAATCTATGTATATTCCAGACCTCCTTTTAGCTTACTGTTTCAACTGTTTTTCCATTACTTTAAGTCAACTGTTAAGACTTCTCTGCTCGTAACCTTACTACTTTTCATGCAGTTCCATTCACAGTAGTGTTCTGGTGTTACAGCTGACTCAATATGTATATCTTTTAAATCAAATCCTGATTTCTGTTTCATCAAATTAGTTGAGCTATTTTATCTTTCTAAGTTCTTAATAGCCACTGTGTAAGTATTTCATGGGATACAAGCACTACTAAAGAAAATCAGTTTTTGCATACATGTTTAGATGCATATAAACTCTCAAACAGCTATTTTTGGGCTGAAACACACACGGAAAATTGTGGGCTTTGCTCTAAAATACATCTAGTGCTTTGTAGTGTACTTAGGAAGGGGGTTTTATAATTGGCACGATATGATATGGGTGCACAAGAATCTGGAGGTAATTGCACAGAGTGATAACAGGGGTTTGGCAGTGTGGGGCGAGAGCCAGGGCCAGGGTTAGGGCTGGGCGGGCAGGATGTAGGGAACACTGCCATGCATTTCCGGAGTCTGGCTCTGGACTGCACAGTGTGGTGAAGGCTTCTAGTTACTGTACGCTGGCTCCCGCTCCCTCTCCCTCCCTTCTCTCATACACTTGATTAAAGTTAAATGTTGGATCAGGTAATTATTGAACCTCATTCTCAACATAATCAACATGTGCTAAAGCATGGGGCATTCATGAATCTGCCCGTGTGCAGTTGTGTGTTAACATGCATGCAGTATATGTGGGTGTGTTGTTATAGTTTGATCCTAGATTCTCATAATCCACCACAGTATCAAGTTCCAAAGCAAGAATCCAGAGTTTCCTCGCAAAGCAATAGTTTCTTACCACGGCTGAGCTAAGGCAGCCAACCAAGTGGCAAACTGAATTTGAATAGAATGGAAAACTGGCAGAGGAGACTTTCTAACACACATGATCAGACTGTACTGTTCTTTTTTTAATAGATGTTTACCTATACTGTGTTTGGTGTGTAGGCTTTCCAAATGTGGTCCAGTTTCCAGTGATGGCATGCTGACATGTCAGTCCAAACATACATTGTTTCTGCACAGCAGGTGCCAGAGCTATTTTCTGCTTTCTTCTCATAACAGACCGGTGAAACTATGTCAAGCATGTTTCCTGTGTTCCAGTCTTTGGCTTAATTTTATGCAGATTTGTTTGTCCTGAGTATATGCTTTGAGATAGAGATGCTGTGCCAGCGTGCAGAACCACAGGCAAAATGAGTGCTCTCTGTTTTATCAGTGGTGTCTTTGTCATCAGTGTCCACCAGTTGCCTTATACAAAGTTAGGTTTTAGGTTTGTGTCTTCTGGACAACAGCAAGAGTAGGACAGGGTTCAGCTCATTTGAAGTGATTGTGATTGACGTGCAGCTAGCGCTCATGGGACTCTGGCCCTGGACTGGAGCCCCACAGCGTACTCGTTCTGTTCCCCCCTCGTCTTTGAATTTGATAGCATGTAATTTGAATGCGCAGCATCCAGAACCGCACACTAAGTTGTATAATATGGTGAGCTTGGATGGACGGGCAGATCTCAAGTTGGAAAAGAATTCTTAACTCTTTCACCGGGTAGCGACGGTCAACAGACGGTAGGCAAATAACTGGTAGTGCTGCCTAATTGCTTGTGAAGTCGCACGAGGGCATGAAACCTTAGAGGATGTTTATTTAGGTCCTGGAAAATATGTCGTAAGAGTTTTGCAGATGTTTGTGATATACATTTAAAATTACTGTTATTTAAAAAAGAAAAACCTCTTTCCTCATTATGCAGCTAAGATGACATGGAACACTTCTGTAGAGGAATATCAACGGTGCTCTTGGATGTTCTGGTGTTTTTTTTTCACTGCACAATTAGACTCTGGTTGTCTCTTGGGTGATGGAGAATGCTTACTCTCATTTCCCCCCCCTCTTCTAGCCGACCCACACCCCAGCCTTTAATAGATTCACCACCAAACAAAGTCTTATTTAATCAAACCACATTTTGCAAAGCTATTTTCAAGCCACAGATTCAATACATACACATGCATGAAGAATTTTATAATGATCCTTCCTCCCAGGATCTGTATCTTTGCTTCCTTTCTTTCCAAACTATTTCCCAAACTTTGATTCTCCTGACTGAAGCAGTCATGTGGGCATGAAAGACCTGCGTTTGAATTCCTCTGGGCTTTAGTCACACTCTGATGAAGAGGGTTTGTTAGATCAGCCTCTCGCTCGTGTCGTTTTCTGACTTTAAAGTGCTATCACTCAAGGCCAGATTGCCTAATAGACAGCATGGCATGTCGGTGTTGGTAATTGGCATATTGGCCCGCCATCTGCTAGTTGCCAGATGCCAAGCTCTGCCAGAAGTTTCATAGCTATAAAAAGACTATTGTATTCCCCCCCACCCTCTAACTAAATCTTTAGCTTTTTTACTGGGTGATGATTTAATTCATGAGGCAGCTTTGTTTCATATCTTAAAAGGTAAAACCTCCTCTCTTACTCACGTGGTCTACATTTCATGGGGTTTTTGTGGATGATTGATTGTGCGAAAGTGAGGTCAGCGCTCCGAAGCAGCGCTTCTGATGTCATCCTACAAAGATGCATGTTCTCCCCATTCGTTCCCCAAAGCGGGCTATTCGGAGAAGTGTACAACGTTGTTAAGAGGGACATTTAGCCTTTGGGCTTCTTCTCATCTGATAAAACAAGCACAGGAAATGTCTCTGTTAGCTGATTGGCCTTGTGTTTTCCTTCGCCGTCCTCCCACTGGGACCTCAGACGTGCACAGTGTGTCCCTGTGGCAGAGCAACCACCTTACTTGTCTCTCTCCTAACAGCTTCATTAACTTTCCCTTCGCCTCTCTCCTCTCCTTTAACACCAATCTATTCTACCTCAGCCCTTTTCTCCCAAAAAGAAATGATTGCTATAACGTTCATTCTCACTTTCAACCTACTTCTTCTCTCCGCCAGATTTCCATTCTTTCCTCCCTGTCCTCTCTTCACCTCCCCCCCTCCCCCCCCTTCTCCGCTCAGCCTCTCGTCTTCCTCCCATAGCGTCCCAAAACTAAACAAACATTGCTAATCAAGAGCCTGTCAAATCACCTTTTAAAAGTCCCATATTTTACAGTAATGGGGAATTAAGGGAACGTGGAGGTAATAAGGTGATGTAAATCCCAGTGGTGTGTGTGAAAAATACCATTGAGTGTAAACACATGACCGCTGAGGTCATGTGTTTACACAGTCAGCGAGGTTAACCGCTCTATGAATCGCACGGGGGAAAACAGACAGGGCAGTGTGTGGGTCAGTTATAGGCCTGTTGGATTTATACTTGTGGCCATAGAGGCGCTGCATGTGCTGAAGTGTGTATGGCGAATGTGAGGGACAGCTCGGAGAGTCCACATTGGATGCCTGCCATCATGGGAGTGAGAACTGGCGAGAGCGAGATCGGGCTCGTATTTGGTAATGATGGAAGTGTGGACTTACCTCATACACATAAAACAATCACTGTGTCCTTACATGGCTGTTCACATGAGTCAGACTTCTACTGTAATTGTGTTTCTTTGGAAGAGCTTCAAAGTTGAAATTATGTTTTATTCCAACAACGTTCTCAGTATTTTAACATTTATTTTAAGTCTTGGTGTCAAATCTAAGGAGACTGCGATGTTGTCGAATGGAACTTGTTAATATATTCAGGAAAGTGACTAATTATTATTTTCACCATTCAATCTGACCGTTTTTTCGTGATTAATAACTTAGTTGTTCAGCTCAAGAATCTAAGGTTATATTTTCAAATTAGTTTATTTGTTTGACTAACAGTCCACCCAAAGAAATTAAATTTGCAGTAGTTAAAAACTGATAAAACAGGAAGTTCTCACATTTGTGTAGGTGGAACCAGTAAAGTTTTAGCATCTTAAACTTTAGGCTGCATTACATGTTTTGTTGGCCACTTGGGGACAACAGAAACAATCTGTAAACACTTCACTGACGTACAGTATTATCATTTAAAGGAGCTATATGTAAGAAATGTAAAGCAAATAGTCATAAAATCCTCCTAATATGTCATAGAGACTAAGGAATAATGTTCATATAACATACTGATCTCATCGACAACAATAGTACAGCCAGAATATTCACATTTAAAAAACATTTTTGCGATCTTCAAATCATGTTTATGCTTTGAATTTGTGTTTTGGCCTGTTGCGCCACCCACCGCCGTCTACCAGTCACGCAGTCAGTAGAGTCTCAGCATCTGAACTACGGACACGACTCGCGGCAGTATTTTGAATTTGAGTGCAGTAACCGTTTTGGCCACATTCTTACATACAGCGCCTTTAAGTGAATATGGCCAATGTTAGCAAACATGACAATATTATCATTCATTTGGAATAATAATTCAAATAAGAATATATTTTTGGTCTGAATAGATTTGGGTACTACCATTTGAACTGATACAGGCACTGGTACCCAACGGTATCTTTTTTGGTACTTTGCTTTCTCTATAATAAAAGCTGCAGTTCTGCTTTTCTCTGTTTTTTTCTAATCACACGTGTCTGCTCATTTAGCAGTGACACTAGGTTAATACTAAAATAATACAGGAAAAATAGATGAAATGCGAAAACTATTTCTGCTTCGTGGCAGTTCTTCCTCTTGTCCAAACCCGGCGTTCTCATCCAGATGTCAATGTCACTGTCAATGTCAAGTTTATTTATACAGCACATTTAAAAGCCTAAGGCCAACCAAAGTGCTTTACAAGATGAAATCATCAGCACCAATAAACAATGCAAGCAGTATTGTACTCTAAGGTACCAACATTTGGCACCAATAGATTTAACGTGAATTGGTACTCAGTAGCACCAACAAAATGCGGTTGGTACCCTTAAAAGTACCAAGTTTGGTACCCAACGTTACACCTGACAAATGTAAGTCCAGTGCTCTGTCTCCTTGTAGCTCTGTTTGTGGTCTCCACCAACTCCTGGAGTAAATAATACTCCCCTATGTTCATTAGCCAGTAATCAGCTTTATCTGCTGTTTGGTGCTGGGCAGGTCATGACTAATGGGTTTATTTGAACCTCTTTTGTGGGTAAAAGCTACCTGATGCATCTGGAAGTAGCAATTATGAAAGTGGCATGAGTTTATAGTTGTGGCCTTGATAACCAAAACAAGGAGCTAAAAGATGCTAAAATTCTATGCTGCGCTGCAAAGTAGGGCTTCACAATGTAAGGAAAATATGTGACAATGTTGAATATAATGACAATGATGTTACTTGAGATAAACAGATATTAAAGTGTACTCAGTTCTTCACTTCCACCTGTGCTTGTGCCACGCCATCTCTCCTGTATTCAAAATAGTGACAGACGACCAACGTGCAGTTCATCTCGGCAATCGCACTTTCGTCTGTCAGCCATGCAGAGTAGTACGGCAGCACTGGTCTAATAAACCTCACTTGCAAGTCTGCAGATTCTGACCAATCAGATGATGCCTAGCAGGGAGGGCTCTGTCTGATTGGCAGGAACGTATCACATGAAATAGTGCATACAAACAGAATGTAATTTAATACGTTGGTACTTACTTGAAGTACAATATAGCAGTCTTTCTCATGTGTAGCACGCAAGTTGACAACGCAATGACGTTACATTGTTCAGCCCTACTGCAGAGTTACAGTTATGGTTGGGCTCGTCGCTAAGAGAAACACCTTTTAAGAACCACACGCTGTAGTTACTTGATACATTGTTGATATAGAAACATTAATTATAACAGTTTTAGACCATTCATCAACAATCAAAAGTGTGGGTGACTGGTTTTCTTTTGGTCAGGTTCTCATTTAATCAACTCATTTCAACACTAAATAAAACTTTATTAATTCACAACATTTCTCAAACCTTTCTGGGTCTGGTATCTGAAGTCAGACTCTGCACATGTGTCTTTTCGCAGGGCACATTGTTTGAAATGGTCCGCATCCATCTTTCCCACCTGAATAAGCCAGTCAGGCAGCAGCACAGTCTGAGGTCTGTGTTGGGGCTGCAGTCGGGAGCAGCGGTAATTGTTTAAGAGTGCATTTATAGAGTGTACTCTTTGTGCCTCCTAATCAGAAGCATACTCAGGCATTTACATACGAGCCTTGGAGGATTGCTCAGGAATGCATTACACGCAAGGCAAGAGGACGGGAGGGTAAGAAAGCCGGCTCTAGTGGGCCACTCCGCTGTTGCCATTTCTTTCCACTTCACATGTCACTGCCCTGTAGGGAGGGGGTGAGATAAGTTGTGTGTGTGTGTGTGTGTGTGTGGGTGTGGGTGTGGGTGTGGGTGTGGGGCGTGGGGGTGAAAGTGATTAAGCCTGAAGATCAAAAGCACAGCTGCTGATGCAAAGCCTTAACACCAATAATAAATGTAGGGTATGTGTCTATATTTGTGTCTTTGGGACAACAATACCCACTATTTCTCAAAAAAGTAGAAATCCAATGCTCTCATCTGTCTATCTATGAGACCTTTATAGATTAGATCTGTTTCTGTGGATTCATTTCAGTATGCATTAGGTAATTTGTCAATTTTTCTCTCTGTACTTTAACTCAGGTCTGGCAAGGGGACAAGGAGAACAAAAATATGGCCTCAGAAAACCATTTTAATCAGACAGTCCTCCGCAGGGACAGAGGCTGGCATAGGAGAGCTCTTTACCTCATCAGAGCTCTGCCAGTGGTGATTGGGAGAAACACTCAGTCAGGTTTTTATTGAATAACCCCAGCTCTGTACTGGAGGGGCTTTACTGTAATAGAGCAGCTCTACGGCCGCTGAGGTGACAGCCAAATGGTACTTATTAAACTAAGGGCTGATTCATGCTATGTGCCCTACTGCAGTTTAACCTTGTTGGAGGCTTACGGTTTGGCTTTAATGCAGAGGTCCAGTCAGATTTTTTTATGAAAGAGATACATGTGTGTACGATTATCCCCTGATCAGATGGCAGAGTTCACAAATTTCCTACATGATAAAAGCACATGAACACAATCATTTGATAGCAATTCATTCTTCTTTCAATTTAAGCTGTAATATCCACTTGAACTACGTGTGTGTGTTTAGATGAGAGCTTTCTTAGAGATGCATGTTAGCACCTCGACAGGGATAATAGCTGCAGGTCCCGTCATCTCTGCCTATTTACCCAGTACACGGCTCGCAAATTGAGCATGACGTCTAATGGAGTGTGAGCGTGGATTAATTACCCCCGTATTTAGACTAATGGCTCCTTCTCCTCTGATTAATGATGACACGTGTCACACGGAGGAGGGCACAGCTAAAACATATGAACAGTTTTATGTGAAAATGAGATATCTGCCATTTGGATATTATGGTGTTTATATAAAAGTGCTCTTTGTTTTTACTGCTATTAAGTCATGAATCATTCAGCGCCCCTTTACTGGAAGTATGGCATCACGAAAAGAGAATGTAGCTGTAAACGTCCTGTGATTTCAAATAAAAAGCAATGAACATAGTGACAAGTTTATATAAAGTTATATCGGCACCCTGAGGGTATGATGATTTGCAAGTGCGAGAGATGGATGACTTGCCACACTACAAAGATTTTTTAAATATAGCATTGATTATGATATTCAGGAGCAAAAGTGAAATTTACTATGATGACATGACAGATTTTTTAGGCCAGTGGTCAGTGACCAGTGCAAAGCATTTTCCCCATAGATCATCATTGTAAAAGAGACATCTGTGAAACTGTTGACAGGGCACCCCAAACTGCAAACAAGCTCAACTATCACTCTTGCTATTATGACTGTTTGATCCATAGAGGTTTTATATTTGTTAAACTTTATTCAATCTGAGAAAAACAATTTAAAAATCTGTGACATCATCACAATGTCCACGAATCAAGCAGGAACTCATGGGTGGGGCCATACTGTGCATATTCAGTTGACTGCACATCGTAGAAGTAAATACGGAAGCTAGGAATGCGTCAGGCAAGCCACTCCATTTGAATGAATAGGTGCCATCTTGGGGTTCGGTATCTGGCTTTTATTATACATTTATAGCAGACACACCATTGGTGTCCAGATCTTCGCAACTGGGAAAAGACTTACGGAGAATAGTGGCACTTTTCACTTGAAGTGTCGCCAACAAAGCTTCAGTTTCACAACATCAGCAACATCAGCAACATCAGCAACCAAGACTACAGATTTCCCGGATGTTAGCATATAGCTACATGTACATTAGCAGTTCTTGCAGTGGGGGAATGACAGTAGCAGAGAATAGCAGCACTTTCCACGGTGAAAATCACCAACAGATAAATAATAAGAAATTTAACTACATCGGCAACCAAGTTTACATGTTTTCCTGATGTTAGCATGTAGCTACATGTAGCAGTTGAGGCTACATAATGTAAAAACTTGCAGTAGCATACCTGGACAGGTGACATCGAAAGAAATCCAGCACATTGTGATCTTACACTGTAGCTACAGTAAACAACAGTCGCCAAGATATATATTGTGCTGAGCAGTTTGATGGTGCAGTATAAGGCCCTGTCTATACATATCCAGATATTTTTTAAAACAGATATTTTTTCACTCTCTTTTGAAATATATTTCTGTACACACAACCTACGTTTTACAAAATATTTCCATCTACACTAGGACGCAAAAACTACACCAAAGGCTTACCATACAGACAGTGTTGCTGCTGCGGAGCTGATGCAGAGCTGCCTGCTGCTATACTGTATTTCCACAATTTAAAGCCAGTCCTCCGCTCATTTATGAAGCCGTGCAAGCCACAAAAATCTAACTTACAAAAATATCTGCATACGTATAGACAGGGTCTGAACCATGTCAGTAATCTCTGGTGGACAGACTGAGTAATGGTAACACTGTTTATAAATTACCTAAAAACTTTGGTGTTTATGTAAGTCAGTTTCTTGTTATTTGCAAGACAGAATATACACTGTGATGGATATATCTGTAATAAACAAATACTGATAAGGCTCTACTTTCTGGTAGGCTGGTTGTATATATCTTGGTTTACTGACATGTTTTTTGGCCTGATTTGGCTTTATTTTTACGGGGTGTACATAAGCTAAAGCAGGAACAATACTTACAGAAGTGTTGTGGCAGATTTTGGCAGAATATGGTTTGTGCGAATGGTTTTAGGTGGATTGTTGATGGTTTGGGGGATCAGATGTTGTAAGATGGAACATATTCGGTCGAGTGCACCAGCAGGGATGGGATGGGGTGCTCACTCTGGCTGGCCTCATTAAACCTGCCCTAATGAGAAACAAAACACCCAGACGCCCCCCTAGAACAATGGGTTCTTGTTATCAAAGAGTCTGCGTCTCGTGTATGATGGAGTCTGGCTTGCGTCCCAGCAGATTTTTCATGAGGCTCCGTGTGCCAGTGTTGAGCCCCGAGCCCCGCAGTGCCACTCACTTCTGTGACAGCCACCTGGGAGACCACCTTGGAAAATGGGCCCCTATTAGTTCAGGTTAGACTTAATGACCAGTAATGGTACACCGGCCAAGCCAAACTGTGCAAAAGGGCTCCGGGCAGGCCGAAATGAAATACCAGTCACTCAAGCTCTGAACATAAACACAAGGTGGGTGGTGGGTGGGGGTGAATAGGTATGTCTGTAGGTGCGCATCTGTGTGTATGAGGGGGTTCAGACATGCATTTATGTGTTTGAGAGCAGAGGTGACCCAAAAGGAAGAGACAATTTTGGTGTGCGAGGAGATGGATGAACCCCCCATGGACAGATTATAGCTGCGGGGGTTCGGCTGTGGTTTTGGATTCATTCCCATTTAGCTCTGCTGCTTTGTGAACCAAATCTTATTTCCAGTTTAGCCATCAGCTAATAAAAAGCTTGCAGCAACTTCAACGGAGCAACCAGAGAAGCCTCCTAAGAGCACCGCTCAATTATTTACAATTTCATGGCTGTCTGAGATATGTGTTATTCTAATAAATTTAGGAATTAGGAGGCTTAAGTACCGCACATATATTAACCTCTAAAGCTGAATTTTATCCTCAATTTGGTGGTAAATGCCACATCATGCTAATGGCATTCAAAGATGATTGCGTCTTCCATGGTCTAAATAGTCTGTGGTCTACAATTAGCACTAAAAGTAAGAAACTTCACCATTTAAACTGGTATGATATGAGTCAATCAGCCACTGAATAAAATTACTCTTAGCTCCCAGGGAGTTTGAGCAGCAGAACTCGCAGGCCTGCAAAAGGCAGACAGAGAAACATAGTGTAATCTTCAATGAAAGAGACAAAGGCAGAGGAAGAGAGCGAGCTTTGTTATGTCTCATGAAGCTCTAGGGTTTCCTGGAATTTCTGGCAATGGATTCCAAAGTCACATAACCACAGAAAGAGAAGAAATAGAGACAGACGGGGGGTAACTCTCCTGAAGGACACAGTTCAAGGCGCTCTACTGACAATAGATGCTCTGCCACTGTACACTGCAGATATGAAGATCTCTAGTGTTTGCACTGGTGGTCACTTTTGCCTCTAGACTGACAGAAACAATGTACAAAGTACAAACACGCCTGCAGAGAGCGCAGAGTATAAGGTGACATACATTACCTGCTGTATACCTACAGATTAAAGACCCCGGCTCGGGCCTTTCACCTCGAGGGGGCGGGGCCGTAGATGTGTACCCGTCCAAGTTGGCTGCCTGCCACACTAATAATAACAGCCAGCACAGCCATGCACGAAAATGAGATCTGGTAAAGCTACTGAACTTTAGCCTTGTAGAGCCCTGAAAGGATTTGAGGTATGAGGAGAGTGGAATGTATTTTTTGGATGGAGAGGTAAGCTCTCTGTCACTTAGAGAATGTGCATCCGCTGATTCAAAAGCAATGCTAATGCTTTAAAACCGTAAAATTTAATACTGCGGACAAAAAAAACCCGCCACATTTTCCGCTGGGGTATGATATCTGTTGGGATTTTATCTTCGTCTCAATGAAAGAGCTTCACATTTCTAGTTCCTGGCATCATATCTGTCAACCGATGTAGGTGGACTGGGATTAGGACTGGTTTACTCCACTGATTTTTGTGCTGACTTCTGCAGTCCTTTGTCAAGAGCAATGCTCTGCCTTTTTCTATTACAGTACTGTTTCTTCCCTGTGCTGGTTGCACACTCGATATGTACCAGCTAACGCTTGGAGAGAAGAATTACTGTAAAATTCATGAAGTATTGAATTGAATCTCTTAGACAGACCTAAAAGTAGTATTGGACATTTTGTTATTAATGCAATGCAAAACCAATTCCTGCTGACTGCAGAGGGTGGTAGATTAATGTAAATGTGTAGTGCATGAAAGACAAAAAACACAAAGGAGAAGACAAACAAGATGCAGAGGTTTCACGTTGTTCAACAGTTGGTGATGGTACCACCAAGAGAGTAGCAATGTGCAAAAGGCAGGGGATAAGATGATTGCTAGCTGATGGTATTAATGCAGGTTTTATATATATATATATATATATATATATATATATATATATATATATATATATATATATATGTATATATGTATATATATATATATATATATATATATATATATAAGCTATGAAAATGTTTCATTAGAAAGGAAATGCTTTCAAGATGTTTGTTAGGCATTAAAGCTGCACTTTTCAAAAAATGTTACACACAATGAATTACATGACTATTTATTATGCGAAAGGTGCAGCTCAGAATGACGAACATTCCTTTTTAGCATTCTTCAGCCGATTCTTTTGATTTGATTTAGTGTCATCACTCTCATCGGCTTCATTTCCAATCGGAGCAGGCATCTGTTTTTGCTTCCTGCCAGACAGCAGCGATACAGTATAGTATCGAGTATAGCAATTGGTGGAGATCAAAACAGAGCTAAAAGAAGAGTGAATATTGGAGTTGGTTGTGATCAGACACATGACTCCAAGTGAATGCTGATGTTTCTCCATATCTGCTGACATTTAACTAGCTAGCTGCTAAAATGTTGCCACCAAGTGGCCAAAAAAATCAGTTAATGCTTAGGGTAAGTAAAGGCTAGGGGATATTATGGGGATGGGAAGTCACGAACTGATACTAGGGTACCAAGTCTAAGCCAAATTTGTGAAAACATGACTACACTCGTTTTAATCCAGTACCATTGGTACCAAGGATGCTGTTCTTTCCAACCTGACAGGGCAAAAGACACTCCAGCGGTTGTATATGCTCAAGAAAAGTGATGAAAAATTTCGGATTGCGTTTAATATGAACAGACCTTATTTCAGGCATCGAACCCAAAATCTTTTAAAGAAACCCATTGACTTTGAGATGAGGGAACAGGGAGTGCTAAAAGGCTAACTCATTTCTGGGTTTTAGGACTCATTCCTGGACCACTCTGTGGGGGAGAAATGTGCTAATGCAACTGGCCCAGTTGGGAACCACTGTGTTAATGTACTGTAGGCTATTAATATGTGTTTCCTCACCCACAAAATCTCATGAACCCACATAGACTAATACTTTGCGTTTGAGGGGGATCATCAGGGATGAACAATACATTTATAATTACGTTTAATTTAAATGTTTTTTAGTAAAAGAGTTTAGTTGTTTGTTTCTCCATTGTATCAGATTTAGTGACAAGAATTGTGGAATTTCACTGGTAGCAACTACTTAATTTCTGATACCATGACATGCCTATAACGTGAACCTTCTAAATGCTTCTTACTATAAATCACATACATTTTCTTCTCTTGCCCAGTGAAGCCCATTTATCAGCTGTCTGCTGAGTATACTGATTAGAGACATCTTCCAGTTTCCACACCTGGCGTAAGAGTCCCAGCACATCCACCATTAAATGGCTTGGCCCCGTATCAACTCTCTGAGAGCATGTCAGGGCTGCATGAATACCGAGAGAGAGACAGAGGGAGAGAGATTCATAGGATTAAAACAAAACATCCCTGGCTGTCTGCGCTGAAAGGCTCTCTACTGTCATTCCTTTTTTTTTTTTTTTGACTTGCGTGCATTTTGTCTGTCTGTGCATTCCCTGAACAAACCTTCAGATTTCCACCAGTAAGACTGAACTGAAAGCACCGTCAGGGGATCACTCCACCTCTCCAAATCCACTGTGAGTAATAGACCCTCTTGGTCAGGTCATCTTGCTCACCCGCCACCCCACCCACAACCCTACCCGCTCCTTAATCTCCTCCTATCTCTCTCCAGGAATGCAGCCCCTTTATTTTGAAAAATACCTTGTCATGTAATACCCTTGAAAAGCCTCGCAGCACACTTCAAAAAAATTGGCATTCCGCTGCTGTGATTTACTGACTTGTGTGTTAAAACAAGGCAAGAAAGATAAAGATTTATGACATCTCTGAGAGATTTAAATAAATACGTCCTCTGCGAAAGTGATTTTCTTTGTGTTTTCCTGTGATGCATGCGCAAAAAAGGCAAACGTGTGTCAGGGTTTGCACTCAGCTGTCATATTTTCAACAGGCTCTCAGTATGTGGGGGCATTGCATCATGCTTTTTAGCCTCACTCTAACCTCATGTATGTTTCCATGTAAGGTATGATGGGAAGACGTTCTCTCTTGGTGTGGTTAGAGCCAGCCACATAAATCACTCCGCCGTTTATATTCCCTTTTTTTCACCCCTCCGGTTTTCTCTCCTTCTTTCACCAAAGTGTAATTTCTCTCCGGCCACGGAGAGCCACACGTCCACCACGACAGAAACGTGGCTTTTATAGGAGGCATGTCACAAATGTTCAGCGGATCCATTTTCTTTCCATTTTTTGCCTTAGAGAAACACATCAGGAACCTCTCAAGCTTTATGAGAAATACATTTTTATGTTCCACTTAATGTTTCCAGCATGTCATGTTATTGCCCGTATACCAGAGGCTGTGGGCTGCTGTGGATCATGCTAATCACGTATACTTTTACATTTCAGTCA
Organism: Epinephelus fuscoguttatus; assembly: GCF_011397635.1. Taxonomy (NCBI): domain Eukaryota; kingdom Metazoa; phylum Chordata; class Actinopteri; order Perciformes; family Serranidae; genus Epinephelus; species Epinephelus fuscoguttatus. Next base: position 24,754,520 of record NC_064773.1, on the reverse strand, counting down.
TTGAGCTTTGGTGCATATCCCGAGTGACTTATACTTATTAAAAAAGTACAAGTTCAGGATCTTGCCTGGGGGCCTCATAGCCAGACACGCTGGCTTTTTGCAGTGATTGAAACTGTGATCTTTCAGTTTCTGGTTGTAAGAGCTGAACTTTTGCTTGCAGATCTGAAAGAAATCACGGATTTTAAGCGCAGTGGAGGTCATTTCTGCTCCGTTCTTTCCTATTTTTATCCTTTTCCGTTCGACTCCGCTTTATTGCCATCAGCTGGATAAACTGTTCTCTAGCTGCAGTGTCGGCAGTAGCAGTGCTTAGACTAAAAACCACCATATATCAGCACTCTGGTTCCACTAGTCTCCCTGGTCAGCTCACTAGTAGCAGATTAATGTCCTGTTGAGGAGACACAGACTCCTGCCCGGGCCTCATTTACTCTGACAGAAGGCAGGTGTCAAGACGGGCTGTCCTAAAGGAACAGGAGGAGGCTGCTTTTCCTTTGGAAATGGACACGAGAGAAGGATGAGGAATGGAGTCACGACAAGTCACATGTTCTTGTGTGCATTGCTTTAAATGAGAAAACCCTGCCAATGGTGCAAAAGGTTTCCAAGAACATTAAATGACCTGTTAAGATGGGTTTTTCTTCAGTGCACTGAGATTACTATCACCTCCTTTGTCTTCGGCTTCACTCAGCATCTGTCTGTCATTATTTATTTACAGTCCCATTTAATAGACTTTAAAGTCACAGTGTGCCCTAAGGTACTGAGAGACTTGATGATGTTGTCCTTGAGTATTCATCATAACTCTAGTTTGTTTTGACAGGAAAATGATGTAGAAAAATTGCATGTATTTATTCATTAGTCTTGCTTTGTTTGATACTGTTATAGTGTGGGGTTCATACGGCCTTGGCGTCTTTTATTGCATGTGTGCTTTGCATTTGTTCCTGAGTGACAAAAAAGATGAAGGCTTGACTGTAATGTCCTCGTGGAATTACACAACAGCCTGTTAATATGGCATGTCAAATGCAGGGGCGCATACATATATAGATTATTTGACATTCTGGATATTTGCACCACAATATCTGATGTATTTTTTCATGGAGGTGCCTCACACTTTTCCAGCTATTCCTACTTCTATGTCTTCTTCTTCCACATTTACACCAGCATTGCAGTGTAGCATCAGCTTTTCAAAAAACCTTCAAGTATTCCACATCATTCATACATTGGTTCATACAACAGTTTTATTTAATGTTTAAAGCCAACATTGCTCTTCAGTATGCACTTGTATGGCATGTCAAGTGCAGGGGTGCATATATATTGCGATTATTTGACATTTTGGATATTTGCACCAGAATATCTGATTTATTTTTTAGGGCTGTACCCAAATATTCGGATATTCGAATATCCATTTCTATGGGTAGGTATTCGTTATGAAAATTTGGTATTAGATATACATATTTTTTTGGTGCTAAATGTAGTCTTTTTGTTGTTGGTACATGTAGGTTAAAAATAAAAATAAAAACTTTAAAATTGCATTGTTAAAAATGTGAAAATATAGTATAGCCTACTGAGCTTGTGCGCACGGCAGGCTTGAGCGCATCCGTCTGAGGCTGTGGATCAATGCCAAGTTTTACCACTTTATCACTATTCCCTCTAACTTGTAGCTGTTTTTTCATCATCTTTTGAATTTAATATGAATTATGGAACCGTTTTTGTCAACGTTTGTTTCCCCCATTTTGTACAATAAATTATTGTTTAAAGTTTCAACAAGTTTCTTTTGGAGTGCGTGACACAAGTGTGTTTTGAAAATGGCCGCGGACTGTCACCTGCTCAATGCATCAGTACCTTCGGATGCCATGACAGTAATAGCCAATAATGTCAAAATATCATTTAGAGACTGATTTAACAGTTCACTGCTGCCCGACTGGCAGGTCCATTTGCAGGTCCCGCAGGTTACGGGTCGACCCGCGCATCACTACTCAGCTCAGTCTATAAAGGCTGTACACAACAGTAAGGCTATAGACATTATATTCTATTCAGGCCGGCAGAACCAGCAGCGTATCGGCTCTACAGTGCACGGCACTGCTGATTAACCATTTTATTGCAGCACAGAGTGTCTGCCAGCAACCAATTACTTGCAGAGGCTTCCTACAACTTGTTTCAAAGGTTGTGATTTAATCAGAAGACAAATTAAACAGGATGACTAGCCAATGTGAAAATCAAAAGAAAGCATAGAATAATGTACTGAAGGAGACTGTTGTGCCATCACATTTTTTTGTGGTTTGAGAGCAAAGATCCGGTCGCCGCTGTGTAAAACTCCGCAATACAATTAGGTCTGGAAAAAGCCTGGAGTCCGCATTGCATTCTCTAGTCCATTGGTGTTATTCAACTTATCAATGACAGTTATGCTAATTGTTCTCATTTCCACTCTTTCAACTTTTCCTATTGCTTCATTTCATTCTTACACATTTAAGTCAGCATTGCAGTGTAGTGTCAGTTCGTCCAAAAACTCCTTTTATTTGTATCATTCAACTTTTCAATGACATTCATGCTAATTAAACCTATTCACACTTTTCCAGCTTTTCTTACTGCTTCATCTTCTTCTTAAACCTATGGCTGCAGCACTGAAAACTAACTAACTTGGGTCCTGGATCCAGGTTTTTAAAAATGGTGGTTGCCGGTGCTGCACTGGCTCATGTGTTCAACCAATCACTGTAGACTTACGTCTGAACCAGTCACCATATACCTACGTCACTCATGGTTCCACTTGTCCTGTTAGAGAAATAGGAGAGAAATAGGAGTTTAAAAAGTCCATCAAAATGGCGTTCTAAGAACTATGATTGTTCTTAGTTCTTGTGGTGCATACACAAAATTCAGAGGGTTCTTAGAGCTATGAAGTTTCTTATAGTGGTCAAACATGGCATTACCGCTTCATGGATGGTGAGGTAATGCCATTGGGCCCAGGAGGACTTTTCCCCATAGATTTAAATTGTGAAAGATGCGTGTTTTTTTTTTAGTGTCACAATTCCAGCAAAATGACTCATTTCACCATTGGGATTTGATCTATTTGGTCTGATAACATTTCAAAAATCTAGGAGAGACACAAGATCAAATATTTTTTGTCCCTATTCAAGTTAGCATAGTGCTAAATCAGAAGTTAGCCGCTTGGCTGCCATATGTCTGTAGTGGGCTTGCTCTAAAGGCCCCACAATGCGGAATTAACATAACCCCGCCCACAACATTTTATCCAGTTCTCCTTATGTATCCCATGGTGGCTTAATAACTTTTGTACAGGGATGAGAGCAGTAGTGATCTTCTCATCTAACTTTCATTAACATATTTTCCAAAATGTTGAACTATTCCTTTAAGATGAAATACATTCAATAATTGTTAAACTGTTTTTGTTTAACAAAAAAAAAGTACAAGTCCTTTTATTTATTGCTTTGTTCTGTGCTGAGTTCAGACTTTTTTTTTTCATCTCCCAGCAGTTTTTCTCCATTGCTGGCAGTTCACACACGCTCCAAACAACATCTCAGATAATTTGATAAGTTTCTTATGAAATGACATACCCACACAGACATTTTTTGCAGTGCAGCAGTGGCAGGAGAATGTCAGACCCGCTCCATATAGCGAGGGGCGGCGGGGCAGATAAACAAACCGTTTCTAACTTAAGCAGAGGACTGTGGCGTTTGAGACGGCTGCTTTTTCACCAAGAGGAATGTTCCCTTCCAGGGGGCTCCGAGTCGAAGTGCACTGCTGAGACTCCGGTATAGAGCTCATATGTGAAAGTGAAGAAAGCTTTTGTGTGTGTTTAAAAATGAAATGTCAGCGCAGTGAAAGGATCGGTGTGCCTCTCTTTCATGACTCCTAAGTCGTGCAGGTGTGCGTGTTTGTGTGTGTGTGTGTGTGCCCAACAGTGTTCGCTGAGATGTCACGGCAGGTCCAACATCACCATCAGTCATGCTGTTTTGAGAGGGAGCCAACTCTGTGGCCACTGTGTAGTGAGTGTGAGAGCTCTATCTCGCTGTGCACACAGCATGCAAGAAAACCTTCCCTTTTTTTTCTTTTTCCCAGTTTGGTTACGGGAAAAGGCAGCATTTTTTCTTTCCATATTTGGTCATATGGAGCACAGCCAGGGAGCAGTAGCCTTTTGATGCCGTACAAACATCCCTATTTTGTGTGGGATTTGTACTTTTTGGAATGCTTTTTCTCCAATTCTGCCTGATTGTGGGTGTAGCATCTGAAAGTGCACTTTTAAAAGGGACGCAAGCCTTTTAAAAGTTAAAGACTGGAGAGGAATTGTGCTGCTCTTTCACAAAGAAGCTGCCTTTTTACAGTATTATTTATGATTTGGGCAGCAAGAATCCAACTTCTAATGCAAATGTGCCTCTTAAAACCAACATTTAAAAGTAAGACAGTGTTTTATAACCCTTCTTTTTTGGCCAACTGCTACATCAACTCCTCTTGGGCAGTTATTTAATTTGGTGAATTGGATCAGCAGCTGACAAATAAGAATTTATCATCTCTTTTCAATGGTTAACTTTTAAGAGCTTCAAATAAGATTTTAAAACCTGCTGAAGCTGGATTTAGTTAAATCATTTCAGAAATGAGAATAAAGATGATGTTTTTGTAGATTAAATGCAGCATCTGCGTGCTAAAGCCTGCTGTCGAAAAGCACCACAGATGATGGATAAGGCATGTTGGGGTAATGTTTTTATTGCAATTTAAGTGTGACTTAGCTTCAGGCGTGAGGTTTAAAGACACATAAACACACCCTCAACCTGAAGGGGGACGCCGGCTGGTGAAGCACAGGTGTTTTCGGCTGTCGCTCTACAGAAGGGAAAGGTCATAATACCTTCAGATCTGATGCAGCCCAAAGTGTGATGAGCGGCATGAAACTCCCATCAATGTGTGGGACCGGGAGAGACAGTATTAAAAGAACAGTGAGTCATAGTCTAAATATATACAACAGATGACAGTGTGCGCAAAGTTTAGCGAGGTTATCTGGCTGACAGTGGAAAATAAAACACACAGTTGAAGAATGCTACATACAGAGTAATTTGTATAAATCAGAGTAACATACAAGTTTGAAATGTATGAAACTACAGCTTCCTTTCCAAAAGAGATTTGTCACTCTGAAAGATAATAGAAACACGTGTATTATCAAGAACATATCACCTTGTGCTGTTTGAGAAAGTAAGGCAGCGTCATGAGGGTTACAGCTGACTTACATAGTACTTAAAAGGATAATTACAGTTTTTACGGTCTTACGTTTTGTAGTTTCGGTCATCATTTTTATTGGCTGTGATATCTAATTACAAGGACCTAGGAACATGGAACCATCACTACAACAAAGTCTGGTAAGGCGAGAAACACAGGCGGTCTGACGATTGGTCTGGTTGTAAACATACCAAGAGAGTTGAGCCAGATTATCTAAACCATTTTATTTGGAGGCAAAACTGAAAGCACGGCCAATATGCTGCTAATAATCTCTTATTGCACAGGAACACTATGTGTGCACATCTATGGCAAGTACAGCGGGTCAAAGTTGATTCAAGGAGTTTAATTTTAAAGAGAGACTACATAGTTTTTGAAAGAAGTAAAACATTGTCTGCATTTAATTTGGTGAGTGCAATCCAAGGGGTTATTTTATCTCAGTGAAGCCAACGTGAAGGCGCCTTAAACCTGCATTCTTTCTAATGACCAGCTGGGGGCGACAAGTCTATGAGAAAGTAACCCTACTTCTCACTTGATTTATTACCTCAGTAAACATTTTCCTAATGAGTTTATGTTCTCGATCGCTAGTTTTTAATCTTTTTCAATAGAGCATAATGCTCATTTTGTGAATTATGATATATATTTCCTGAATTACCTTTGTTTAAAAAAAAATACTATTTTAGTTTCACATCTATGAAATGTCCCAAAATGTTCATTTCAAACGTGCTTTGTAACCAAATTCTTTGAACAGCACATGTTTATTATAGGCTCTCTTGTCTGGCTATGGATCGACAGGTCGGGTCAAGTTGAGGAACTAACTGGTCATATGTGCGGGTGGTGGCGCGCTGAATTGCATGTCACAGTGCCGGGGCAGGAACAGGTCTTGAAAGTAGGGGCCAGTTGCACAAAGCCCCTTAAGTTTGTTCCTTGAGTATAGCACTTGAGGCTTACATGAAATACCTCACATATAAATGACTTAAAAGATCCTGTTGCATATAACCACGAAGCAATCATTAATTGTAAAGGTGCTGGAACAGCGCAACTTTGGAAAGTTTAATGATCAAACACCAGACAGCCACGATCATAAACTGACTTCTAGTAAAAAAACATTAGAACAAAATGGACACTAGAGGCATCATCCATATATTTACGGCTCTACGGACACCAGTCTCTGTACGTAAGAGGAAACAAGGTGTAAGCGTGTCCATCGGGTTCTAGCGGTCGTGGAATCCTCTTCTCAGGATGCCTTAATTTTTCTCATTTATCTCCTTAGACTCAACCATGTTGCGGTTAAGATGTAGTCAGAGGTACTTTATGTTTTGTCCTGACTTTGGTTACTAAGGTTCTTGTGCAACAGTTTAACAAACTTTAAGCAACTCCTTAAGTTTAAGACCAAGATAAGGATAAAAACTTAAATCCTTAAGTAAGTAACATTTCAAGGAAACCTTAAGGAGAAGACGTAAGGATGTTTTGTGCAACCGATTTTGTTTTTCATGGAAGCCTCAACTCAGACTTTAAATAAAGTCTTAAATTAAGGTGCTTTGTGCAACCGGCCCTAGACTCATACAGGAATCTGGTCTATGGTGCAACCATAATCCACTAACAATGATGGCCAAAATTACAAAAATAAGGCACAAGTTATCCTTTAAAGGGGTCATCCCTATGTTTCACGGGTTCTATGTTTCCCGGGTTCTATGTTCCCCGCTTACCACCCAAAAAAGTTCTATGTTTCCCGGGTAAGCGGGGAACATAGAACCTTTTTTTTTTTACTAAGCAGGAAACATAGAACCCTTTTTGGTTGAGCGAGGAACATGGAACTCCGGAAACATAGAACCTTTTTTGGGTAAGCAGGGAACATAGAACCTTTTTTGCAGGGTTAAGTGGGGAACATAGACCCCGGGAAACATAGATACGCTCCCGCGAACAGTTTCTCACTAGTTTGAATCAAAATCCGTTGAAAGCTGATCTGATGCAGATTAGCTTACTTTTTGAGTGTTAAACTAAAATATTAACTTACAAAGCATGTATTTTTTCCTCTGCTTTTACTTTGATTGTTGCTTCTTGAGTCATGAATTAATGAATTCAGTGATTGTTTAATCCCAGCAGTGCTTTGCGTAGCCTACTGTAAAATATAATACATCCAAGGTATTCCATTGAGATTTTCTTGGCTGTGTGTGTGAAGAGATAAACTCAGTCAGTCTGTCTCAGTGTGTATGATTCACAGGGCACAGAGAGGTGTTACGGAATGTGAACCATTGTCTGGGAATGCAGAGTCTCCTTTTTCTCCACTAAATGGAAACTTTACATCTTTAACCTTCAGGTCTTTTCCCTACACCGATGGGAAATTTCCCCTCGCTGGTTTGTCTTCTAACCGAGCGCTGAAGTCAGCACAGAGATTTCAATTTGAGGGAGGATTGTGTCTGATCGGCACATTTGAAGTCACAAAATGACAATGCATCTGAGGCATTCGGCCCATTTCTTGCCCCAACCCTCAAAACCATCAGCACGTTATTCCGCCGCATTTCACTTGCCACAGTGGCATTAGCTTCTCAGGTTTGCCTATGAATACCGTCTGCTCATGCTCAGTGAAATTTTTCCTCATTCGAGCCGAAGCCACACTTTCAAAAATTTGTTTTGGAGGAGATAGAGTGTGAGTGGAAAGCAGATGGTATTGAGATTGAGCTGAGGTCTGATGCAGTTGGCCACCTCATATGTTGCCTAGAATATATAGTCGCAGCTGAAGACCTCAGCTTTGACAACAGAAGCTATTGTGGTTGATATGCACGCTGTGGCATGAAATGCAGACGGAGACAAATACAGAATGAAACTTGGCTGCTTGGACATAAGTAAATCCTTAAAAATTAAACCAATTACTAAACTTAATTCATAGCCAACCCTGAGTCTCTTCATATTGTAGCTGAACACATAGTCTGCAGCTGTTGGCTAAGCTGCTGCATCGCCGTCCAAGAGGAGATAGAGACAGTGAGAAAAGGGTGAGAGTAAAAGAAAAGAAAACTGCACGGGCAAAGACAGAACAGGCGACCGATAATGGATTTCTGAGGCTGATATTAATATTTGAGGGATTTAAAAAAAAAAAAACATTAACAATAAATCTGCCCATTTAATTTTTTACACATACTGTAATACAGACACATTATTGTTAAGAATATGTACTAAGGTAACAAAACTTTAACAGCTAATTTAACAGTTAACTAGAAGTTGAATTAGTATAAAATATTATCGGCAACAACTATAAACAACATAATGAATTTGTGATATAAAAAATAAAAACATAGCCAGTAAAACTGTAACATAATAAATCTTAAATAAATATGGTCTTTAAATTACTGTCCACAAATCTTTTGTATTTCTGTATAACAACTTTTTTTTACCTACAGACTAGAGCTGTCACTTTACTACATTAGAAGTCAGACTAACACACAGTAATTTGTTCAAATTAATTTAAATACCACCCATGTAGCCTAAACATAAATTAAGGGTGCGTTCATAAATTGGCACTCAGAGTGAGTATTTCCAAATGCACCCTAAGTTGTTTAAGTTCATTCTCCTGGGCTCAGCTGCCTCATTTGAGTGTCACGCTAACGCAACATGCTAACATGTTGCATACTTGAGCTGTCACTTTTTTACGACACAAGTTACAAGTAACACGCAATGATTTGTTCAAATTAATTCAAATACCACTCGCATACCCCAAACCTAAATTAAATTGTTTCCGTTCATCCGCCTGGCCTTGGCTGCCTCGCTGATGTGTCAAGTTAACATACCACTCTAACATGGTACATATTTGAGCTATCACTTTTTTTGTTTCACATTTCAACTAAATATAGTAATTACATAGTAATACCACTAACGTTATACCACTATACTGGAGCTGTCACTTTTTTATGTCACAAATTAGAACTAACACATATTTTCAAATTAATTTAAATACCATCCGTGTAGCCTTAACCTAAACAATGTTGCTTGCATGTATTAATGCGGCTTCGGCTGCCTCACTTGACTTATAAGCTAAAGTAAAAAGCTAACAGACTTGTTTTTACGACACAAATTAGAAGTAATTCACAGTAATAAGTTCGGATTAATTCAAATACCACCCACGTAGCCTTAACCTAAATTAAATTGTTTCTGTTCATTTGCCTGGCCTCTGCTGCCTCACTTGTGTGTCAGGCTAATATAACACGCTAACATGGAGCAGATTAGAGCTATCACTCTTCATGTCACGAATCAGAACTAACACATAGTAATTTGTTCAAATTAATTTAAATACTACCATGTAGCCTAAACCTGAACTACGTTGCTTTTGTTCGTTCACTTGAATGACAAGTTAAGGTAACACGCTGTTACGGTAAGCTAACGTAACTGCACGGTAGCAGCCTTTTACAACATCAGCCCCATCTTTATCCATGATTTTTTTTCATCTTTTGTGTCGAATCCAAAATACTTCCTAATGTTACTTCCAAGGTGTTTAATGTTATCCGCTCAGTCTTGCTTTTGCATTACCAAAAAGAGAAACAGTAGCTTAGTTTAGTGCAGTGGGTCAGAGGGGCAAACTTCGTGCTGGATTATGGCCTGTTGTGCATACACTGTGTGCAGTTAAGCAGTCATTACAGATTGAATATTTAATCATTTATAAGGTATGAGATTGTAGATAAGAAGTGACAGTGCTATTATATACCAGTACATGGTATCAGCCGGTAATAGCAGCTTGCCAATGTATCGGTCAGGCTCTGAAATGCAAGCAGAGAGGGAGACTCTAGATGACAGATGAAACCAAGAGAGAGATGAGCGGAGATGGAAAGAAAGAGAGAAATTCTTGGCCTCGGTGCACCAAAGACTTCCAGTGAATTTATGAATGCTCATCCACAGCCGCTCTGCATCCTGGGACTGTAAACGTGTTAATGCTGCCGAGGCCTGGATGTGTGAGAGGAGACACATAGCGCAGGGAACCACAACCACAAGGCCAGCTTTCCAAACACAGCACTGTAGGTGGTGATGGATTTCACACATGTACACACATTTACTGTACCATAAACACACACATACTGTATTTGCAGTGGCCATATGTATTTTCAGTATTACACATGTAAAAACATACACTTACATTCTCACACTCATTTAGTGTGGACACAATAAAAAGCATGCAATCATTCATATGCACTTCCTCTTCACACTTTCCAAGCACACATTTACATAAATACACACAAAACACATTCATAAATGTAAATGCTGTGGGTTAAATACTGTTTATCAGGATGCACACACCCTCTCACACAGGCTGAACATATTTTAACCGCCCTGTCAGACTAATCTCAGGAGACTCCTTACCCCTGCAGAAAACGTTAGGTTTACCCAACTCAAACTGTCCCCAGAGCCTCAGCCAAAACAGCTGTTAGTGTGCACTACCTACAGGCATGCAGTATCTCTCTCTCTTTATTTCTCTCTTCCTCCCTGTTTTACTGCACAAGCTTTATCTGTGTGATAAAACAATCATAAAGTGATCATTCTTACTTTGCCAAAACACTTACCAATATATTTTAGCCTAGACCGAACCAATAGACCTCTGCCTTTCTCCTTTAAGCCTAAGTGAGTTCATATGCTGTCAAGTGAGCATCCAATACCCCTATAAAGGGAGAATTTACAGTAGGTTGTCTTATAGTTACATGCAAATGGAGGAGCGTGTCAGTGTTAGTGGTTAAATTCCCAAAGTGTCCGTTAACTCCTACGTACTCACACTTGAAAAGACTCTCTCAGTATGTGTTCTTTAATGATGTGCTTAGTGCAATACTATACCTTTCAGTGGGAGAGAGTATGTGCAGCATGGCTGTTCTCTGATGAAACAAACTGACCCCAACATTAAAGGAACGTTTTTGACCACTGGTAGTGCAATGGCAGGATTCAATATATATATTTTTTTTTTCACTTTTTTTCCACAAATTACTTGCCCAAAGTCAAGTTTTACTTGCCCCAGTACAAATTGTTTTAATTATCAGAGGTTATCAAATAACAACAAAGACTAAATTTTAAGAGATACTTTGCCCATTTTCAAGGTTTTCGGATTTGTTTCATAAATGTGTAGATGAACTATGGTTAACTTCCTTCCATCTTGCTAGCGCACAGCTCTTCCCAATATCACCCCCCTGCAAAGCGGGAAAACCCAGTGTTGCCAACTTAGCGACTTTGTCGCTATATTTAGCGACTTTTCCGACCCCTCTAGTGACTCTTTTTCAAAAAAGCGACCTGGTTTACAGTCAGGGCGGGATGTAAATGTAAAATTTTCTTTGTCTAATATAAATCACTGAAAGACGGTTCATTTGTAGTTCTAAACATATTCAGGGTGTTTTTTTACTCAGTTTTTGTCTCTCACATGATGTTATTCCTCTCTCCTACAGCAGCCATTACAATTACATGCATACGGACAATTATGTAAATTAGATGATGACGTCATTTAGCGACTTTTAGGACAGCCAATAGCTAGTTTTCTTATTGAGGAGTTGGCAACAGTGGGAAAGCCACTGTTTTCGACGTGCACATGCAAGAGTTCCACAGCCACCGTTTTAGATGTGCGCATGTGCAAGCTCGAGAGGGCGGGGTGTCTGTCAATCATTTTTTTTATGTGCCAATCAGAGGCTCACAATCCCCTCTCAGTCAAAAACGTAAAAGTTTTTAATTCAGCTAATCACTTTACAGTGATTGGAGTAGTCAGCATTTAATATAGCTAGTTACGGTCTGCATATCAACTCCCATTATGATGGAATATAGTAAATTTAATCACTGCTCATTTTAGAAGTACCACCACAAGAACATGTGTTCTTTGTTTGAATTATTGCACAATTAATGAACAGTGAATCATAGTTGTTTGTTTCTGGCTACCAGCATTAGCTAGCACGCTAGCACTAGCATGCCCGATAGGTAGTGCAGCTAGCACGCTAGCTAACTCAGCTGGAAATAGTGGAAATAGACAACTTTTCAGCTAGCTTACACCGGCAGCCAGAAACAAGTATCTATGATCCATTGTCCGTTTGACAATAAACAAAGAACAAGTTTCCTTGGAGTGGTCCTCCTAAAATAAACTGTGGTGAAAGTTGCTATATTCGCTATCCATGATTAAGCAGACAGTGTTAGCTAGTGAGCTAGTCTTAAACGGTGGCTCTGGCTCTGCAGGGGGCTGTTTCTCGATCTCGTTGCTCATCTCTCAGCTCAAATCTGTCAGGTGATGCATTTTGATTTAAGCTAGCTCTGGGGCTGTTGCTTGAACTACACACACAGTGTGGGCCTTGTTCTGAAGTTACTCAGTTGGGCATGAAGCCCAAAAAGCTCTGCTTCTGCAGTATGAAATTACCTGGATCTTGTGCATCGTGAGGCCCTTGAGCAAGTGCACAAAAGACTTTCAGCAGCCAAGCGGCTTATTTAATCATGTGGCTCTTCTAGCTTTTCAAATGTAAACAGACCAAATGGACCAAATCCCAACAGTGAAATGAGTCATTTTGCAAGGGTGGTGATGCTCAAAAAATTATATCTACTGATTTACACGTCTCTTTCACAATGTTAGTTTATGGGAAAATGTCTTTATGGTCACCATGGTATTATGAGACAAACCCGGACATTGTAATTCCACATTTGGCCACTATATGTAATAGACTTTAAAGCCTGGCGCTCTTCCTGGGGGCTTGGAACTACAGATTGTACATCCACATGTCCATATGGCCACCACCATGGACACAAAGAGTATAGAAGCTGGCTGCCGTTTGGGTTTTGGACAAGCAACTCGCATTACGTCACCCATGAACGGGAGCAGTTATTGGTCTGATTCGGCGCAGTGCATTTTGGTAGTTGTAGGTTTTCTTTTGTTTGAGCAAAAGCTAATGCTACAGCCATTGTCTTGTGTTTTCTCTGGTCAAGTAGCACCAATTTCAATAGTATTTGCATTTTTATACTGCATAGATAACCTCGTTGCATGAGAAGACCATCTTTCCAGCAGTGGTCTACTTTTTTAATAGCCAAAATAAAAAGGCCTACCTTGCTCTCAAACCTGTGGCAAACTGCGCAATACAAAGTTTGAGTTTTGCCCACGTCCTCTAACGCCACCCAGCAAAACACATGTTTCCAGGACAACTTAAATGCTTACTTGAGTTTCAGCTCATAAACTTTGTCTGTACCCGCCGCCATTTTCTCACTCCTTAGATACTTGCATCATCACCTCTGAAAAAATAAATTAGTTTAATTCTTTTTTTACCAATTGCTAGATTTACTAGCCTGACGTGACATTTTACTTGCCCTGGGCAATTGGGTAATCCTTACTGGTGAGCTCAGTAATATAGCAGCAAAATCCAGGTAAGAAAAAGGCTAGCTAATGTGAATGCAAACAATGCAAAAAAAAATGGAAATGTTTTATGAGGCAGGAAATGCAAGAAACACCGAATGTGAACTAACTTTGTGACTTTGTTTCCAAGAAAACTCAACAGAGCACCTTGAAGCTTTTAGCAGAGAAAGAGAGAGGTTGTGTGACAGTCATTGCTGTTGTAAAAGAGGTGACTCACATGTATCAAGCAAGTCTGGCAGACCAGTGACAGTATTTGAAGAGGGGCTGTCACAATAAAAGCCTCAAATTTGTTAGAACCAGTAGACAATTGTATTTTCGTCAACTTTTGACTAGAAGCCCTAACTTTTAGTCTGGCTGACTAAATATTGATAAGTGAAGACAGCTGATGTCAAAATACTGGAATCCTGCTGCTCTCTTTTCACAGTTAAGGGGCCATATCTTCCACTATATGCCACCATCTATAGTGCATTCATTATTATCCCAATAATATTTGACATTATTTATTTTTACATAATTGCATATCAGTTTACAGTAGTCAGAGCATATTTCATCATTACATTTGAATCATTTGTGTCATGTAGTCTCCATGGTAGTTCATATTATTTCAAAAAAACGTAATGGCATGTGGCTGGTGAAAGAGTAGAGGTTCATGAGTTTCTAACATACCAACCACAAGCAGGTGAGCAAAATATTTTCTTCCACTGAAGCAAAGGCTAGAAAGGCCAGGCTTTGTGCCAGTGTTACCTCCATATTCCAGATTACTGGAATACCTCTCCTCACCTGGACACCTGCACAGCTGTGACTCCATAGCTGCTAGTCAGACATATAACTCCTCCTCTCAACTCAGGCCGAGTAATAAGGCATCATACATTTTTTTAGGGTATATGGACAAATATGGTAACTGCAGACTGTGATTTGTGTTGACATGGTTATATGGCATTTAGATCAAAATCAAAAAGTATATAAACCAGAATTTCAGTTTCCTATACTTCTGTTTATAACCAAATAAGTGGAAAACTAATGACATTCCTGTCAGCCTTAGCTGCACTTTTTTAGTCCTAATATATTCTACAGGCATGATGTTTTTTTTTTTGTCAACCCACGCGGAAGTTCGCCTCACCCTGCATGGTTCCCTTGACGAAAAGCTAATAGGATTTCCGTGGCATTTTGGATTATTGCAGAAAATAAGCTCTGCAGCGAGCAAACATCTTTTATACTTACATGTTGTGTTCAGTAAAATCATCTCCACAAATGAACACCACTTTTATGATTTTTACATGTAATTCAATTGCCAGCCTTTAAAAGGCAATGAACCAAGTACACTGTGTTGCATGACTTCAGCTTCACTCCCAAAACGAGGCTGTAGCTGTGTTTGACCTGATGACGTTCTGTGCTCTGAGTTAGCCACTTGTTGGCAATCGCCATTTTTAAGACACGTAAAAGCTTCAAAATTCACTAGTGAGGTATTTACTGACAAATTTATGTTGTAGAACAAAATGTTACAATCTTTTAAGCTTGTGTTCAACAGACCTTTTTTCAGACATTTAGCCAAAAACCCATTCAAAAAAACATTAACTTTGATACGTTTTAGGTCTCTTTCCTGCAGCACACTATCAGCAAATGTTAGCATGCTAACATGATTAAGTAAGATGGTAGATATGGTAAACATTATGTCTGCCAAATATTAGTATGTTAGCGTTGTTATTGCGAACATGTTAGCATTGTTGCTGCGAGCACGTTAGCTTGATGAGATGAGCATTAGCTTACAGGCAAAGCTTCACAGAAGTGCTAGCATGGCTCTTAGACTTGCACTATGTCTCAAGTCACATATTTCTGTACTTGGACTTACTATTTTGAGTGCAGTTTTCAAACTGAGGAGTATGGCAAAATGCTGTGTACCGTTAGTACCAGGATGGTGCATTTACAACAATCAAAAAGTTAGGTGCGTAAAATTGGACATTTTTCACCCTCAATGGGGGGGCCTCTATGTTGCCTATGTTACACAGGGGGCAGGACCGCAAACATATGTCCGCTGACATCCGCTGTACACACCAAAACATTGTACAAATACATGGCCATTTTTCCACTATCCCTATACTGTTGTCATAAGCCAACATTTTGTTAATTGGGTTTATTCTATAATAAATTGGTACTGCAAACGATTACACAAATGCTAACGTTAGCTTGCTAGCTAGCTAACAGCAACATTTTATATTCAGGCATCGACATTACAATGTTGGGGCATAAGTTGCACTGTTGTAAGTTACATGTGGTGTTAGTGCATGTTAAATTGTTGTCTTCACTGTAAAAGATTTAAGTATCAGATTTATGGTCAGACGCTTGACAAGTTGTAATTATTCGCAAAATATGGCAGCTCTCATTAACTCAGTAGATCAGCTGGTAGCCTAATAGAGCTAGCTGGCATCAGCCACGGACATTCATAACGTTCTGTGAATGCATAATTATTTTAAATGCAATAAATAAATATAGAAGAAGAAACGTGAGCAAATTTTGGCAAGTGACAATCGTTCGTCAAAAGTTGGCAATAATGCTCTGCCCAGTTGCAATTCGCCAACGGAGGAAGAAAAGCTGTCAGAATTCGGGACTGTCATTTCCGGTAGGTGCGCAATAGCCATGTTTGATTAGATTGATACACTTGGTGCCTCTCAGAGTCAGGAAGGATTCTTGAACAGCAGAATTTCAAGAAGGCTACGTCATCGAATCCAGCTGAAGGACTGTTCCCTTTCCACATATCCTTCGAATTCTACCGGGGCAGAGTCCTTCCTTTAGAGAATTTTCAGTGACACACACCTGGGCACTTGCTAGCCTGTTCCAGTGTGTTTACCATATGCTAGGAAGGAGTCTTGCAAAGGCTCTGTAGGACCCGACTTGGAAGGACCTGTCCTACAAAGGAAGCATCCTTGACTTTGAAAAGCACTGTTGTTTAACATGTGCACGCTATGCAAGTAAGTACATGGTGTACACAGTGTACTTCATGTGAGCTTACTCACAGAGGAATCCAGTGTGAGACACAGCATTGTTCTGTTTACATTTGTCAACAATCAGCTCACTTGTCGGATGATGTTGTTAGTCAGTTAAGGATTCATGTAAAATCTTTGTTTTTATTATAAAGGCGTTATGTTCCAACACGTTTGAATCGGGTATGAAGCAAGTTGTTTTTTCACTGTCATGAAGGTCCCATTTTCTAAAGCCTAAAACTGTATGTGACTGGTGACTAAGCCTCGTAACCACCAGCTGCAACAAGTCACCATTGTTCCTTTATGTGCCAACCGCACAGCTGGCAAGCACATAGCTCGCGCCAAGCTAGTTTTTACTTGTTTATCTTCACATTAATTCTCTTTATTCAACAACCAAAACAATCACTGCACACAAAAAAAGAGCCAAAAGGAGGAGTAGTCTGCAACTGGCATGTGAATGAGTAATTTGGAGGCTCTTTCAAGTCCCCTCTGCTAAAATCAGAGGTTAAATAGGAGCATTCCTCGCATAGCTCCATAGCCATAATGTGGAGATTAATGTGTTTGTCTAAAGGTTGTGAGGGGATAGTTGCTCTGAGTATCATACTAACAAATCTGACCAAAAAGCTGCAGTCTTCTCTTCTCACAGAACGCTAAGCCAGCGCTAGGAACGTTTCTCAAAGCCAAAAATAGATGTGCTTCTGGCCCATACTTATTCTTCAGTCTAACGCCCAGACTGTTGCATGATCTACTTTGTGTCTCATTTGGCCAATAGGGGCCCATTGTTTTGGTGCTTTTACTCAAGACTCCGTGAGAAGATAGAGAGGCATTATAACGTGGTGTAATCCCAGTGGCTGTCAGGATAATATCAACTTGGCTTTTAAGGCTTTTTAAGAGGCTGGCACTTAGAGACTGGGTTCTGTGCCAGGGTCTGGCAGTCTCGACAGGTAGTAATTTGACTGGTAAATGTGTCATTATAGCCATTGTAGAAGGTTTGGGCAGACAGGGGAATAGAAAGAGGGGGAGGAGGAAAGAAAGGAGAGCCACAGAAAAAGAAGGGAGGGCCGGATGGATGGATGGATGCGGGTTTTTGAGATAAAAGGTGGAATAAATGGGCAGACGCAGTGAAGGAAGGAAGATGTGTTACACTGGACAGGCGAAGACAAGCTGAACTTGTCTGTCAAAGTCTGACAATGTCACAAACTTGAGACTGCAGGTTGCTCAACTTTATGGAATGCTGTCTTTCTCTCGTCCTGCCTCTGTGTTAGCTTTTGCGAAGTGTGGGTGGTCCCTTCAGTGATATACACAACGGTTACATTTCTACGTCTTACTGAGGGCCTTGTCTGCAAGCCACAGGCTTCCTCTTCTGCCCTGCGCCTGGTGTTTCTCCCATGCGGAGACGAGACAATGTGACCGTGCTGCGTTCAGCCTCACATTCATCCATCAGTCCTTTTCATACATCATATATCAGCTTGAAAAATATAATTATCTCAGGTTTATTATTCATGCGAAATCCTGTGTATATGGTCCACTTTGTGATCATTTTGTTGACAAACCTACTTTGATTCTAATTTATCTCATAAATGGCATGTCTTTAAATGATCTATAACTCATTTTTGTACAAAACTGAGCACCAAATGAAAGCGTAGTCTTCTCAGCTGCATAAATCACGCATTATTTGCAACAATAACTCCAAATTTATACGCTGCCGTGCCTGCGTTACTAATAACTTTGTCTCCCTTGGCGTCGCCGGTTCTAGGAAGTATGTGATTAGACTGGTGATGTTTGGAGGCCTTGTCGGTTTTAGTTATTGCTCTCATTTCATCTTAATTACGGTTGCATGAATAGCCCCACATCCAAGTGCCAATTGCCCCCCACCCCCGTTTCACAAATGATACTAAGAGTGCATCTAAACAATCTAAACATAGAGTGAATTTTTGCGGTATTTAAAGTATCTGTCTCCCCTCCAAGTCACAGAGGCTTTTACAGTGTAATAGCGGGGAGTCGAGGCTGTGTTTACTGTACAGGCTCACAGGGGGGAGGAGACTGGCTGAGAAGATGCAGTGGGGAGCGTGAGGGTTAGGAGGATCCCTCAGAGTCGTGGTTTCTTTCAGCATTTCTCTCCTGTCCATGTCTTTTCCTGTCCATGCGTACAGTACATCTGCTCATTAGTATGGGTGTAAATGCATGCACACAAACCTTGTAATGTTGCACCTACATGCTTGTGTGCATGCATACTCATATACAGATGTCCATGTATAAATGGGGGCCCGTTTTGACCCCCTTCTGTACGCGGCCGCAGATGAAAGACAAAGCTTCTAACACACGGGAAGCGGGACTCAAGAGCCAAGCTCTGACATGTAGGTACACAACACAGGAAAAGTTAGCGGCGGAGATAGGGAGAGAAGGAGAGACAGGACGGAGGAGGGAGGGAGGGAAGGGGGTGTAAGGCTGAGGGAAAAAAGGAAGGAGGTCACAGAGGGATGGAGGGAGGGACAACTAGCAGGGAGGGGAAGAGAACAGGCATTTGCCTTTCCTTGTCAGCTGAGGCCGGACTGTGGGAGACTGTTACTAGACGTTGTTGCATTGTATCTGTGCTTGGAGAGAGCATTGTGAAAAGCTGGTATGGTGTGAAGGAAAAGACACTGTTTGAAGGCTAATTCAAGGTATGACAGTCAAAGTTTTTCCCTTTGTTTCTTCAAAATCGTCCTGCTGCACTTTAAAGCATCTTATTTTCTGCCACTTTCCGACTCGTGTTGTATCACCACAGAGGATAAAGTGTTTAAACATGACTTTATTCGGCGCTGGCTTTTTATACCGTGAGCTGTCATGCACCTTTGTCTTTTTCCCTCAAGTGCTTAGCTAGCGTGTGTTTACTCTGCTCCGGTGTAAAGGAGATGTTGCCGGTGGTTTAGCCTGGATCATAGATGTATAATGGGAAGCTCAGCAGCTCCTGGGTGGTCTGGGTCCTCACTGCATAGCCAGTCACATACCCTAGCGGGGGTATTTTTAGTGAGAGTTGCTCTTAACTGATTGAGTTAACATCCTGTGTTGGCTTCTCCCTCCTCTCTCTTTGTATGTCCGCTCTTCTTTCTTTCATTTTCTGCCTCTGTTCTCTGTTTCAAAGTACATGGGTATAGATCTCAGTCAGGCAAGGTTAAGGTTTTTATACGCAAAGGCAGGGCTACACGCTTCTGGTCAGTACTGTGTGTAGAAGGATGGATTGTACTTGAAGTTGTAATCCTCAATCTAATAGAGGTTAAATATGAAAGCAAACTCCCAGAAGAGCTACTCAGCTATTCTTGTTCCTTGCAAAAATGAAATAGGATGAAACACTGATGAAAACATCCCCAAAATCCCCAATATCTGTTGGCTAACCCTGTTGTTTCCTGTGGCTGCTTCACAATAAAACCCACCCCCATGTTATATGCTTTTATTGTGAAGCAGCTGTAACAGGATGTTCTATTTGCATGAGCAGGAACATACTACAGGATTACATGCAGCCTTGTTTCTTGTGAATCCCTTGTGTGTGTAAAAGCAATTCAAATCCAGTAGGGGACCGTTTGTTATTTATTATAGGGGAGGGGGTGGCACAAAATGGGAGGGGCATGTCAAACTAATATTTTTTTAAGCGAGGGACTTGTGTTTGCTGTTTTGGGCTTAGAGAAAGGACATACAACTTCAAAAGGTTGTATTTTATGTTAATTTTAAGTACCTTCTGAACCCCTAAATGCGCCGGCAGGTTTAAAAGGCATGTTTTCTATAAAAATGACACCTTTTATTAAAGCCAGACACTGTACAGACAGATATTATCATCAGATTTTTGCATTACTGACAGTCCTTGAAGCATCATGTGCCACAAACATAGTGATATTTCATCAAAATCCCTTCATTCTAAAAGTTTCATTCAAATTTTCACAAAAATAAACCATTTGTGCTTAACCAGATCCTTTGAAGACATTAAATTCTGCACTCTGCATGCATGACAATACTACAAGGCTTTTTTCAACTTTTGTTTTCAGCTGTTTGTTTTGGTGATAAGTCTCTCAGAGACAGAGGGAGAGAATGCTTTATGGTGGAGGAAGGGCTATGCCTTTTTCCCCAGATACGCAGGGAAGCTCAAGGATATATATTTGTAGCTCCAGGAAGGGGCAACATTAAAAAAAAAGCCACTCCACTCCTTCGATAAACAGCGAACAGTCCCTAGCAAAAATTGATTTCATTAAAATCTTAAAATACAGTATTATGATCAGAAAACTAAGACTTTGTTTGACGAGTCTATTTCTGGCCTCTCAGGACCTTAATGAATGTGTTTCCTTTTTTCTTTCCTACCTGCCTTCCTGAAATCAACTAAATGAACCTGTCTGTGTTTGATGATGTCATCCCTCAGGGCACAATCATGGAGGAAATGGACTTTGAGCAGCGCCGGGAGCTGAGGAGGCAGAAGCGCGAGGAGATGCGCCTGGAGGCCCAACGGTAAGACCCATTTGGTTGTCTGTCATTCACGTCAGCAGATTAGCACTCCAGGATTTTCCGACTAATTCTTTTTCAAAGCGGAGAGTGTTTAAAAAGTCAGTCCTCCAAGATGGATTCATTTGTAGCCACAGAGCTGTCACTGAACATCTTACTAGTTAGGTTTGTGTGAAGTTGAGGGAGCAGCCTGTGTTGTGTAATGAGGCTTGGGTTGTCAATGCATAGCGCACCTCCTCTGATGTTCATGCCAAGTTGGAGCGGGAGGGAGCAGCTTTAATGGCTCAGACCCTCCTCTAGGTCTTTAAAAAACATCGCTCAGCAAATATTGGCTTCCCCAACCGGGGCTGGGAGAAAAAAAAAGGTTGATAAGAAATCTGATAAGCAATGAGATGACCTTTAAGGGGGAATGTTCAATCACGCCCTCCCTCCCGCTTTCCAATTTTCTCTCCCAGATACCACGGCCTTGTGAACTCTTTTGATTCAATGGAAGGAATTGATTAAGCTAAAGTTCATTTCAACAAATTGATTGAGCGGTAACACCCGCCAAGTGCAGTCATCAAAACTAGTAAAAAAAGAGGGTTTTATTGTGAGAAGTTGATACATAGTGTGCCAGGGAGGCATTTTATAGAGCCTTTTCACAAAAGTCTCTTCATGTGTGCCGCAGCCTTTCCAATTAAGGATGAGGTTGATGTGGATGCAGATACTGGCCAAGGTCGCTCGCCTGTTTGATGTATCTGTTAGAAGAGTTTTATTAGAACCAGTAACTCCATCACTGATGGAAAACAAGCTGACAGAGGTCTGACCACTGCTGAACGCATGGATGTTTCTCTCTGATAATTTTTCTATGACACAAAGGATATGTGAGAAACATTTGCCTCAGTAATGAACAAGGCCCTTTGCTCAAGATAAAATAGCATCTCTTGTATAAAGGAAAGTCTGCAAAACAGTGCACACGATCCACAATGGCGAGGGAGATATACTGGGTAATAAAATTCAGGGTTAAGTCATTCATCCAGACTTTGAAAATAAAGTGTCTGCCAGCTTGTGTATGCTGTATGGATGGTGCCAAGTTTATTTCCACAGGGGTATTCCATGCAGACCAACAAGGATCCCTTAGCCTTGTGCTTATTTATTTTTGGTAGTGAATAAAGCCCAACCGATACATCTACATGGCCAATATATTGCTCAATAGCTTATCAGAGATTTATGGTATCAGCAGATATATATCAGCTGATAAGAAATTACAGTACAGAAATGTCAAACATACTGTATGTATGTGGTAGCTTAAGAACAGTGCATAGTAGCACATATCTTGATCACAGTTTTTTTAAACTATCTGTTCATCCAACTAAATTATCTATATCTGTATCCTTACTCGGAATGGACGTTGGAAGTTGTTAATTAAACCTGAAGTTCATGGGTTGATTAGAAGTTGCAATTTTTATTATTCATTTAAAAACTATTGACAGAACAATGTCAGAAGAAACTGACGTTGTTCAGAGTAAGAAACTGAACACGGCTACCTGAATGAGGGTTTTCCTTGAGTACAAGTTGACACATTGCACTCAGACCATACTCGTAAAAAGCACATTATCCATACCAGACGCTCGTTTCATACATGTGTTTGGCTCAACCCTATGGCAATATGTTAGCAAACAGTTGCCTGTTTACACATTCAATAGATATGGAACAACATTAGCATTCATTCAGAGTTGTTTTTTGGTGACCCGGCAAATGTAAGTCAAATATTCACTCTCACTCACACACACACTCTCTCGCTCTGTTTTGGTCTCCACCAACTCCTGAGGGGAATTTCTCTCTCTTTAGCTGCTGAATGCTCCAATATTTTCACCAGCGAGTTGCTAACTTTGTCTGAATGTCACTTGGTGCTGGGCATGTAGCGAAGAGTGATTCATCAGAGGTTTTCCAGAGCTAAAAACAGCTGCCTGTCCTGGCTCGAAAAGAGTCCAATGAGAGCAAAACCTACCCAACAAGCTCAATTGTTTCAGTCAGCTCAAGAGAACTGTAGAGTTGAGTTTTAAGTCTGTAAGTTTGTCACTACGATGAATCACTTTCACGTTACACATAATCACTTTATCTGTTGTTAATAAAACATATTGCTTGGTGCAGCTTTAATAGCCAAATTTAAAGGATCCTTTTGAACATGTTTTTGGTTTGTTTTGATGTTACTAAGCAAATTTTGGCTGAGAGTAGGGGTGGGGATATGGCCACACAGTATCCAGGACTTTATATCCTGGTAACCAGAGGACAATTTGAGGGGGCACGAGGGGATGGCGCCATCTGCCCCTTGTTAACTTGCCATCGCTCTCCATCCGGGCCCAGACCCAGACACTGTTGGAAAGAGGAGATTCATAGCTTTCCAATGATATCAGTATTAATTTTGTACAAACATTAACTAAAATGTCATAACAATGACAAGACAATAACAATGACTGTCACCAAACCATGTTTCTGAGAATAAAGACCTTCAAAGTTTGCAGTACGATGACCACAAGGATACATAAGAGAGCCCATTTGCCCTTTAAAGTGGGAGCACAAATTGTTCTGCAGTGGTTATCCAATTTGGAAAGTTGGAAGAATTGCGGTCCATTTGACAAATAAAGATAGCATACACAGTTAGCAATGGATGGCAATATGAACAACTTGGATTCTTTTTCTATGAAAACCCCTTTTGATTCTTTTCATCGGTGAACCCATATGGACTAGAGGAATATGAATAATTGAGGATTGGACACTTTTTTTTGTCTCTTCACAGTTAATCTGAATAAACTGTACTTTGGTGCTCACGATTTCCATAAATCGAACCAATTGATGGGAGGCTCAGCCGATTGGATTGTGGAGAATCTCACCGAGCTAACGCTGTGTAGTATCTTCATATTGACAAAAGTTTAACATTGTATTTTGATGCACAATCCTAAACCACTAAGAACTAGCTCAATCAGGTGAAGAGTGGGATTACGCATTGTATCCACATTTGTGATAATTATTTATCAGAAATCTCATTGTGTAAATATTTTATGAAGCACCACTAGTCAACCCTACAATATCGATATTGAGGTATTTGATCAAAAATATTGTAATATTTGACCTTCTCCATATGGCCCAGCCCTACTCCCATATCATTATTGCTATAAAACTAAATAACTGACTACATAGTGAAGTGAAATTAATTAATTACCAATTAATGACGGATCAGTTTACTCATACACATACCCAGTTACTTCTTCCATATCAGCTTTTTCTATAGCCATTTTAACCTGAGTATTTTTTGGTATAGCTTTACAGTAAAAATCTTGTACATTTTGATATTGTGTAACAGTGCTGCAGCGTTCTCCTCTTGGCATCTTTCCGTTTGAACTTCTTTTAGCCTTTTATGCCTCATTTCCCCTGATGCACTCTAAATGGCTGATTGAAGTGAAGGTTAATGCTGTTGTTATGTTTCATGGCTTAAAACCTCCATAAACCCCCTGCTGCTACAATTATTTATGCAGTTTTGGACTGTTTATGTTACACGGAGAAGATGGAATTTGGCAGAAAATGTAGACTAAGAAGAGCCTTCAGAGGGAAGAGATGAGAACTGACTGACTGAAAGAGAAATGAACCAAGCGCGAAAAAGAGCAAGGGCTGTAAGCGCCTCCGACATTTACATTTTCAGCTCGGCGGGAGTTTGTTCATGCCTGTTTATTTGGTCCGAGCAGCAATAATTTCAGCTGGCAGGCGACACGCCGCTCCTGTTGTTGATAAAAGATTACATCTCTACATTGTTTTCATTTCTGCCAATATATTGAAACAATCAATATTTACATGCCCCTCTTAGTTGGACTAGTCAAAACCACATGTTGTCTCATTGGCCGGCTTCCATTCAACCATCACTGAGTGCGCTGTGAGAAGACGAGGAGACGCAGGGAGAGTGTGGGGCCATATAATAACTGCTGAAAGAATGCCAAATTCCTAGCTATTATAAGTGTTTACTGGCCAGGTCTCCATGAGCTGTTTCCTACATGCTGGGACACTGAGATTGTCTTTGTGTGTAGTCTGTGTCAGTGTGCTATGCATGTGCTTATGAGTGTGAGCATGTGGGTGGGTGCATGCATTCAGTAAATCATGTGGGTGTGCACTTTAGTGTGCATGTGTGTTAGTGTGTTTGGATGAGCATCAGGTGATGAAGGTTTGACAAGGCCCATTCACTTTTCTGAACTACTACTGAGTGTGTGTGTGTGTGTGTGTGTGTGTGTGTGTGTGTGTGTGTGTGTGTGTGTGTGTGAAGGGAACACAGCCAAGCCTTCCCTGTTCTGTCTTACATCAGCCTCAGTTATAGTTGTAAGAAAATGATTGTTGACATAGAGGTGCGCAACGGGCTTCAATTCACTTCTAGTCGTATTCAGTAAAGCCACACACACACATGGTTTTCTGCTCTGCCGAGGTTTCTCACACTCTCATGCTCTTCGGTTCCCCTGCTCATCAGTGCTGTAGTGCGCCTCTGTTCAATGAAACACACAGGAATGTCTCAAATGCTTTTTTTTCGTGTTATCTTTTCCGATGAGAGCTCATGGATGTGGAATTTTCCCAGTCAATCAACAACCAAAGTGGATCTGCTTCAGCTAGAAATAGTCTTCTTTTGTAACAGTGATAGTACGTGTAATTTATAAAAAGAGCTGTTGTTACTCCCTGCTCAATGCAGCTGGAGGAGTTCATTGTCCTTAACTCAATATTTATACATTGCACATGGATAAATAATTGGCATAACCACAGTGGTGAGTCATCACTGTTGTATGTTGGAATGTTAAAGGAATAGTTCCACATTTTGGAAAATACATTTATTCACTTTTTTTGCTAAGAGTTTAAAGTCTAAATGATTAAAGGAATACTACTCAGGCTGTTACTGTAAATTTGTGAAGAAAACTTGTCCTGCATGCCTTCTCGTAGAGCTTGGTGATATGGCTTAAAAATAATATTATGACATTTTCACGCTATATCACCATACAAAATATATATCTCGATATTGTTGAAATCTTGTCTAAACTGCTGTACACTACTAAAACACAAAATTAGATGAACTACAGTTATGATAAAGATAAATAAAGTAGTTACCGTCTCAACTAAGATAAATAAGTACTGTTATGATTAAGTTTTGTTGTAATGAAACACATTAAAGCGTAACCACTGGAACTTTTATTCTGAAGCATCTGCTTCGTTGTGGGCACGAAGTTGATGTTTTTGTTGAACGTGAACTTTCCAGTCAACAGTTAGCTGTTAGCAGTAAGTAGAAAGTTAAACTGCTACAGCAAAGTCATTAAAAATCAAGGTTTTATTCACTGTGAGCAGGGAAATAAACCAAAAGCTCTCCAGTTTATGTAATCATAATATTTGAAAGTGGCACTGGTGCTCCATTGTCGCAAAATGCTACTAAACTGTCATGGTCTGATCCAATAAAGTTAAAGTGCCGTCATACTGCTATAATACTTTAAATGAAGTACTGTTAAAATAAAGTCAAATAAAGTATTAGCATCAAAGTGGAACCACTGATGTATTTTTCTTGAAGCACCCAGCTCATCTTGGGCTGAAAGTGTTGATATTTTTGTGGTGAACTTATAGATTTTGTTCAACAGGTAGATGTTAGCAGTTTGCAGAAACTTAAACTGTTGCCTTTAAACATGAGGATTTATTCATTATGAGCTTGAAACAAACTAATAGCTCTTCTGTTCATATATTAGTAATATTTACAAGTCACAACCAAATAGTACAGGTACAGGTACAAAAACATGCTTTGTCTGTTAAATTCATTAAGTTTAACTGTTACTGAAGTGCCATTTACTGTGATGATTTATTCACTGTAAGCTGGAAACAAAGTGACAGCTCTCCAGTTCTCAATAATAATAATATTTGCAAGTCACACATGTGCTCCCTGGTCACAAAATGTGACTGAATAGTGGCAGTCTGAAGCCCTGCATAAGACATACTTGACCAGCACAGTGCACACACACTGTTGCTCAGGAGAAAGTTTTCTGGAGGAATGAGCGTGTGACATACCATGTTTGTGAGTTTTTCTCTGTGTGTATGTCAAATTCAGATGCAAAGAGTCTACCGGCATGACTGTGTTGAAACACAGTATTGCCAAAGTACATTGTACAAGGTCTCAATGTCTCATGAAAGAGAACCGAAACAGTGAGTCTCATGCTGGTACCTTAAAAAAAAAAACAGACAAAAAAGACAATTTATACTTGATTTTTGCGATATAGTCATTCAGTACATCCCTCGTGCAACAAGCAGCAATACATCAAATATATATGTATCACCCACCCCTACCTCTGCGGTGAATGAAGAATCCAAAAAAAGGCAAACACGCATCACAAATTCAAGTCATTGGGGACACATTTAACAACCGTATAATTCTATCAAAACATCCATTTACAAACTCTCACACTACTGCTGCAGTATGATCCAAGTCTCATTAACCAATATGCGTGCACATGCTCAGGCACCCTCAGGGCACGCTACTTCATAGATTGAAGTTTTTCATATCGTAAGGTTTTCGTGAAAAGGCATGTGTTTGGGAAGCTTTGAGCATATTTATGGATAAATGAGACTTAGATGACGTTGAAAGAGTGGTCTTTTTTTTTTTTTTTTAAACAAAGTTTAGGTAGCACGTAGTGAGTAAATGATATACAAATGATTCTTTTGTGTGTGAAGTATTCTTTCAATGCCACAAAAAATCATTTCATCCAGCCAAGAAAAATAATCCCCTAGTAAAACCACAACAACTCACAAGGGTTTAAAGCCCCTTCTTTTCGTCTAAGCTAAGCTAAGCTAAGCTAAGCTAACGTCTCTTAGCTATATCTTCATACGTATTGTACAGACATCAGTCTTCCATAACTGTCAAACTGCTCCTTTAATGTTTAATGTAAATTATTTAAGACTTTGCTAAATATACAATGTTCATTTTGCATCTCGTCTTTGATGTCCTTTTTGGGAAGTGTCTATTTTTGACATTTCCCTCTGTCTCCTCCTCCTCCTCCCTCTTTCTTGTCATACTCCATCTCCTCCTCTCATTCCTTATGCATCCCCTCGATCCTCGTCTTCTTCTCCCCTGGGTGTCACTGTCTTTCTGTCTCCTTCTCCTGCTTCCTCCTTCTCATCCTCCCCCTGCCTCATCCCTCTTCTCCTCATCTTCCTCCACTTTCATTTTCAACCCCTCATTCTCCTTGTTTTTCTCCTCTTTCTTCTCACCCTCTTCCTTCCCCTTCTCTCCTAAAACCTCCTCCTGCTTCTCCTCTTACTTTCACATCATCCTTCTTCTCATCTCTTCCTCTTGGTTCGCTCTTTTGATCATGTTCGTCCACTTAAATTTTCAAATCCACGTTACCCCCTCCTCAGTTAGTCTCCTGTACTCCATCTTCTCCTCTTCCTTTTCCCCGTCCACTTCCTCTTTCTTTCTCTCCACCATCCTCCTCTTCATTCTTTACATCTGTGCCGGCCCCTCCTCCCCCCTGAGAGACCAGGAAAGGGCCGAGGAAATAACACCCATCCTCCGTGAATGAGCCATGCCAAATAATCCCCGCCCTGGGTGAATGGACCGTTCCAAACATGACCCGGTCCTGCATCGTAAACCTGTTGGTTCTGTCAGGAAGAGAGATACAGATAAAGAGACAGGGAGGGAGAGATTGAGCCACGTATGTCAACTTACAACTCGCCACATCAGCTTGGAAAAGAGTTCAGCTATGTTGTTGCAGATTTTTTTTAAGCTTGACCTTACTCTTTTCACTCCCCAGAAGTTGTTATATTTATGTTTTATATGCATGCTATGCTGCCTCATTCATCTGCGAGCAAGAATAAATGCAGTTGAGGGGAATTCTAACATTGTGTATTCTTGGAGGCGGCCCAGCAGAGAGCAGGGTGGGGAAGAGAGACAGACGGGGTACGCTGTGGTTCTTTGGGCCGGCAGTAGGAAGGGAAATAGTCCAGAGAGGCCAGCGTGGGAATGGGTCAGCATTTCTGACAGCGTAAGCAGAGCCCCCACCCTCTTTCCCTCCCCCTCCCCTTCTCCCTCTCCCTCGCCATCTCCATCCCTCCCTTCTCTCCCCTCCCCTCTGTTCACAGCAGCTTTTCTTTTCCTCTCTACTTTTCCTCCCTCCCTTCCCTCAGTCCCTCTCCACTCCTCTCGAGGAGGGGTGAAGAAGTCTTTTCTCATGGGCTTCTCCCAAATTGTTTTCACTGACATTTCTGAGATATTTCGTTGTAAAGAAAATATTTGGACATATTTCTCCCTAATAGGCTCGCTGATGGCGATGTTTTGTGTGTCTGTTCTGTCCACGCAGACAGTCGCTTTGTGAGTGCAGAATCCTGTACACTGCACTATGCGGCAAAAAACTCATGGAAATTAGGAATTCACGCAAGTGTGAGACAAGACTTTGTATTTCCTTTTCAGCTACAACATAGTTGCCACATGTGACGTGCGTATTAGCCGTCAGTCAGTAGTTTGCTTTCCTTCCAAACTGCACTTGGCCACCCAAGAAATGGGCATCTGTTGCACACTACACTCTGGCAGACACACATACCTGCAGTTTATAACTGTGGCTGCACATCATTCGGCACAGGAAGAGATGTCGTCTATGATAAAATCTGCAGATTACTCCATTTTCCATTATCGTGCACGCCCTTTCCTTCCCCGTTTTTCATTTCCCACTTCTCCTCTTTATCCTCACTCTCCATTTCACTCGCTCTTTCTTTTTTTTTTTTTTTCTCCCCCTATCCGAGCTTCCACCTCTCTCCATATTTCTGTGTCAGTATGCTGATAGAGTTTGGGGCCTAGGTAAGGAGAGGGATATTAAATCAGGGCTTTGGTTGTGTACGCGTCTCTAGCCAAGGCTGTGATTGACAGGAATGCTAATTCAGCTTTTAGGAGTTTGTTCTTCTCTCCTGCTGAGGAATCTTTAACCCTGAGATTGTCGTTGTCACCGCCACCAAGGACTTTTTTGTTCCATTTTTAGCTGTTGTCTTTTTCTCTTTCTCATGACATTTGGGGCTGTTTCTGGGATGGTGCAGTCCTTCGGGAGTTAAGGCAGTTGTTTCACAGCTTTTTTCTTCTTTTTTTTTTCCACACAGTAACAACACATCACTCCGGTATTTTAAATAAGATTTATTAGACTTTCTACTGCGGGGAAACTCAATTGAAGTAGGCGGAATATGAATGTAATTGGAAAAAAAATGAGAAAATATTTATTCAAAGCAGGACTGTGTAACTTCTAAAAGAAGAAATAGCACGTCCCTGCTCTTCAAAACAAAGAAAGTTGAATTCTTAAGCAGTAAAACACTTCTCACTCTAATTCACATGGGTTTATTTGCAACTGTACTTTGTCTGGTGTGACCAGTAGCTCATTGTGGCTAATAATAGCTGATGTTTGCAAAAGGGACAGTTTACCCCAAAATCAAAACTACATATTTTACCTCTTACCTGTAGTGCTGTTGATCAATCTAGATTTTTTTGGTGTGTGTTGCTGAGTATTGGAGATATCGGTTCTAGACATGTCTGCCTTCTCTCCAATATAATGGAACTAGATGGCACTCAGCATGTGCTGGTCAAAACGCCAAAAATAAAAATAAAATCGTTAAAAAATCTCAACAGCAATGTCTCTTTCCAGAAATCATGACCTAGTTAAGATAATCCACAGACCTTGTGAGTAGTTTCATGTAGGAACTATTTTCTCTCTACTGAACAACACCCACCAACTGTATCACTGCGCTAATGTTCCACAGTCCTCCCCACTGAAGGAGAGAGAATGTCCAGCTTGTTCTCATCCCTAGGTCATCAAACATGTTGATGTCACACTCCTCAATGCCAAGGCACCCTTTAGTGTCTTTATAAGATGCACCAGGCTTTCAGCTTACTCCAGTGTAACCCATCCATGGCAATACTTGATGCTGAGAGCAGCTGACATAGTATAAAGAGCGAGGAGGTCCACATAGGGCAGGAAGGGAGGTGATAAAGTCACCAAAAAGGACTTTTATGCTATTCGTGTCTCATGTGAAACCAAAGCTTAGTCTTGTTTTTTAAGTTACGTAACTTAGGGACTTACGTCTTGTGTGCAACCAAAAGCCTTGTTGTCTCAACATAACATTACATAACAACAAACATATTTACTTTAATTCAAAACATGATATTTTTTCTAAACCAAACTGTTTCACAACATTAACCATGTGTTACAATGTGTTTCAGCTGTGCGTCACATAGATCCACTAAAAGGGGCCCAGTGCGTCACTGTTAGACGCAGAGGGGTGTGATAAATCCTCAACCTGGGGATGAGAACATGTTTGGATTTCAAGTTTCATTGAGCCAGTTAACGTTACAGCCAAAGTTTACGCCATTAATATTTAAAATTCGCACTGTAAGGAGCAGAAGCCTCTCATTCATGAGTAGATGCACGCTTCCTTCTGCTCGTTGATACAGTTGGTGGGCGTAGTTTGGTACAAAGAAAGTCGTTCCTACCTGAAACTGCTCACAAGGTCTGTGGATTTTCTTGAGAAACTGGGTAGATATTATTACTGAGTCAGTCTGCCTTTCTCCTTGACTTGTGCTTTGTTGCTTTACCTTTTAGTTTTTAACATATATTAGCACTTGTGGCCACAGAGGCTGGTGTTACACAGGCTAGCTTTAAGGTTGTAAACAGTCTAACTTATCTGGATTAGATCAGCTTTCTAGCCTTATAAATGCTGAATTATCAGAACTTAGCACACACATGCACATGTGTAAATCATTGCCTGATGTCACTGATGTGACCGTCCCGTAGGACCAGCTTGGGCGTTAACCGATTCATCTGCTCTGTTATGACAACATTCCTCATCGGATAGAGAGAAACAGGAGGCGGACAGAACAGCGGAGGGGAAGGAAAGGAAGAGGAAAACTGTTGTTCACAAGCTGTAAAACCTCACATAAACTCAGGCAGCTTTAGCTCGGCTCACCACACATGTTGCAATTAACATGCAATAGCACGCTTCACTGGCTGACCTCAAAGGCGGCGCTGGGATGTTAGGTAGCTAAGCATGTGGTTAGCAGTGGGAGTGTAAAGATCAGTCGGAGCAACACAGATCAAGCATGGAGCTGAGTTCATAGATGTCAGGTGGCCAGAAACACAGCCATTTGGGAAATGATACTGTTCTTTGGAGTAAAAGAAAAATTTTGTCTCTGATAATGTTGTACTGTCGAATTGTTATGATGCTTCAATTCATAAAACAATATCAAATATACTTTTAGGTGTAGCCTGTTTCACTAAACCTCTCCACTTTTATGCCTGTTAGATTGTCTAAATTCCCCAAAGTGACCTGGAGAGGCTCCAGTCAAAGGCCTCAACTTGTTGCTTTCAATCAAATGTAAGCACATAAATATACAGTAGTTCTCCGGCCAACTAGATTGCGAACAATGGAGTTGTGTTGATGACTGTTACGCAGCCGCACCCTTTACTTAAACCACTGCATTTAATATAGACATGCATAATCCACTGCATGTCTGCTTTGGATTTTGCTCTGTTAAGGATATGGGCGGTTTGTTTTTACAGTAGATTTTTTTTCCCTGAGACGAGAAAGAAGCAGTTCTCAAATTCTTAATGTCTAATGCAAAAAAAGATTTTTATCTGTGATATTGTAGACATGACCTGGTGTGAACTTGCCTCATCTACTCTATCCCTGACCAGTTATGCAAAGTATTACGTACATTACCTTAGGGGAACTGTGTTTCACACTGTTAAATATATTAAAGCGTTAAGTCTCATCCACTTATGTGCATGCACACATTCTTAGGCTGTGAAAGAAATAAATTGGGGAAGTTATATTATCGGGGTTTCCGAGGGTAAGTCAGCAAAACTGAGCTTGTGTCAAGAATTTTGTCCAAACAAGACGCAAAAAGCTCCCTCCACCCATTTTTATCATAAAGAGATCTTCTTTTTTTAACCTCAGTTTGCTTACTTCTCTTAAAGGAAAATATAGAAAGCATTTTTTTTAAACTTTCTTGCTAAGAAATAGATGAGAAAATTGATACCACTTGTATGTCTGTCTGTTAAATACACAGCTACAGCCAGCACCCAGTTAGCTTAGCATAAAGGCTGGCAACAGGAAGAGGCAGCTTTACTAAACAAGAAAAGGGGAATAAATTAAACAAACAATATAAAACATGTCAAAAGGACAGTTTGAGTTTTTTAAAGTGGGGCTATATGAGATACATATCTGTAGTCAGTGTATTATATACAGTAGATGGCAGTCAGCACACAGATAGGAGTCTCCACAGAAGGTTCCCCCTCCCTCTCGTTTGGCCTGTTCAGTCCACTGTTCAGTTCTTCCTTTGTATACTTTGGTTCACAAAGTCATCCCTTTGTCTCCACACTGAACAGCATTTCGTCATCGCTGTCATAATCACTCAGTTTTTGTATTTTCTTGTGTATGTTGTCTCTTCCATAAATCTCTGAGAGTCTGACCCAAAAAGCTGTCCTGCGGCGTGACACAGTGAGCGGCACAGTTGGGCATTTTTGCGTAGGAATATGGAAGTTATAAGGTTAAGAAAATGTTGCGTCAAAGTAGGGGTGGGTGATATGGGCCTGAAATAATATCAAGATATTTCAGGGTATTTTTGCGATAACGATATTCATGGCAATAAAAACTAAAATTATCTCTGATTTTTTTTTTAGTTAGTAAACAACAAACAGTAACTCAGAGTGAGATTCAGATTCTGTATACAATATTAACAGTTTAACAACACAAATTACACATTTAAACAGCTCTCAAATAAGAAAAAAGTACCCTGGGATCTGTATATATAAATCAACAGGTGATTTCCTTCTCTTTTAGCAAAATCATAAATGATTAAGTTTTTTTTTTTTTGTTTCCACCTGGACCTTTATGCTCTGCCATTTCTCCTCTAATCATCACGCTGTTATGCTACCATAACTACTGCACGTTCACATATATGTAGTTTTTTGTCAAGCCATAAGCGTGACGTAAGTGTACATTACCAATGGTTTAATCACTTTATGATATCTGAAACTGGTTCTCTTTTACAAACCACTGCGGAGTTGGTAATAACTTTGCTTTCAGCCATGTTTATTGTTGCTGTAGGTAACAGTATGACGTCAATATGTCAACAAGTAGAAATATCGCGAGTCTCACAATATGAATTTTTCATGATATTAAAAATTATACCAGTATTATCATGAACGAGCTGATATGGCACACCCCTATGTCAAAGGAAAGGGCTGTCTGACAGCAGGGTAAAGCAGTGAAAATATTGTAAATATTAGTCCACTTAGACTGATACTGACCTTTTAAGGTAGGGCTTTTTTAAGTAGCTAAAATGGGTTTTGCTGTTAGCCGTAATCCACTGCAATGTACAGCAGAGCTTCTGGCATGCTACTTCTGTCTGTTTCTGGAAACAGGGAGCATACCGACCGCCATTCATTATACTATAGATAAGTATCTGACACAGCCCCACCTAAAAAAAAGCTACCCCTTGAGTTGATGACTTTTAGAGATTCTGGTAAGCAGATTTAATTTAACCTTTGGGCAGAGCCATGGCCTAGCCTTTTACCCCTGCTTCCAATCACAAGACTGATTTATGGTCGGGCACTTGACTTTTTTGATGAGTGCCGCTCGATTGAAAACACATATTTTTGACACTTTCTTTCATGTCGCACACCTGGAGAATGTTGTTTTGTTGCGAACACCATCATATTTTGTTGTGCAATGTGATTGGGTAGTCACAGCGAGTCTGTCTGACACATCTACTGGAGTATTATGTGTACCGGCGTGAGCAATATAGGGCCGGATCCGTGTGACCAGATCATCAGAACGGTTGGCAGACATCTAAAGATACTGAAAGTCCATCTACTTGTCCATATTCCTTATTTGTTGGACAGTAACATTTTCACCCTATAGCTACCTTGTTTCAATCAATGGACACATGACCACCTTCGTTTTTTGCGTTGCTGTTGTCTTCTTCATAGATAAAGTTTAAATTCTCATCCTCTTGAAGTAACTCAAAGATTTCATCAAATCCCTCCATTTTCAAAATGCAGTAGCACAAACATACATTGAAAATGTTGTGTGGCTCTTTACATTCTGTCAATCACCAATCATTAAAAGTGCCGAGCACCTTGACATAAATTAGGATTTAGTGCGAAGCTAACCTAACTCTGTGTGGCTTCATGTTTAGCATACAGATATGAGTGTGGTATTAGTTCTCTAACTCTCTGCAAAAAAGCAAACAAGTGCTTTCCAAAAATGTCATACTTTCTTTTAACTTGGAAGGTGCTGAAATGAGTATCTCAGCAAAACTGAGGTTTTGACTAGAATGTTATTAAAGCAAGAAGCAGTATCTGAAAAATAAAGTTTTGCCTCAGTTTTGACTCAAGAGATTTTTTTTTTACTTCAGTTTGTTAACCCCCAAAAAATGTGATTTGTAGATTTAATGTATTAAATTCCTTGTAGAAATAAAAACTTTCAAGGTTAGTGGTTGTTTTGCAGTGCATAAGCACATACGCACAGCCCCCTGCAGTTTGCTGTGTTCCAACACTGACCAGACCAGTATGAGCTGTGGGCCCAGAAGCACTGCTTCTCTGGCTCTCTCTTATCCTCGGCCAAGCCAAGTCTCCAGGCTGAGTTTTTATCAGCTCGTGAAAACTGCAGCCACGATAAGAAGTATTGGTTGTTGCACAGCTGACAGGTCAGTTTGATAGGAGGGGAAAAAAAAAAAGCTCCGGACAAATCCACCAGGTTTGGTCACCGTGATGATTGCAGTCCAATTTAAAGAATCGTTCACTTTGAAGTTCCTAACCGTGAAGCTGAATTGAGGAAGGGGAGAAGGAGATGAAGAGTTGAAAGTTGAAGCTGAGAAAAAAGTCTCTCTTTGTGTCCTCACCCTGTCTCTCTCTCTCTTCTTTTGTCTCCCTAAGGTTGGCGAGGAATGATGATGATGAGGAGGAGGCGGCCCGTGAGAGAAGGCGCAGGGCACGCCAGGAGAGAATGAAGAGCAGGGAGAGTGAGGAGCCCAGCGGACAGCCAGACAGTCTGGTCATGACCAACAGCCACAGGTCACACATAATACAATGTCAAATATACTGGTTCAGTCTATGACAAATATAAAGTCAGAAGCCAAATGCTGAGCTCCCAGTTTTAGACCAGCTGAAGAAGCAAAAGAGGAACAAAGAAAAGGAGGGAGAAAAAGAAATGTCACTGTAGCATCACCTTGCCCAGTAAAAATCCTTTTTCTCTGTGTAAAACAAAGTCAGGACTACTCAGAAAAATTTGTCAGTTTTTCTGGCTGTAATAACAACTGTTTCTGACTTTACTGTTATAATAAAGTTAAATAAAGAACTGTAATAATAAAGATAAATGAAGTACTGTGATATTAAGTTAAATGAAGTACTGTTATAATAAAGTCAAATTAAATATTGTCATAAAAAAGTAAAAGTACTATAATAATAAAGTTAAATAAAGTACTGGCATAATAAAGTTAGATGAAGTACTGTTATAATTAAGTTGAATTAAATATTGTCATAAAAATGTTAAAGTACTAAAATAATAAAGATAAAGTACTGGCATAATAAAGTTAAATGAAGTACTGTTATAATAAAGTCAAATTAAATATTGTCATAAAAAAGTAAAAGTACTATAATAATAAAGTTAAATGAAGTACTGTTAGAATGAAGTTGAATTAAATATTGTCCTTAAAATGTTAAAGTACTAAAATAATAAACTTAAATAAAGTACTGTACAGTTATGATAAAGTTAAATAATGTACTGTTATAATAAAGTTAAAGTGCTATTATAATAAAGTTAAATAAAGTACTGTTACAGTATAATAAAGTTAAATTAAGTACTATTATAATAAAGGTAAATAAAGTACTGTTATAATAAAGTTAAAGTGCTATTATAATAAAGTTAAATAAAGTACTGTTACAGTATAATAAAGTTAAATTAAGTACTATTATAATAAAGTTAAATAAAGTACTGTTATAATAAATTTAAATAAAGTGCTTTTATAATAAAGGTAAATAAAGTGCTATGATAATAAAGTTAAATAAAGTACTGTTACAGTATAATAAAGTTAAATTAAGTACTATTATAATAAAGGTAAATAAAGTACTGTACAGTTATAATAAAGTTAAATAAAGTGCTATTATAATAAAGGTAAATAAAGTACTGTAATAAAGTTAAATAAAGTGCTATTGTAATAAAGGTAAATAAAGTACTGTAATAAAGATAAATAAAGTGCTATTATAATTAACTTAAATAAAGTACTGTTATAATAAAGTTCAATTAAGTACTGTATTAATTAAGGAACCACTGGTGCTTTTATTCTGAAGCACCCTGCTCGTCTCTGGCAGGAAGTGCTGATGTTTTTGTTGTGAACTTAAAGCTTCCACTCAACAGTTAGCTGTTAGCAGTAAGGGGAAAGTTAAACCACCACAGCAAACTTATTAAAAGTGAGGTTTTACTCACCGTGAGCAGGAAACAAACTAAAAGCCCTCCAGTTCATATAAAAATATTTGCAAGTGGCACTGGTGCTCCATGGTTGCAAAATGCTGCTAAACCATCACAGTCTGGAGACCTGTTAACGCACTATCACCCAGCAGAGAGTAGTCTGGGTTGGTGGGGGAGTGCAAGTGACATATGTTTTGAGATTGAGAGAACTGAAACGGCAAATGAGTCTGATGCTGGTGGCGTAAAAAAAAATGACATTATAGGTTGTGTAATGGTGGCTATTGTCATTTTATGCATCACATGGAACAAGTCAGGATACATTGAGTATAACTGATATATCGCCCACCCCTCTGTGGCTCCATGTGATTAGACCATTGTTTTTTGTCTAACTCTGGCTGCGTAATTTCATATTTTCAAACAGTTTATTTTTACAATACAATAGAAATGCTTTTAGGGTGAAGACCAACCAATGTGTTTGGCAAATCAAATGTCAGGTATCCAGGGGTAAAATGTACTAGGGTTGCTTGAGTTTAAATTTCCCCAAAACCAATAAAGAGCAGGACAGATGCTAAAGTTAATACCCCTAAAATCTGATGGCACGCAAACTAAGCACTGGATGTAACACTCGCTAGACGCTAGGCATGCTAACATTGATTGCTTACATTAGAGCAGACAAAATCACTTTATCATCCTTCAAAATGGTTAGATATAGAGTTCCATGTACACCACTTCAACATGTGGAGAAATCAAAAGCTTGACAGGCCTGCTGTGCCTTGTTATGGTGGTAGCTAAGCTGACATATTGAAACTTTGTCAGGTGTTGTATGATGGGATTCTGTGAAGTGGCTTTTTCAAACCAGTATTTCCTTTTGCATTCTTTAATATATTCAAGTCAACCACGCAGTCTACGCAGTCACAGCTGTCAACACGATAACCAACACATGATCTTGTACCCATCCATCAGAAAGACTGCCATAGGAACAAAGCAGCTAAATATCTGTTTCTATGCTTTTTTTTTTTTTTTTTTTTTTGAGGCTATGAGATCAATCGCCTTGGCTGCAGTGGAAGTGGTGGGTTGCTCTGACATCTAGCAACACAGACACCGCTTTGTGGACATGAATTTTCCCCTCTATGAGCTCAGAGATACATCCTGGGCTGGTCAAACAACAAGGGGATTGTGGAGGGGGATGCTGAGACTGGACCCAGTGTTGACTAGCTATTGTCGATTGTGTCGATGCAAGGATAATGTTTGCCAGACTCTTAGGTCAGAATATTATGAGTCAGGCTATTTGGAGTGAGGTGGATGCATGTACAGTTGGTAGTTGGTGGATTTAAAGAGATGTATAATAAATACTGTAGACCTATATAGTTTTTAGCCATGTAGCTGGTCAGTTGGACGTTCAGTCCATTTTGAAGTAAACTTAAATATATGAATATAAATCATATTGACTTTATTCCCTGCTTTATCTTCTTGTATGTTTTGTATACAGAAGAGCTACTGGGTCAAGAATGAAAATGTAACTGGAAACCTGGAATCCAGCAGAAATTCACTGATTTTCTGTTTATTTTAAGGCCTGACCAATAGTTTATTTTTAAGAATATCTGTGGTGAAAACCAGTCAATACAGCCAATTGTCAACATTCTCCACAAACTGGTGAAAGAGCTGACAATAATATGGCAGCCGCTCTCTGTAAACTTTGATTTCCATTCAAAGACTTCAATTTTGTTTTTCTTGCAGTTCTGAGGTTTGCTTGAGCATTTATGCTCTTTTATTATATTAGTGGCCAGTGTAAGTCACAGTCATGCAATTGATCAGGTCCCAAACGTTTGAGTGCTATAAGGAAAATATGCAATAATGTGGTTTATACTAATGATAAATAAACGGATATTAAAGTGTAATCAATTCAGCTGTTTTCAGAATATTGCTAAAATACAACAAATTGCTTGTTCCAACAGGCTTTTATTGAACAAATTAAACATTGAACCGAACATCAAAGGCACCAATAACAAAAGGAAGGAGCGTTAAATTTTAAATGCAGTTTTCTACTAATGCTCTCTTTCAACTAACTGAAAAACATCTCAAAGCATCTGGATGCTCGCCTTGAATGTCCAAAACAATAACTTAAGTATAAGCAATTCAGGATTTTCCTAAAAACAATATATAGACACATACTCATACATAGACTCATACTCACTTATGACCCATTAGAGGTGTATAGTGGTGTATTTTTCTGCAGACACCCTGCCTGTATTTTCTTATTTTCTTCTGGTTTTCTGTGTTCTGTGAGGTTGGGGCTTTATGAAAAGATAGCGACCAGGTGCCACACTGTAAGCAGCAGGCATCCAGGAGACACAGCGCCAAAAGATGCAAATCTAGCAAGGCCAAACACCAAATCAGAGTGAATCTAAGGTTTACTTTTACTTTCACTTTCGCTGGCGAAACCAACAATCCTGCATAGTATACAATTATAGGCACTTTCTCTTATCACAAATGTAGGCTTTACAGGTTTTAGCCAGCTTTATTTCGCCTGTGCTCATCTTGTCACACTCTCCTTCTTCAACCATGCAGTCCGCATATGCGCACAGTCTGCGTGCACAATCAGACAGAATCAG
The DNA here is from genome assembly GCF_011397635.1 of Epinephelus fuscoguttatus. Taxonomy (NCBI): domain Eukaryota; kingdom Metazoa; phylum Chordata; class Actinopteri; order Perciformes; family Serranidae; genus Epinephelus; species Epinephelus fuscoguttatus. The sequence continues at coordinate 24,714,432 of NC_064773.1, read as the reverse complement.
ACAGATTTTCTGATTGGTCAGAAACTTAATGGCATATGTGTATCAGACAAAATAGTGCCTATAGACAGAATGTAATTTAATATGTAATTTAATACATTATTACTACTATATATTCAAATAGCAGTCTTTTGCAATGTGTTTTATCGCACACGTTGACATGGTGAGGATTATGACAAAAACAATATTTCTGTCAGGACCTCTTTTGTAAAAGAAAACTTTATTTCCATTTGCAGTATTATATGTGGCGGTATGGCTCAGTTCTGGGGTCTCTCTGCCTTTCCTAGGCTTACACAGAAAGCCTGAGGCAGAGAGAGCACAACTCTCTGCCCTTCCAAGTGCATACGAGGAAACCTGAAGCAGCGAGAGCAAGCTTCCCTGCCCTCCCATGTGCATACAAGGAGAGCCTAAGGCAAGGAGAGCACACCTCTCTGCCCTTCCATGTGCCTACATGGAAAACCTAAGGCAGGGAGAGCAGCAGCAAAGACCCCCCGGAACCGAACAGAGTCAGCATCAATGACAAACAGAAATGACATTGATAAGTCAGACACAGCATGAAAAGGAGGAGCTGGAGTGGAGGCGGGCTGCAAACAGTAGGCAGGCCAGAGTAGTTTAAATAGGGCGCCCTGAGATTTGCCGATTGGTTGCATAGAAAGGAATCATGTGTTCTATCAGCTGACTCCCTTCCATCAGTCAGCTGCCCCATCAGTCGATTTGACTATTTGAGATCAGCTGATGTAGCTGGGATGTGAGCTGAGCTTGACAGTCCTGTCTGAACTAAAGCTATGCTCAATATTTTGCAGCCATGCTTTTGTTGACTTTTGGGAATTTTGTCCTGTCTGTCATTTTCCATTGTTTGCCAGGTCAGAGATTTAGTCCCAAGTGAGTCAGTTTAGCACTGCTTCTTTGCTGTTTTGACCTTGTCATAGCAACATGCTAATGCTGTTTCAGTATCACCTGCACAGTACTCACACCCAAACCTGACAACTGCTCAACATTAATGCCACAACAAGTCCCTAGCAACTAAACAACTATGACACTTACAGGCCTTGATCAAGGGCATCTCGGTGTTAACAGGAGATAATATTGTGCATTCAGTTTAACAGCTGACGTCTGCTGCTCTGACCTCGAGGCTTCTCCCTCATTAACGGAGGACCACACAGTGAAATGCTTGTCTCCTCTCTCTCCTCCCAGCCTGACAGAGACAGTGTCTGTGAGCAGCTCTTACGGAGGGGGCGGTGGCGGAGACGACGACGAGCAGGCCCTGCTGGATCGCATGGCCAAACGCGAGGAGAGACGGCAGAGGCGCATGAAGGAGGCGCTGGAAAGACAAAAGGAGCTGGACAGTGCCAACGACAGCGTCGCCACGGAGAAGAACAACGCAGAAGAGGAGAGGCCATCCTCCTGGCGCAGGGGCCGTTACCGAGACAATGAGGACGAAGAGGTGAAGACAGAGACGTACAGCTCGAGGAAAGAGGAGAAGGAGCAAGAGGAGCCGAGGGAGGAAGAAGAGGCTGCTCCTGAGGGGGGAGAGGAAGAAGATGAGGGTGTAGATGAAGGGCAGAAAGAGGAGGTGATGGAGGACAAACCAAGAAGGTCTAATTTGAGAGAACAGGTGAGTTGCCTGTTCAATCTTATTTGTTTATTTTAGCCATTTATTGTATTTTTGTAGCTGACAGCCCGTGCAAATGTGATGCTTGTTTCTGTAGGAATCAACAGAAGAACTTAAAACTCAGAACAAGGTATTGTGATCGATTTATTGGCTTCTTGATGCACATCCTCGACTCAATCACTGATCTTTCCTTCAAAGAACTGCTTATAAACCTTTTTCATAGGAGCTCGCTGAAGATGCAACACAGTCAGTAGTCAGTGAGATTTCAAACCAGGCCAAGTCAGAGGCTGAGGAGGATGCAGTAGCATCAGAGGAGGTACCTGAGGATGGTTATGTAGATTATTCATCAAAGTCTATGACTCTCATAAATGACAATGAAGAGGACAATGAGGTAGCTGAAATACTGCATTCTCAGGAAAATGAGGTATCGCTCATGTGGTAAGATTTTCAGTAGAGGTGTCATGCACAGCACGAAAAAATACTTCTGGCTAATTTCAGTGTCTTTATGCACCTTTAAAGTCCCTGTGAAACGGAAGTTAGAGCATCTTCAGCTTCTGAGGTATTTCCGGTGAAACAGAATATTTGATCGGTGTACAGTTATTGCTCTGTCAGCTACTACAACCCACAGTGAAGTGCGGGCTTATATGACTGGTGCGGCGAGCAAGTCGACCAGAGTCTCATTTGATTGGATGAACTTTAGTAAACAGCATAAGTCGTCAACCATTTGAAAAAACAGGGATTTTAAAGCACTTCTGAAACTGATTTTTTGACATATATTTGGCACATAACAAGAGATATATGATCAATTAACACAGAGACACATGATTAAAACTAGGAACATGTATTTTTCATTTCACTGGGACTTTTAAGGAGACGTGTAAACAGAAATCATTCCAGATTCAACCACAAAAACGTTCTCTTAATAAGGCTATCTTGTTGACTTAGTGATTTATATCGGAGCCAGACGCTGAAATTACCCAGACACCCCGTGTCGTCACAGTGTGGCTTGCACCAACTGGCGGTTACTGAGCCTACGTTTTAGTGGTCACAGTGTTTGTCTGCATGTCTTCCACCTCAGCTGTGCGAGCAGCAACACTTATTCCACTGACTCCACTCCAAAAACTCGCTGCAGAAGATGTTATTTAAAATAATACATGTGTTTACCGTAAGGGGACAGTTTAAGGAGATCACTGAGCCAATGTATCATGTGTATATTTCCAGTCAAATGTTTGGCTTTTTTAGAACCCCTAAAAAATAAAATTGAAAATAAAATCTCAAAGTTGTCTACACAAGTATGTTTTCAAAGCCCGAGCAAAATTGTGAATTGTTGAATGCCTCAATAAATGCTTCCCAATTTATCATGCAACCATGAGCCAAGCCTCCAAAACGCTCCTCTACACAGCTGACTTGGATTCCTGTGTAGCCCTCTCTACATAGACAAACAAAACACCCTCTTGACCAAAGCATTTCATTTTGTAGTCAGTGTAGGTCTGTCTGACCTCTTTTGACAAGAGCACCTCTTAGTTTCAAGATGCCTTTGATGGTGTAAACAACAAGCTCAAAGGTGCTTCATGTGTCTTGGCACTTTCCCTGTTAAGATGCATTTCTAGTGACATTTCTTGTTCCCTTGAGTAGTAATAGAGGGATTTTTGTCTCTGCTTTAACCCAAAGTTTGCCTGCTAAATCTCAGATTGTTGCAAAAACCTAGTAAAGTACATATTAATGAGCAGGCTTGCATGCCGTAAAGAAAGTGCTTTATAAAAGACAGATGTGCTGAAGCTGCTATAGGCAGGCGGCCTATATAATTTTAAAGGAATACTTCAACCACAAAATGATCATTTGTATATCAATTACTCACCCTGTGTTACGTTAAATAAGTGAAGAAAATTTTGCTTTTCTTGCATGACTCCATGGTAGACACAGAATTTAAAATCTGAGAAAATTATTTGTGGACCCCTATGACTTCAATTCATCACGAATTTTGTCAGTTTTTGGATTATTCATCCGCAAAGTTTTAGTCATCTATTCAAGATAACATGAGGTGTGTTATTAATGCACAATCAATGATTTTGTGGGTGAAGTATTTCTGTAAAAATGACTGCTAGATAGCATCAACACTAAGACAAATGTACCCTCTGTGCTGCAGGTTAATAATATATGGTGCTTTGAAAGCTTGACTGGCAGTGTACATGTTTGGCTTGGACACATAATGATTATAATTCATAAAACTTGAATGCTGTTTTCAATGATGTCAGAGATAGAAAACAGAGTCACTCCCCTGATGATCACATGTTAGATAATCCCGTCTCAGTAGTAATTCTGGAGTGGACGCTGTGTTGTGTGATGTGTTGTGTTGTTTTGTTTGGGGTGTGCTTTCGTTCAACCTCCCGCAGTGTCACACGAAAAGACTCCGCCCATCCAGCTGACACACCAATCGCATCTTTGCTCACTTTGTCCCCCATGGTTGTTTCCGTGCAGGTGAATGAGAGAGGCTGGGCCAGGGAGGAGAGGGAGGAGCAGAGGAAGCAGAACGGAGGACTGCACGAGGAGGAGGAAGCAGCTCCCAAACAGCACAGGAAACCTGAGAGGACCCCCAGGTACACAGACACAACAACACACACACACATCAAGTGACCGCATGGTTTCCACTGAGGCCAGATTGGGGATAGCCAGCACTGATGAATTATTCAAGAAACTCTGCTTTCAGCAAAGTTCATGTCCCAATTTGTTGCCAGTTAAAACTGTGTACAGTATTTTTTTCAGTATTGCTAATGTCTGCAGTACTTTGTTCAAAAACAGGCCTGCTGCTTTTACTTTGACGCTAATTTGACAATAATATGTGACATACTGAAAGTCCAATTCCTCAATTACCCCAGTATTTGCAGCAAAACATTATAAGAAAGAGAGTGCCTGAGGGATGACTTCACACTGGTTCCGTCTTCCAAATGCCTATGAATTTTTTTGGGTTAGTCTATTGCTGAAAATAAGCTCTGTGGCAAACAAATGTTTATGATACTGACATGTTTTGTTCAGCAAAATAATCTTCACAAATGAACACCATTTTTATGATTATTGAAGTCTAAATGCAATCACCTGAAGTAGAAAGCTAACGTTAGGCTATAAACAAACTACACTACGGTCTGTCACCACCATAACAAGACTGTAAAGCTGTGTTCGGCGTGCCTTGGCATGATGACATTCTGTACTCTCATTTAGCCAGTTTTTAGCAACCGCCTTTTTTAAGACATGTCAAAGCTTCACAGTTCACGAGTGGAGTATTAACTGACAAATTTTATGCCATAGAGCAAAACGTTAAGTTAAGCTTGTGTTAACCACAAGCCTTTCAGGCATCTAACCAAAAACCTATTCAAGAAACCCATTGACTTTGAGACGAGGGAACTGTGAGTGGTAAAATGCTAACAGTCTTTCTGGGTTTTAGGACTCATTCCTGGGGCACTCTATAGCACACTGTTATGTGAAGCTGATATTGGGCAATTAGTCCTTCCTAAGTCCCGAACAGATTTCACCTTTCCTGTTATATGCTATGTGCTAATTAAAAATGTTGAACAGAAAACCAAATTTTAAAGACGTTTAATAGATATGGCTTGGGGGCTGTCACAAATTTCATGGAAACATAACATTGTATTAATAGTCACAGCTTCGGTTAGCTAATGTTAGCAAAACGCTAGCTAACTAGCTAGCTAATGTATAGCTAATATCAAGAGGAGTTAGTCTAATGTCAGATCAACAACGTTTGCTTCCTTCTTATTTCTTTGGTAACACTAAAGAGATTTGGAAAAGGACAGAGAAAAGTTGTTGACATATTTTAAAAATAAATTAATTTTTGTTAGCTAGGAAAGATAAGGCTAATGTCTATATTATCTCTGTAATGCTACATGCTGCCCTGAGGTAACTTACAGGAACAGCAGGAGCATATACCTTTATTATTTATACCCTGATGAGGACTCTAGTCAAAGCACGTTGGTTTTTTTCGTGAATCAATAAAGGATTTATAACTACAGTCAGAGTGCCTCGGACGCATTTTTGGACTGCTTGCCTGTACCGTGGACTTTCACACTGAGTGAGCTGGCCAGTAGTTTAGTATCTTTATGTGACTATTTGCCCTATTCTTGAGGAGCACCTGATTTTTTGACAATTACCTACAGTGCCTTAACCCAGTGCAGCACTCCTTATTTTTTCTTCAGCCATCAGGAGCAATTTGGTTTTTCAGTATCTTGCCCAAGGATAGTTCGATATGTGGACTGAAGAGCTGGAGATCAAACCGCCGATCTTCTGATTAGTGGGCAACCCACTCTATCTCCTGAGCCACAGCTGCCCCTAGGGGACGCAGTGCAGGAGCAATGTGGACAGATAGTCTCATCATCCTCAGTTACTACTTCTGCCTTTTTTGTTGAGTCCAGAGGCCTCAATTCACATTGTTTTGCTTTGTTCATCATGAATATATCATTACATCGTAAACTGAAATCTTTGCTGTCGGCTTCATGACACTACATTGCATGACTCCTAGAAACTAATAAACACTGCGGCACCCGGCTTAACTGAACTGGCATCATGTTTCTTTTTGTCAAGCTTGTCCATCCTAACTAAGAGGAACAGGACTTAGGATGGGTCAGTTATGACTGTATGAAGGCCAATATATGCTTGACCAGTTGTGAAAAATCACTGCAGCAACCTAATGTTCTTGACACAAAGGTCAGTTAGGAAGTGCAAGCTATACAACAAGCAAAGCTTACAGCTGCTATCCAAGATAAGATGTCCAGAAGTGTGAGGAAAAGACACATATTCCCATAAGAAAAATGATTGAAACTAAACGTAATAATTTTATACTGCATTTTCTGAATCATACTATTGCAGTCTGGGTCTTATTATGAAACTGATGGAGGAGAAATCTTCATGTTTCTAGAAACACATTAGAGTGTTTGCATATGCTGAATGGGGGGCAGTTTAATCAGACAGGAACTTATTGATGTTGCAGTCTGACATTTATTGTTTGGCTCTCACGCTGGTATAAAAGCATGGAAGTATTGCCTGAGGCATCTGCAGAATAATTGAAAAGCATGACTGAATCAGATTTTCAGGCAAACAAGCTGTTTGTGTTCAGCAGTCAGCCGCAGCAGAGCAGTGGTGTGTTTTAGACATGGGTCACCTGCGGTTAGTCCCCAGCGTGAAACACTGGATGAAACTTGAGATGTGCTGTAACATTATCTTTTCCAAGGTGATTGTTGGTATTTGTATGTGTGCACGTTTGTTTTTGTCTGTCTGTGTGTGTTTGCTTGTCCATGAAAGAGAGAAATCCTTCAATTGTATGTTTAAATATTCAGTCTGTATCAAATGTCAAGCGTTTACCTGAATGTCAGCCAGCTTTGCGTTCTACTTCCTCAGGTTTTGTTTCTGTTGTGACCTGCATGTGTGCTCTGACCCGTATTTGTGTGTCTGTCCCAGTCGTGGCAGTGTGCGTTCCCCTGAGGTGTCCGCGGGTGACGACCAGGACGACGCTGCCCGCCTGGAGGCAGAGCGCAAGCTGGAGGAGCTGAAGCGTCGCCGTGACGACGCGGAGAGCGAGGAGTTTGAGAGAATGAGGCAGAAGCAGCAGGAGGCCGAAGCCGAGCTGGAGGAGCTGAAGAGGAAGAGGGAGGAGAGGAGGAAGGTGCTGGAGGAGGAGGAGAGGCAGAAGAAGCAGGAGGAGGCGGAGAGGAAAGCCAGAGAGGAGGTAGGGAAGGGAGAGGGATGTCTTTTATTTTTTGGAGTCAGTCACTTTATGGATGCCGTTTGATCCCGTCAGCTCTGTGTGTCTACGTTTCTCGTCTGTCTCCCTTTTATCCAGCTTTTTCTTGATGATTTGTTGAAGTCAAACTAAAATTTTAATTCTTCTCTTTTTTGTGTAAGGGAATATAAACTACAATGATACTGCAGGTATTGTGCACAGTTTCACATTTTTCAGAAGAAACAAATGTTATCGCGCATATTAAAAACATCACAGCTTGTCTGAGTGGGCGTTTCCCATGGCACCTTTTGACTGACATCTGGGAGGGGGCGTTACTAGGGGATCTACTGTCAACTTCCATGGTGCGCTACTAACTGCAGCACTTGGCCCTGTATCACTGATTTGATGACAGCGTGCAGTTAAAGCCCTGTTTGCACTGGACTAGTATTGGCATCTTCATGTGGTGTATTCCCACAGGATGAGTGAAATCAGTATTTTACTTGAATTTACCGACAGTATGCCCTGGATATGATGCCATAGCGAGATGTCTCCAGAATTTGTACCCAAAATTCTGTCAGAACTTTAAATGATGATTGCCAACACAGCCTCCGTAATTCTCTATCAGGAAAAGGCAGAAAAAAAATCCATAAAAACTTGCAAAGACAAACAAAGCCCAAATCACAGAGATGCCAATGAGCAGGAAACTGATATTATGACATGTCCCCTGTGTTTAGGGAAATACAGAAGGGGATTTGCAGTGGATTTTTTACTTGACAAACAACATGAAAGATTTGCACAGGGTTGAGAACACAGGCGACCTCTGCATTTATTACAAATTACTAGATGTTCCAAGCTAATACCAGTCCCATGTGAATAAGGCTTAAGTTTGTGTTTTTCTTGAAAGTGAAACCTAGCAAGCTAAGCTAACTAGCTCCCACTTTTGTGGCTGAAGCTAGTTAACTTAGCTTGCTAAGTACCCCTGTAGTGACATACAGAATGAAAATAGAATCCTGAACTAAGTGATGTATGGAGTAAAAATACAGTAACATACGGAGTACAAATGGAGTCACAAACAGAGTTACAAACTGAGTGATATGCAGAGTACATTACAGAGTAACGCATAAAGTAATATGGTGAGTAATGTGAGGAGAAACATATGGAGGACAAACACTCGTTCTCTATTTTTGACCCTATACGTACAGAGTAATGTGCGGAGTTACGAAGGGAGTAATGCACAGGATCACAAATATGGATTGTTAGGAGTAACATACAGAGTAATGTACGGAGTACAAGTAACGTGGTGAGTAATGTGAGGAGTAACATATGGAGGAGGGAAGGAGTAATGTACAGGGTCACAAATACGTAACGTATAAAGTAACATACGGAGAGGCATACGGAGTAACGTACAGAGTAACATACGGAGTAACACATGGAAAAACATACGGAGTAACACACACAGTTACGTACGGAGTAACATACCGAGTAACATATGGAGTAACGTACAGAGTAACGTACGGAGTAACACATGGAGAAACGTATGGAGTAACACACAGAGTTACGTACGGAGTAACATTTGGCATAACATACAGAGTAACACAAGGTGTGAAGTAAAAGTGAGGAGTAACATAGCGAGGACTAACAGAGTAACATGTAGGGTCACAAATACAGAACGTATAGAGTAACTTACAGAGTAACACATGGAGAAACGTATGGAGTAACACACGGAGTAACACACAGAGTAACGTACAGAGTAACAAAGTGTGGAGAAAAGTGAGGAGTAACATAGCGAGGACGAACGGAGTAACATATAGGGTCACAAATCGAGAACATACAGAGTAACATACGGAGTAACACACGGAGTGACGTACGGAGTAACATACAGTGTAACATACGGAGTAATGTACCGAGTAACATACAGAGTAACGTCCGGACTAACACATTAAGTGTGGAGTAATGTGAGGAGTTACATATGGAGGACGAATGGAGTAAAGGGTCAAAAATACAGAACATACAGAGTATCTGACAAAGTAAGGTATGGAGTAATGTGCAGAGTTACGAAGGGAGTAAGGTATGGAGTGCTCAAATCTCAGATGGGACTACCAGAAAAAAAACAATGGCTAATAGTGTCAGCCCTCTAGCTGTTTGATTGCCTGTGTTGCTGGAGGATTTAAAGTAATGTAAGTATTGTTAGTGCAATCAAAGTATCACCACTGCTCTCAGTTCAAACCAAAAATGCAGTGGGTTATCACTACAGATTACAGTTTTCGCCAAACAAGTACACAAGTCAACACATGCCAAGGATATATGTTCCTATTTCTCAAATATTTATTTTAGTTTCAGTTTGACTTTAAACGTGTCTCATTTATTCTGCTCATTTCTTCTAGTTATATCTTAAAAGTTTACAACCCATGTCCCCTTGCCTTATTTTTCACACCCCTGCTTGATGTTGATTTAGCCTTTACACCTGTGTGAGCTGAACTCCATGCATCACGCTCATACAAGCACTGCAGTGACGTTATCTCACCATACTTCACTGTTATCACGACTCAAGCTATTTGGGTCCCCAACGCATAACTCATGCATGTCATTTCTTCCTCCTGCTCTTATGACAACCTCATCCTTATGTATCTCAAATGTGATAACCTCTCCCTTCCTATGTGTTCACATCTGTATTCAGCCACGCTGTGTCGTCCATTTTCCCTTTCAGCCGCTCGCTCCGAGGCCCTGCATTCTTACTATTACCCTGACTAGTCTTCTTTGTTGATCTTGGCTCCGAATGTGGCGGCCCGTCTCTCGCTATCTGCCCCCGTTCTTCTCCTCTTGTGTGATGTTAATGAGGCCTTTTGGTTTGTAATTAAAAGATGGCCCAGAGATACAGAGAGACTAATTAACCAAGACAAGGCTGCTGGAGAGGGCTGATATACTGCCAAGCACCAGCCCTCTTCTGAATACAGTACAAATGGTTCATACATTAATTGTTTTTTAAAAAAACTGTTGATAGTCTGCATGTCGCAAGCTTTCCAAAATTTCTTTTTTTCCTGAGGCAGGCGATCACTGTAAATAAGAATTTGCTCTGAGTAATTGAATTTGTTCCTGACCTGCTTCATTAGATAAAGTGAGTAAATCAATTAGAAAGTGGCACATATCTATTGTCTGGGTCGGCTGCATTCCTGATTGTTGGTTGTCTATCATGTTGGATGCTTACGCTGTTCGGTATAATAACCATACACCACGTGAAAGTCATTCAGCTTATACACCGTGCTTGGATGATTCTGCATTTGCTGCTCCAAACACTCTGTTAGTTTGTTCCCAGGGACTTGTGCACAGGAAGCGTACGTTACGTCTCCAGCAGCAACAGAGGTTTGTTTAGAGTAAATACAAGAGAAATGGGCAGTTAGCATGAGCAGCAATATCCTGCATGGCTGTCCAAGAACAGAGCGCCACCTACAGTACATGCTCCAGTGAAATTAATAGAAAGTTTCCTGTCAGCCCCAAAGATGCTGCAAAATAAAACACGACAAGGATATCAAGCATCTGCCCAACTCTGAACTCGTGTGTCTTTTCTCAGGAGGAGAAGAGGAAGATGAAGGAGGAGATTGAAAGGAGGAGAGCAGAGGCAGCTGAGAAGAGGCAGAAGGTGGAGGACACTACGGACGGAGAGGACAGACCCTTCAAGTGTGTCAGCCCTCGTGGCTCCTCTCTGAAGGTCAGTTCACTTTTTCTTTTAACCTTTCACCTCTGCCCTGCGTCCAACAGCAGAGTGTCAGTGCAGTTTTATTTGCCAACTGACCGCTTACTAACCCTGTGACTGATAGTTACTGATATATATTTAGCTCTTGCAAGGCACTTATGCAGCTAATAATGATAACGGCAGTAGATTTACTCTTCAAAATTCTTAATGTTTTTTCAAACAGTGGGTCCTTGATTTCAGACGATTCAGTCTTGATGACAACATACATATCATGTAAAAAGACATGAAGCTGAAGGTACATGTCCCAGGCAAAGTCCTCACCAGTTGATTATTTGTGTAGAAGACATGAAAATAAAGAAACAACACTCCTCTTGTAGTGTAATTCAGAGCGAGTTAAATCAAGTATTATAAGGTTGATAAGGAAAATGTTCAGACTGTTATTTTGATTTAATTTTTTTTAATTTTAACCCTGTTTGGCTGCTAAATTTCCCCAAATCCAATAAAGATAGGACAGAGTGTTCATTACCTTACGCACTGACTATGACATCCAGGGGCTTCTACCCAGCGGGGAAATAGTACATTGTGAATGTTCTTATTGTAACTATTCTAAGATTTAATTTATTGTTGTTGTATGTAATGTATCTGGATCATTTTTCTTTTTCTTTTTGAATTTTATTTTATTTTTTTTAAATTTGTGAAAACCAAGCCACAACCTCCGGAGGCTGAAAAAAAAAGCCAGTGCCAAATACTGCAGTTCATCGAATGGCCACTTGAGGCTGGCTCCAAAACAGAGTTAATCCCCATAGACCCCCATGTTAAATGCCCAGATTTACAGCAGAAATAAACATGTTTACAGCCTGGTATGAAAAAAAGATTTTGGCCTTTATATCAAATTATTTCAACATTTGTAAGAACTGTACTGGGAGTGAATTTTCTTAAGACTTACTTGTTTATATTTAATTAAGGCCCAAAATTATGCATATTTAAAGGTAGAGCTGCTTGAGCGACAGGCCGCCTATGAGCCGTCGCTATGGTCTGTGAGTCAGATCCATCCCTTGCTACTCCACAGCTCCACCCTCTAATCCAAATATGATCACGTCTGGCTCCAAAAATCCAAGATAGCTATGGCCAAGATCAGTCCACAAAAAAATAGATGACATCACGGTAGCTTTGTGGGGGGGAAAAGTTTTCTTTCGCACATTTTTATAATGTTTTTCTACTTTGAAAAAAGGTGAATTTTATTTTGTTTTTTATTTTAGATATTTTTTCAAAGCTTTTTTTCCCTCTTTGGACACAGGTGATTTTTCTTTTTCAAAATATTTTTTTTTAAGGTTTTGGGGGGTTTTTTGTATTTCTTTTTTTTTTCTTCATAGACAAATAGAAAAACAAAAAAAATTGAAAAACGATCCTGGAGAAAAAATCAACTGTTTTCATGGATTGGAGTAAAATAAATAAATAAATAAATTTTAAAAATTAGAAAAAAACATTCTGAAAAAAGAAAGTTTTTGCTTGCATCTGAGGATTTATCAACAAGCTAATGTAGTTAGCAAATGAAATGTTCTTTGCATTGGATGTAACATTATGTCACTACTGGAGTTAGCTATTTAGCCAGAATTGCTAATTATTGCAGCACATGCTAAAGCAGACAAACACAAAAAGACATGATCCTCCAAACTACTAGTATGGCTCTAATCACAGCCTCCTGCACAGCTTCAACATGGGCTGAAATTTGAAGCTTGACAGGCCTGCCATGCCTAGTAACAGTTGCTAAGCTATGATTAGACAATCGCGGATCGAGGGAGGGCTTTAGTGAGTGGTCAGTTAATCAGACGGTTCCTCATGAACACAGATATTTCATTACAATACTTCAGAACACTCTACAACATTTTGCCTGGGTCGTATTTTCTCTGTGTGTATTTGCATCCAGTCCAGTACAGTTGTCAGCATAATGGAGTCAATATAACGGCTCTCCAAAACCTGCAAATCCCTCTCATCCGGCAGTGCAGCAAAGCTCAAGCTAAACATTCAAAATATTTGGAGAGATTAAGTGCCAGATGACCCGCTCCTGCCCCTCTCACCTCTTTTAGCTCTCAGCATGAAGTGTTATCTGACTGAGATGAAGGTGTTCAGAAATAGAAAGAGCCTTGATGAACTAGAGGAGAAATGTGGAAAAAAGTCGGCTGCTGGCAAGTTTTCCAGTATTTCATTTCACTGCTCACTTTGAAAATTCTGCTGACATGTGAACCTGTTTGTCACAAAAAACTCTGCACTGGGAAAAGAAACCTGAATCAACCCAGTGCGCGCCCCTCCCAGCCTCATCCAAAGATAAATGTTTGTCACGGCGAAGGAACGTTTAATCAACTCAAATGTGAATAAATGTTTCCAGTGTTGCCAAAAGCCAACTCCCACACGCTGAAAATCGAGGGGGATTTTCAGCCAGTGGAGAAAATCTAATTAGTGACAGTTAGCAGTAATATCCATCTGGCCCGTCCCAGTGAGACTCCAGACTCCAGGCTCGGCTCTAATGGTGTGTGAGCTCTGATCGGACTGGAATCAAATACTCTTGTTTGTTTGTGGTCAGTTTTGTAAATAATGTCCAACTGTAATTCTCCACCCCGCTGCACTCGCCTCACAGACACAGCTTTACTTTGTGGTAATGTTCACTGTAGGTACAGATGTGTTTCTGTGTGTGTGTTTATGTGTGTTTGTGCACTGCCTTACTTTTCAAGTGATATATTGCACGGCCCTACTTTGCAGTGTAATATTGTGTCTTTTTTTTGTTTGCTTGTTCATGTGACACTGTATTACCACGTCATAATACAGTTGCAGTGAGTGTTTCACCTTCCAACCTTGGATTTGTTTTTTTGTCATCATACTCTCTGTTGAACAGGAGATTTTTTAACATCTAAGATAGTTGCTTTTGGGTGAATGCCATGTAAAGACAACCAAATCCAACAGAAAAATCCTTTCTTTTTTTTCATTTTCTTTTTGGCCACTTGGTGGCAGCAGGACAAGCTATTAACACAACGTTAATATATTCACCTGATAAAATTTGTATGGCCAATACATTATCAAACTTTTGCCTATTTACTTATGTCTTGGTTAATGTAAATCCAATATCAGATATCCTTATAGAGAGGCAAAGACCCCCTTCCAGTGACCATCATTGGACCTTATTTGGACCTTATGTGCAGTAGTTAATGGTTAGAGGCAAATCATTTTTTGATCCTGTTTGAATTGTGTCATGAATTACACATATAATATTTGTCAATTTAAAAAAATAATTCTGGAAGTCAAGAAAATTGCAGTTTGTCATAGTTTTTTCGTATGAGCCTACCATTTAGGGTTTTTTTTGTAAAACCACCTAGTGAATTACATCTCTCGTCATCCCATAAACATCACCTACACCAGCCGGCCAGCTAGCTCGGTAACCTGCTATATTCCACACACAAATGTAATGTTATCTGCCCTGATGTGTTCTATCTAGTGACTCCTGGTCTTTTTATCAGCCGAAAAGTGAAACAACAAGCAAGACCCAATGCTTGTGTGAGTATATCCCTGTACGAAACACGCAGGCATCGTAGAGACAAAATCATGATATCATCTACGACTTGCTCAGTCGTTCTGATTACACTCTTATACTTAAACAGTTTTATGACAAACTGCAACTTTCTTTTCCTTTTTTAGCAATTCAATAAAGCTTTACAAAGTACTAATAGACAAACACAGAGCCATCCATCCATCTATCCATCCATTTTCTAACCGCTTATGCTCTTGAGGGATGCAGGGGGGCTGGAGCCTATCCTAGCTGACATTGGGCGAGAGGCAGGGTAGCCAATCCAGTCAAAGGGAATCCAAAAGAGGGGAGAAAGTGAGAACAAATTAATCAAGTTGTATGACAGTAGGGGAGTATAGCGTTTTTCGGCCTCCATATTTTCCACAAAAGTTAAAAATGATTGCCAGGTGGCAAAAAAGCATGCAGCTGATCCTTTGATAAAACAATGGATTTTCTCCAATTGTAAAAAAAAACCGTAACACTGGGACTTTCTTGACTTGCAAAATTATCTTTCATTATATGTGTAATTCAGGGCACATGAACGTACATTTAAAAAAAAAAAAAAAAAAAAAAAAAAATTCTGGATAAAAAGGTCCCATGGTGGTCTACTGGAAGGAGAGGGACTCTGTCTTGGTCATTACCTTCTTCTGAGTCTTTTAGCTTTTAAATACTCACAAGCTAGCTACTTGCTAACTTTGTCTGTCTGCCATTTGGTGCTGGGCAAAATGTTTTTCCATTGCTTGCTGCAGCTGCTAAACAGGAGTTATTAAAAGCTGCGAAAATGAACCAAAACAATGGAGTGGCACTTCCAAAACACCAAAACACTGAGCTGAAAGATACTAAAAGGGCTGAGGGGAACTGCAGAGCTGGGTGATCATTCTCTGTGGGTTCATTACTACAACTGACAGCTTTCACATAGCCATTGTTGATATAAAAAATATTGATTAGTGCAGCTTTAAAAGGTGTTTTGGTTATCATGGCACACAGTGTGGAATGCAATATTTAAATAAGTGGAAAGATCACATGAAAATGGACTCAGATCAAGTGCAAATAAAAGCTGAGCATGTTTTTCCTATTTCTCATGTAAATTGAAAATGTTCCAGGTCCATTTTGGTGCTGTTTTCCAGCCTCTGAAGTTGATTGAAACCTGTCACCAGTTTACAGAGCTGCGTGTGTGCTATCAGGAACATTGTTTTCCTCATTGTCTTTTGCCCTTATGTGTTTTTTTGCCCGACAACTGCCATATCATGGCTCCTGTTACACTGGAGAAATGTGCCTCGCTATCAGCAATCACCTCCCAGTGCACACAGTCCCAGGAGCTCGTTCACATGCTATCAGCAGTAAACCAGCAAAACCCCGCTCCGTACCACAGATAAAGTACAGTGTGAGAGAAGGACAGAGGGACAGAGTGAAGGACAGGCTGCTGGGATGCAGGAAAGCGATTAGGGTTAACAGGATTACTGTAACTGCGTTCGGATGGCTACGGCTCTTTAAAACGCATCTGAGAATGGGGAATTTCCTGTCGGGGAGTATTTTGGGAACTCCCACATTCGGTAGCAGCCGAGCGCAAGGTCCTTTTTCACAGGGAGAGGGGGGGGAGCTTTTTCTGCAGTTTCTCCTTTTGTCAGTTTAGAGGGGTTTTTTGCGAACGCATGCGTTGCCCCTTCTTTCAGCCCTTTTTCGTGTATATCATAAACAATCCTCTGAGATTCCCACAGTCCAGCAGCAGATAGGAAAAAAATTGCTGTGTTTTTTCTGTGTGCGTGTGTGTGTGTGTGTGTGTGTGTGTGTGTGTGTGTGTGTGCATGTCTTCCAGAGCATTTTGCACATGGAGGGAACAATCAGTTACATTGTGTGTCGCCAGTTAGGAGAATCCAGCTTATTGAGCCCATGAAAAAAGAGACAAAATGAGATATCCACCTTTAAAAAGATACAGTATGTTGCAGCTCAGTGATTATTGGCAATTGTTTAAGTTATGAAGCATTTAAGGAGCTGTAATCACATCTGTGTCTACACAATGACTTCCTAACTCAAGGCAGGAATTGGTTTCACACTAGAAGTACTCAGACACACAGTAAAGACACAATAGAAGCATGGAAATCAAGAGGAGGGCTGGGTTGAACATCTGTTTCACGTCTCCTAAAGAGAGAAGGAAAATGTGTTGCAGTGATGTATGCATGTGTGGAACATGACCAAAGTATTTATGAACCTAAAGCTCTAAAACCCTTTGCTCAACAGATTGGAGAGAGGGCAGAGTTCCTGAACAAGTCGGCACAAAAGAGGTAAAAAAAAAAAAATACTTAAGCATCGTCCAGCTGATCATGTTTTTCTTCCCAGCTTTTAGTGGAGCATGTAAAGCCTCGCAGTCCTGTTCTGCTAAATAGGAAGAATGTAACCCAGAGTTTAATTCCCACTTGGGGTTACAAGTGTCCT
This sequence comes from Epinephelus fuscoguttatus, assembly GCF_011397635.1. Taxonomy (NCBI): domain Eukaryota; kingdom Metazoa; phylum Chordata; class Actinopteri; order Perciformes; family Serranidae; genus Epinephelus; species Epinephelus fuscoguttatus. The sequence continues at coordinate 24,697,418 of NC_064773.1, read as the reverse complement.
CTTGTCAAGGCAGTAAAGACGAAATGGTTGACCACACTGTATGTAATATCCAAAGAGATCCCATGCTGTTTATGCTAACTGTTTGCTTCTGCCCAGCAGCACAGTGAAGACGTCTCATTCTCCTGTGGTGTCCAAGATAGACAACAGGCTGGAGCAGTACACCTCAGCTGCTCAGGTTAGCATGTCTTCAACTGTTAAACTGGTGCATTGTGGCGTCAACACTGGTGACATGTGACACTTTAGTTACATAGTTTTTATTCTGTGTCAGACTAGACAAGACTTCTTGCAGGAAGACATATACAAAACAAAGACATCAGTTATAACATCATATGCACTTAATAAAATGATATATATTCATGCACACATTTCAAATATATTGTATACCAAGTAGCAGAAGATAAAAAAGGAAGAGCCTAGTTTAAGAAAACACAATAAAACATGTATTACATTGCAAATATTAGGCGTTTTCAGACCAGACAGTTCTGGGGACTCCCTGGGAGGAACTGCCCAATGGGGAACCACCCCGAGAACTACATACCTTCAAGGTCTTTTAATAGTTTGCATTGGAACCACCAGTAGGAGCACTTAAGTGACATTAGCCTATATTTCTTTCATTTTTGGGTTTTTAAGCTGTATTTAAGTCACTTACTCTGTTTTTAATCTCGTAGCTAGCTTTCTAACAGACTGATGTTGGTTGCAAACTTTAGACAAGCAACCCATTCTAGACATACAAGGAGCAGCTAAACTTCTGACATGCACCAGTCGACTGTAGCTCTCAGTGCCGCTGGCGATGGCCTCTAAAAGCCAGATTGCAGAGTCCTTTGTGCCCGTATTACCAGCATATGCCAGTCTGTGGTCAAAGATAGCGTCAAGTGTGTCATGCCAATTGCTTGTTTGTTTCTCTAACAGATCCATCATGGTTGTTGGGATCTTTATTTTTCTTGTAGTCCTGTGTCATCTTCTTGATCTCTTGATTTTATCGGTACATTGCTTTGCTGTGTGGCAGATGCCTAAGGTAGCAATCGAAGGGAAATTATGTGGAATATTCCTATACTTTTCTTTGACATGTTAAAACTGCTTTGTATTTACCCGGTTGCATATATCCTGAGTAAAGCCTGGACTCTCGTGTCGGCCCATTTGTCCACGTTATCCTAACCTTTTTCTTCCGTTTATTTGTTACAAGCTGTTGTTTGTGTTTTCTGTTGCCGGCGCTGCATTGGCTCATGTTTTCGACCAACAGTTGCGTCATTCAAGGTTCCTCTTGTGCTAGGAGGGTACCTACTCCTGTATACCTACCTACTGTATATACCTTGACATAGGAGCTTAAAAAGTCCATCAAAACAATATTCTAGGAACTGCGATCGTTCCTAGTTCTTGCAGTGCAGACACAATTGAAAAAGTTCTTCAAAAGGTCTTCAGGTCCAAAAAATGCCAAATGCAAAAGACCACTTGAAATCAGCTTTGAGAACCAGGACTGATAGAAATATAGAATGTCATATAGGAAGGCCAAAAACCAGTATCCTGATCTGATCGCAGTCTTGCTATGCTAAAAATGACTTTGACAGCAGTACACAGTGCCCATCCTGTACAATGTAGGGATTTGTCACTTTTATTAATAGCAAGCTTATGTGGGTGTTTTTTAAAAGACAAGTATCTGAGCATTCATCCCTGCTATTCACCAGTTTAAACCCACCACTTTGTCTCATCAGAGAGAGAACAAGGAGTCTCGATCCCCCCGCTCTGGAGCGGTGGATCTACCCATGGTCACCGACAGCATCCGCAACATCAAGAGCATGTGGGAGAAAGGCAACGTGTTCACCTCGCCTGGAGTTGGCGGGAGCCCATTCAAGGTAAGAGACGAGGCGGTGGAGGATGCGAGGAAGGTAATGAAACTTGTGTGACTGGAATAAGAGAGTGTGTGAGAGAGAGAGATACGGAGAGGAAAGAGCCCAATTCACTGGCACTTCCTGCTCGGCCTTGTTGCCGATGACGACCAGGCTTAGCTGACCTCTGACCCTATCCAAACAGGAAGCAGCTGTGATGAAGACAGGCGTGGCGGGCCGCATTAACGACTGGCTGAATAAAACCCCGGAGAGCGGCAAAACGTCAGGAGGAAGGCCAACGGTAGGTCGTCGCCGTAGCAACGCCTGTCGCTGCTGCTGGGAAGTACAGTGCATTTACTGTACAGCTCAGGCCCCTGTAGAGAAATGCTTCTTGAAGACAGCTCGGAGGAAGATGCAGCTGTGATGAGTGACCTTTATATATGTCTGGATTTATATCAGTATGTTTTAACTTATCAAAGCTCATCTACTTTAAGGCTCTGTAGAATTTTAAATCACCTTCTCAATATGAGCAGTAAGGTCAAACATGAGCATTCAGTTTTATTCCCAAGTATGAACAGTTTTGGTTCTTTCACACGAGAGTTGTAAGCATTTCCTGTGCTCCTTTTCACTGAAGTGGGCCGGACACTGTGATGTCATATTGCACCAATCAGGATTTAGCAGCATTTGAATCAGGAGCTGATGACAGTTGGTGGGTCGTTTGGTCACCGTCAATCAAATCCGGTCAGATCACACCCACACAGTCCTGAAGAAGCAGATTATCTGAGTTTTGGAGTGTTAAATTTTCGATAATAATAACATTATTATCATTAATTATTTTTAATAATTACTAGCTTATTTATTCATGAATGATGACTGTTACAGAAAAATACTTAAGGTTTAAAACCAGGTTCTTAGGGGTTTCACGTGACAAATCCGCTTGTAGTTGGAGTAAAAACAGAACTTAACCCATTAATGGGACATAAACTTTAACACTTTTTAGAAGCTCACTCTTGTTGTAATTATTATTAACATTATTATTGTTGTTATCATCATTATTATTCCTTTGTGAGTTGTGCATAAGAACATTGATCCTGTAACATCTGGGCTGCATTCATTCTAGCAAACTCTCTCCAACAAACTGCAGTACTCTCACTTTTATATAACTCCCGCAGTATTTTTATGATGATGACAATGTCACAATTACTGCATATTCTGTGCTGTAGATGTTTTATAATTATTTTCAAATGATGCAGTGAAGCAAGTCAGGTTGAGATATCATCTGTCTGGCACCATCTGGTGGCCACATAGAAATATAACTTATGAAGTGTCTGAGCTTGCTACAGTCCACTCTAGGGTTATTTTAAATTAAAAAAAAAAAAAACTAAACTAGAAATAGGTGTGAAAAAACATTTTAGTAAATTGAGATACAAATAAAAACTAAACTTTAGGGATAAAAAAAGAAAACTGAGTCAATATTGTGTACTTAAAACAAACTAAAATGAAATTGAAATATACAGAAAGTGTCTAGTTTTCGACAACACAACACAGCATGAGGAGGCATTGTTACATATTTTTGTTGAGACTGTGATGTCTACGTGACTGTGAATCAATTGCCTTTAAAAAGTGATGTGTTTTTATTGTCATACCTGTTCTGAACTTCTTAAATTTTACCCCTGACAAACACCTGCTACTTAGAATTTTAAGGTATTTTTTAAACTCATGTTGAAACTAACAACTAAACTAAAACTAAACATTTTTAAACAATAAAAACTAAACTGAAATGAGCAAACGTGCTCTAGAAACTAACTGAAACAAAAACAAAATATAAACTAAAATAAAATAAAATCTAATGAAAAATATAGAACTGTAATAACTCTGGTCCACTCTCACATCTTGTCTTAATACACATATACAGTACATAGAGTGGATATTGTAGACTTGGCATGAGTTTGGTATACAGTGTCACTTAAGCATTTTATCATGAGCTTATCGTAAGCTTTGCTAGCAGAGTGGGGTTTTTTTCTGCCCTGCTAACGTGATTGGCTCAGTGCCAGGATATCATGCCTCTCTTCACTCTTATTCATATTTCACCCAAATATTTACATTAGAGCTTTCCATGTCACGGAGCAGGGCTTGTGCTCAAATAGGTAACCCACAGCAGGAGAGACTGAGGATATGAAAGGAAACTTTGAATCCAAGTGTTCTCAACAGAGAGAGTCCACCTCACCATCTACCACATGTTGTAGTCTTGCCAAAAACTTGCCCCTGTCTGGTCATCCTGTGCTGACACCATTTCCGAGACTAATGGCTGTGTTATTAAGCCGCGTCCGACACTTGCTATTTTTGGTGTATTCTGAGTTCCAGATGATTTCAGTCTCCCTGCTCACCTACAGACAGTCATTGACTTTTCCTTTCTATTCTGTAAATGGAAGAATGTTACCTCTCAGTCATACAGCCAATCGATTAAAGATACACTCCTTCAAAGGCTCTATTGAAAAGATTTTATAAAACCTGGGACCCATTAATAAACTAGGTGAAACCAGGCCTGTAACTATGAACTATGACCTCTACAGGTGGTGTGTCCTGTATAGGCTTAAATACTCTATGGTGCATGTGTTTTTTTTAGTTCGGTTTGTTTTTTTCTGCTTTGTTTTGCGGTTTCTCTTTCTTTTCTTTCAGTTTTTCTTTGGATTTCTGTACATATTTGCACCTTGAGATTCAGTTGAATTCAGTAAATCTTTATTGTCCCAGAAGGGCACCTCAGCGTAATGGAAAACAACAAACATCGAAGAAACATACTGTACAAAACACTATCAACAATAACACAGTAAAAAACACAGACTGCAAACAACAAGTAATTGTGAAAACATCATCTTTGCAGAGTGCAATGAACAATAAAGTAGAAGTAGTGGAATGTGCAAACTGTAACATTAAGAGGTGGACTGTAGTTAATGGCTAATGGCTAATGGCCACAATCGTCTTCGGAATAAGGGAGCCAAAATCTCCACCCAGGAGGTACAAGGGGTGGGATGGGTTGGCGAAGATGAAGGTGGCCTTGCTCGCCAGGTGTTTTGTTGTACAGAGCGGAGAGACTGAGCTGGGACGTCCTTGTAATGTTAGAGCAGGTGTTCACCACTCTCTGTAGCTTTGTCTTGCTCCTGTTCCGATCAGAACAAAGGGTACAGATGACCCTGGCTCAGGGTTCAGGCAAAGCTCTCCACACCAGTGCTTCTGGAGTGGGTGTGGATTCCACTTTGGAAGATGTGGTCCCCTTGTCCATAATTCCTAATGACTGGCCTGCCAAAATTGAATATTTCCTTCATAGTTAAAAACCGAGAACTCTTTGGACAAAACTTTTCAGATATTCTCATCTGTAAGTTTTACTTTGCATTGTGATGGAGTGTCTTTAAAGAGGAACGCTTCAGACTCGTGGTGAGAGTGCTATTTTCCACTTCCTCCAGACAAGCACCTCTCCGCTTGACAGTGTCTGTCAACCTTTGCTCTCGTCCCTCAAGCTCTCTGTCCTGCTCTATCATTCCTTCTCCTCTACGTCTCAGGTGCTCTGCCATTGCTGCAAAATGTCGACTATTTTCAAATTAATCTACAAATGCTGGGCACTGATATGATGCTTTGTCTTCGCCTTTTGCTTTCCGTCTCTTCTCTGACAGGACCTGAAACCTGTTGACGTCACCAACAAGAGGAGTCTATGGGAAAACAAAGGTGCCTCTCCAACCAAGGTAGCTATTACTCATTTATTCACTGTATCATGCTGAAGAATTTGTGCAGTAATCAGAGTACCATTCTCAACCGTCCGGGGAAAATCCAAGTGAGCATCCAGATGAAGTTTGAACCCTGCCAAATTGGTTTGTGGTCTTGAAACGACTTCCAGTGGTTTATTATAGTTTTCCAGATGTCAATCAAGAAAACGTTTTGCTAAAGACATGGCGTAGGAATATTAAAACAATCTCATTTTGACCCTGGTGTCCCAGCTATGGGAGTAACAATCACTTCTGTTTGTTTTTGTTTTAAAGAACTCTCATAGCTAGTCGACCTCACCGTTAAATCTGGAATAAGCCTGGAGAGGTAAACGAGTAATTGTTCCACGTTTCTTCAAAGCTCTTATCACAGAATGACCTCACGCTCTGCTGTCACGCTGTCGACTCTTTGCTCTGTATCGTTGGCAAAGCTGCAATCTGTACTGCTGTGGTTGGACGCAGCTGCTTATTTTAATCATAATGATAACATCTAAGAGTGTCGATCCAAAATTAGATATTTATGATTTGACAAATGTGTCTCACATTCACATAATTTGTGTGGTTTCTGGCACAAGTGTCTACACCCACTAAGTCAAAACATTTTAAGGGATGTGATTATCTGCATTTTGTGAATGTAGAGTAATAAACAGTTTCTTTCCAAAATGCACAGTTAGGAATGCAACTTTCCAAATGTTTTAAGTGCTGTAAAATTAAAAAAAACAAGGAGAACATATCAACGAAGCCACAGTAGAGCTAATTTTAAAGCATTACTCCACTGACTCCATTAACACCCAGAACTTGTAAAAGCCGACCCAACAAATCCAGAGGATTACAGTTCGACGTAAATTCTGTGTTGTAAAAAAAAAAAAAGAAAAGCCTTTTACAGTGCGCCTGTTGTCCAACTGCGGTCTGAATGCTTTTCACACATGGCTGTATCACATCACCGCTCCTTCTTCTGACAACCACAAATCACTACTCCCAGTCCAGCTTCACTCGACTTTATGTTACCCTAATGGAGAAACTGTTTACAGCACTCTTTACAGGCGAGACGCCTTGCTGAGTTGCACAATGGTAGTTTGACATTATCAAATCACCGTTATCACCTCACATCTTCAAACAAGTCTGGCTAAACCTGACACAAGTGAATTGTCTTATCTTTATTTCTGTATACAGATAAAGCTGTGTTTGTAGAGCTGTGTCTTACCTGCTCATTTACTCTATTATAAACCTTCCTTCCTTCCTTCCTACCTACCCTGGCAGTAGTGTGCTTCTGCAGCCAACAGCTGCAGTGCAGACCAGAGGCTGTGGTCCGCCACAGTGAGTAGTTGGGTTGGAGGGCACCAGGCGGTGGTCTGTACTGACGTAAAGAGGGCCCTGGACAGGAAAGGTAGTGGTTAGCGGACTTGTTATTAGCTAACCATGCTATGCTGTGATGTCAGGGAAGGCAAAATGATCAGGACAGCAGTTGATTCACAAGATCTGGATAGGTTTCAGGAGTCTGTATTAGGCTTGAGTGATATGTATTTTTTCATACCGTCATACCTGCAAGTCTCTTAGTTTTTTCAGTCTAATAATTAAACAATAAACACAAAAAATGTTGAGAAAGGTAGGATTCTCACAACTGTTCTTAATTAGAAATACAACCATTTACCTTCTGAATTCAAGGTTCTCTCTTTCACCAAATTACGTAACGTTAGCTTAATTGCCTTGTTAACTCATTGTAAAACACGCCACATTCCATCTTGACAGACACAAAAATAAAACCGTCTTGGTTAGCCATGTAAGTCATTTAGTTAGTTAGCCCACTATTCCATCTATAATTAAGTCTGGTTTGCTCAAAATAAATCCTTAATTTTACACAGTTAGAGGTGAAAATATGCCATTTTTGTCACTCTGCCGTTGCTAGCTGTTGTTTACAGTCCTGAAACGTTATCCCCTGTCGCCATGTTTGCCAGCTCAGCTGCCTGTTCCACCAGCAAAGACTGACCTCTGCTGGTATGAGATGTTCACTACATACAATACATTCTCAAAAAAGCATCTCTGTATCAGGTTAATAAAAAAATAGTCCATATTTTTGATAGTATTGAAAATAATGCCATCGGGATTTCTAAATACCCTGGTATACCGTAATACCGTAATACTGCCCAAGCCTAGTCTGTAGTCCACTTTCTGCATCTGTCTTCATCTTTGCTGCTTTGTTACCTTCCTGTCTCTATGTCTTGCAGGTGGCAGGCAGAGGGGAGACCAAATCAGTCGCCAACGGTGAGTCTTTACAAAGCACTAGAAGCTTGTAACTGCAGAGCCTGTGAATGTGTATAAGAAAACAAAATAACAATGGGCGGGCAGGCATGTGGGCAAGCATGCTGCAGTTGTAGGGTGAACTTGTGGCTCCAAAATGTCAACTTTTCAGAACCTCTGAAATACCGCCTTGTTCTTAGCTTGGCCACAGTGCATTTTTTTCATTTTTGTAATTGGTTTAGAAACCAAAGGACAGGGGATTTTCTCAGCCCATAGCGGAGCACTTAATCCTTTAACTGAAGTAAAAACATGGAGATAGCCAAAATGAGTTGCAAGGTTTTAACCAGAAAGTAACAATATGCTTTATAAGCATAAGTTTAAAGGGGCGCTAAACAGTCTGACAAAGGGATACCTGTTGTAGATAATCATTTGTCTCCTCTGAAACTTTTATGGTCCTCAGACAATTCTTTCTTGAGGAGCAAGGATCTATCCTGGGAAGGCATACCGATGCATAGAAGTTCAAGATTAGCTTATTTGCATATGATGTCACACAGTGGTGCGCCGACCAGATGGAGGGCAGGCAACTGGAGCCAAAGACTACCAACACTTCACAAATGCCTGTGATTTGCACTTTGTATGGCTGTTCCAATTGATGAAATTCGGAAAAAACATAGGTCACTTTAAGTCACGAAAAATAGTATGACATAAAGGGGAGAAGGAAAAAAAGAAACTTACTAAGATACAGCAGCAGATGTGAATCAAAAACCTCTGTCTTCACTCAACTAATGTCAAACATAAACGCTGAAGTGTTGAATTGAGTTTGATGGAACTACAATGTGCTGTGACAACTTATCCCTGTTTATAGCCACAACCCAGATTCCAGTCAGGACCACTTGAGTCAAAGAAAACTTTATTTCCATTTGCAGTATTATATTTGATGGTATGGCTCTGTTCTGGGGCCTCTCTGCCTTTCCTAGACCTACACAGAAAGTGTAAGGCAGAGAGAGCATACCTCTCTGCCCTTCCATGTTTTTTTTTAAATAAACACAAGAAGTTTGTGCTCTACAGAAAGGATCAGGACTTGGTGAAAAACCTCCTTAGCCCTATGATAAGCTATTATGGCAAGGCTTAACTATACAGACCAGTAAGCAGTGATAACTAACATGTCTTTGGGGTCATCGGGTGGGAACCTCCTTTCACCAGTGTTTCGTCTAGTTGGTCCCACGACACCTCCAGGAGGCTAGACAGTGATCTCTGGTGTCCCAGAGACACTCCCCTAATGCTAGGTCTCACTGCTCCCCACACCAATCCAATAACCTCCTTTACCTTACTTACACATGGCTTTCTCAGCCCAAACAGCACTGCCACCTTCAACCAAACCCAGGCTCCGTACATGCGCGCTCCAGGTAGAAGTAGTGCCGAGACTACCTTTCCTAGCACATTCACCATACTCTATTTCACACACTACATAGCATAACTCTAATATAAGTTAAAGTTAAAGGAGATAGATAACTCACGGGATCAGCAAACACACTTACTTTGCAGCATGGTCTCAAACAAAAGAGATTCAAGTAGGCCACTCCCACACTTAAATAACCTTCCTCTTCCTGGATTTCCTCCTGAGAGGAAGTGGATCTCTCCACCTGATCTCAAGGAGTTATGTACTCTGCTTAGTAGTTCCCCCTGCTGGCCCCCAACTGACATTGTTTCTTCTCACCCAGATCCATTGGCTTGCTCTACCTGCTTCATCTGACATTTCCTTCACTGTCTTCCTCAAACTCTGTCCCCACACTCCGAGTTCCCCAGGAGTGAGACAGCCGATCTTGCTATAAATCACCTACACCCCACTTCCACTGGACAAATCCTAGTTTTCCATCCTCGCTGCTCAGCTTCTGCTCCTAAGTCTGCATATCTAAGCTTTTTTCTTTCATAGGCTTCTTCCACTGAGTCTTCCCAAGGAACTGTCAGCTCAATGAAATAAACTATCCGTTGACTCACTGACCACAACACTATGTCAGGCCTCTGCTTGGTACAAACTATTTCCTGGGGAACAACAAGCTTTCCCCTAAATCTACTTGCATTACAAGCACCTTCTAGGCGGCCACACCCTTGCCTCCTTACTAACTTATCCCTTCTGTATTTCTCCCCCTCACGGACAAACTGAATTTCTAAACTCCTATCTTAACACCTTCTCAATTCACCTGTCTTCGTTTCCTTTCGATGCCTGCAGCTAAACATTTCAACACCTGGTTATGTCGCCATATATATCGGCCTTGTGACAAGCTAACTTTACAGCCTGACAAAATATGCCTTAAGAATGCAGTACCTGAACACAATGGGCATGATGGGTCCCCATTTACCCAGTTTTAGGTTCTGGGTGGTTGGTAACACATCGTATGTAGCCCCTACCAGGAATCTAATACGATTCTCGTCCATACTCCACAGGTCCCTCCAACTAAGCTTCCTCTTCTCTACACTTTCCCAATTCAACCACTGTCCCTGTTTAGCCTCGGCCACTACCTTTGCTCCCCTTAATATCTCCTCCTGTCTACGTATCTGTTCCACGACCAGCTTTCTTTTATCTTTGAGACCTGCTTTATTCCATACAAACTTTTCCATACAATGCAACACTACTTAGGCACCTAGGAGCCCCCAACCACTTCCTAATATAGGAGCTAACCGACCTTTCAATTCTCTCCACAATGGATATTGGGATTTCATAAATTGACAATGGCCACATTAACCGTGTTGTGTTAAACATGCCTTGAGTTTGATGGAACTACAATGTGCTGTGACAACTTATCCCTGTTTTTAGCCACAACCCAGATTTCAGTCAGGACCACTTGAGTCAAAGAAAACTTTATTTCCATTTGCAGTATTATATTTGGCAGTATGGCTCTGTTCTGGGGCCTCTCTGCCTTTCCTAGACCTACACAGTAGGTAGGCCAAAGCAGTTTAAATAGGGCGCCCTAAATGAGATTTGCCAATTGTTTGCATAGAAAGGAACCATGAGATCTATCAGCTGACTCCCTTCCATCAATCAGCAGTTCCATCAGAACTAACACTATGCTCAATTTTTAACAGCATTTTACCAGTTCTCTGAGAATGCTTGACCTAGCAGGTAGAAATAGTAGCTAAAGTTAACTAACATTAGCTAGTAATATGACCTTGGCAGCAGTACATACATGTTTAGAGTTTAAATATGAAAGACAGTTATACTCCAGCACATGTACTCACCTGACCAAAAACAAGACAGTCGTTTCAGTCGTGGACCCAACAGCACACAAAGTAATTGTAGTCCACTAGACTCTTGGACACTTTCATCAGTTTGTTGTGTAACATTAGTAATATGAGGTCTGGAGGATGAGGTAATTTGTAAATGACGATCATGTCAACACTGGGCAAATCAGACAAGTTATATGAAAAATCACTTTACTTTCTTTTGTATCTATCACGTTGGATGCCTGCAGGTTCATCCAGCCCTTTTATGTAGTTATGTTCCTCTATTTTTGCTTCAAGCAGTATATGGATTTATCACTTCCTGCCCTTCATCTGAATTTCATGTGTCATGATGGCATGTCACATGATTGCAAACAAGCCCTGAGATCCCACACATGTCCACTCAGTTGGCTCAACCCATGAGTAGAGGTATTTTGTGTAGTAAAAAGAACATGATCCCTCACTGGCTTCCCACCAGCAAACATTTCCAGTTGTTCTGGACAAATGTCCCAGCACTTTTGCAAGATGGCTTTTTTTTTTTTTTTTTTAAGAGTTTGAAGGTATGCCCTTCTTGTTAAGTGTGTCATCTTGTCACTGGCTCTTTGATTTACATGACACCATATGTCACAAAACCAATAACTGACCCTGTCATACCCAACTCTGTGGCCTTTTTCAGTTTGCCGTTTGGCCTTTTGCACCACAGGGTTTTAGAATTCCACTTAAACATTGCTTGCTATTTTAAAATCCGAGTTGAGTTCAGCCTCCTCCTCCTTTTGTTCTCCCAGCTGGCAGAAGAGGAGTTTTGGCCTTGAGGGATTCTGTACATGTCTGCGTAATGTGTTCAGCGTACAGCTTCACACACATATACTGTAGATACACACGAATTTCACCTCTGTAAACCCACTCAACAGCCATTTCGACACCACTCAAACCTTTTGGCTGTTCCACTCATATGCATGTCCACTCGTGCTGCTCTTGTGCTGCTCAGACCACAGTCCTGCCTCTCATGTTAGAGTGTTAGCAGCATTGTTCCTGCCAGGCTGGTTTGTCACATTAATGGCTGGTATGTTGGAGATTAGCACACTGTGTCACTCTGACTCAGAGGATGACAGAGGCTTTGTATAGATTTTATATTTCTTGCTAGATGTTGGCTGTGGGACTTTACAGACATTTGATACCACCCTGGACCCCATACAAGCTAGCAGCCTCACACTGTCCACATGCCTGGCTCTAACAGAGAACTTCCAAAATAATAATGTTCACCATGTTGGACATTTAAACCTCTGGCTGTATTGAATTTAAAGTAAGAATTTCTGGCCTCTTGATTCAAAATGAATTGCAACAGTTTGAAAAATGACCAACAGACAGACATATAAAAAACATATGCAGATAAAGTATCTGTGCTGTCCCCTATTGTTTTCAAATCTGATTCGGGTTTATGTTCACCGCCATTTTGTCAATCTCCTGGAGCCAGCAAATCTAAGTTTGAGCAAGTTTTGAGTGGAGTCTGGGTGAAACTAAAGTGGGGCAAGCAAGCAGCAACTAACACAGTCTAGTAGATCTGTCAATCAAGCAAACACCCCCAAAATATCCCTCTCGAAGTTGTTTTCTTCTTAAAGGAGTAACATTTTTTAACAATTTTGACCCAGAAACAAAAGCCGTAAAATTATTTTGATTCCTTGTTTTAAAAGAAATGTAACAGAGAGGAGATGAGGGTCTTTTTTCTGAAGTTTGATTCAGTGAAGTTCTTAAAGCAAGCATCAAATGACCTTTAAAGCAAGGGTAGGCAGAAACCTGGTGAAGGCAAAAAAAGACAGAATTTGAAAATACACTCTCCTCCTGCAGCTTTCTCCTCTCTGTCCTAAACCTCTCCCACCAGATGACAATGGGCATATGCACACTTCATACAGTAACCCAGTGTTTCCCATACATTGGTTTATTTAATCTTATTTCATTATAAAGTTGAACACAGCACATTCACTATCTGTGTTTATCAGACCACAATTAAGACAAGAAGTAGCTGGGTAGCCATGCCATGTTCCCTCTGCCTCACTCCCTGCTACTGTGGACTGCTTCCCTGGGAGGAGAGCAGGAAACGGACCTTGCCTGAATTTGGCCAGCACAAACCCCCCAGGACCAAGCTGGTGGTCAGTGGCAGCGCTGGCTCTAACCGTTGTAATGGCAGCAACAGAAAGTTTGCTAATTTGGCAGAGAGTTTGGACTGTCCAGTTAATCGGAGCCAGGGTTTACGCCAGCTGGTTTGGGTTGCTGTGGCGACTGACCAAGGGTCTGTCTCCAGAGCTGCTGCCTGCTCTCCTCCCAGCGAGGAGTGAGGTGGAGGACACACTGTGATCAGAAGCTCCAGCTAATGTTAGCTACATAAATTTGGCTCCGGTTAGCAGAAGGCTAAACTATTGGCAACATTTTATCTCCATCTCTTAAACACCTTGACAATATTGATACTTGTTTCACTTTGTTTATTGTCAGACTCTATTTTAGACTCGCTTTTTGAGTTCATCATCCTGTTTTTGGGTTGCTTTGCAGTGTAAGCAGTTGTTGCGAATGCTTGAATAACAACCTTCTCTTCAGGATTCTCCACCATTGGATCGGGCGTTTACCCAGGGGAGGTGCATGCACATCCGCATTTGTATAACAGCTGATAGGAATGCCCTCTCCCTAAAAAACAAAATGTGATTGGCCAAAATCTCCCGTCACAGCCAAACTTTTCTGAAGCCTGAAAACAGAGCCAAGAGGAGGTGCAGAAGTTTAGTTTTCTCATAGACCACTTGAATTACAAGATGCTTAAAGTTTATCATGGGACGTTTACCCAATGATGCAAAAATTAAACTGCCCATCCTAGCTTTAAACTGTTTGTTTCCAGCATGTGGTGTTTGTTGCCTAGTTTGAATCAGAGTTATTAACCCACACCTGTCAGCAGACTCATGTTTAAGCCGCTGATGTACTTGTTTTGCGTCTTTCTCCAGGTATGGGACATTAATGTCTTGAAGGAGCCACTAAAGCTGGGGACCACGACAATCCAAGACTCTTCCTTTGACTTTGTCTTAAGAACCAAATAATGACCACATTCCCAAGAGGGACCCTGAAGAGAACCGAGGGACAGGAAAGACGCTGTCCGAGCACTGTACCGAAACAGCATCTTATTTTTGTACGGTCGCCACGTAAAGTGCCTTTGTACAATAATTTTTGCTTTCTAAAAGAAACAAAATGCTGTGAAATTAGGACATTTGTAATTAATATTACTAATTACTTTTACAATCCTGCCAGGAAGTAAAAAAATAATTAAATTTAGATTTATCTGTTGTACTCCCTGCCGACTGTTTTGATAGAGACGGAGTAGATGAGGTAAAAGTTTCCACATTCCAAAGAGATGGGTGAAATCAGTTCTCTCCCTCATACAGTACATTTTCCATCTCTTTTTTATTTATATTTAAAGCAAAAGCTTCACACATTGCTATTTTATTCAACGTTCACCAGTTCAGGATAGAAATATAAGCACTTCTAGAATTTAGCTGATTTCACTTTTATTATGTCTTACCAATAGTGCAGCAATGGTCTGAGTAATATATGTTAGCACATGTGATGTTTTTGAATATGACCTATCATACTGTATCTTATATAACATCTTTATACTCATAACAAAAAGTATTTTTGCTTTTTTTGTATCCATCAACTGTTCACCAACAGGCAGTTAATTTCGGTGGTGATAGGAGTTTGAATATTCAGAAGGCCATTATGACTTTTATTATCCTTTATGTCATTTAATTTATGTTTTAATGTGTTTTTGTCTTTTTCTATTTCCAGCTGTTTTTGTAGCTTTTGTACCTGTTTGATCACTTTAAAATCTTCAAACATTCCTCCTAAAAAGCAGGTGCACAAGGTGCCTTTGCTGCTTAAAAGCTGTAGTTTTTACAATGTAGGAAGTTTGCAAACCAGTTTTCTTAAAATCTACCTTAACTTCTACTAACTTCTTTAATTGCCTCTATGCACACTCTTACGCTCAGCGATTATTTTCTAATTGAGGGCATATAAAGTAAAATCAGGGTGCCTACGCATATAGCAAGATACTCGTACAGTACAAGGATATTTACCACTATGTTAAGTCTTCTGGCCTTATGATTGCAATGAAAACATTTATGACAGCTGAGGTACAGTACATGATAGCCTCACAGCAACTCAGTATGATATTAAGTCTTGTGATTTTTCATGTTTATTTTTCACTGACATGGTCTTAAGTAGCACATTCCCTCTCATAGTGTTTGCGCGGCACAAGCTTTGATTATATTAATTTGCCGGGGCATTAAATTGATCCATGTTACTGCTCAAAAAGTCTGACAATCACATTCCATGGCTCCTGAAAAGAGCAGGGGAGCTTGACCAAAATATTTTTAAGCGTGATTTAATGTGACATTTATGTTTTTTTTTAATACAGTGATTTCATAATGCCTTATTGTTTTTTTTCTACAACTTGTTGTGTCCATTTTATGGTTTTTAAAGTTCTTTCATGTTTAACCAGACACTTGTTTGTGTAGCGCAAAGCCTATGCAAAACACACTATCTGTAGCCTCTGTAAACACTCCCAATGTCATACAAGTGGGCAGTTACCAACTGGATGAATGTTTTAAACATTGTACGCTTCACTCAACAACAGCAATAAAGACATTGAGGTATTCCACATTGTTATGTTTCATTTCATAACTGCTCCACTATGGACCACATTATATTGTGTTTATACCCACTGTAGCACAAGTTGTTGAAACAGTTGTCTTATTACTGAGCCATGATACTGACAAAATGTGGTAAAGGGTTATCAAATAAGCTTTATAATTTTCCTCTATCTCCAGTCAGTTGCTGAAAAATAAAGCATGGCACTGTTTTTCTTCACCACCAGTCATTCGAGTTTTTACCATTTTATTTCAAGGCTAGTGTGTAGGATTTAGTGACACCTAGTGGTGAGGTTGTAGATTGCAACTGGCTGAAACTTGTCCTGTGTACAAAGTGTCTTGGAGAGCTACAGGAGAGCTATGGTGGGTTGGTGCGAAAACACAAAAAACATGAATCACCCAATCTAGATCCATTGTTTGGTTTGTCCATTCTAGGCTACTGTAGAAACAACACGGTAGACTCTGTGGAAGAGGACCCGCTCCCTGTGTGAATATCAACGGCTCATGCTCAGGCAGACGTGTCCAAAGTCTGGCCCAGAGACCAATTATGGTCCGCAGGCCAATTTTAATTGGCCTTCGGCTTGTCTTTCAAAATATACTATATGACTAACACAATACTGGCTTATCAAGAAAGATCATTTAGCAGTTTTTCATCCATTCACCTCACGACAGCCAGATGATCGTACAGGTTGTAGCAAAAAAACGAGGTGACGTATTCATTGTAGTAAGCCCCATTTGTTTGCCGAACAGTGGGGCTAACATATATACTTACTACATACTATATACTTTTGCCATATCTTGTTGGCAAAACAGTAAAAACGTCCTTCCTGGAAACGAAGGCTTTTAGGGCAGTCTTCTGTTCCTCTCTCAAGGAAAAAGATAAGTGTAGTTGGCTTAGCGTTTCTTCCAAAGCTAAATTGAATGGACGCGGTCCTTTGGCAGCTGCCATCTTTGCTGTTTACTTTTCGACTCCTATGACACAGCGCTGTCGTCATCATATTACACCCGCCCAGAGCTCACCTCTGTCAGATAGACTGATCTTGGCGATTCAGCAGGCTCTGTTTGTCAGGGCCAGATTCCCATGCAGTGCAAATTCGAATTTGCTAGGGGCGGGGCATCTGAATTTCCAGGTTAATTTCCTGCTAGATAGCAGACATGATCACAGCAAAGAAACATAGGCAAGGAGAGCCGCTGCTTTCAGGAGTAGTGGAAAGTTGAATATGTCTTCACTTAAAGATGACAGCTGTGTTTGTGTCATTTGTTTGTGATTTTTTTAAATAACCCATATGATGCAAAAAGCAGCTGGCCCACAGGTATTTTCACATTATCCTCAAAGATTGGACACCCTTGTTCTATGGTAACGCAAATATAGCTATGGATATTGTATTCCATATCTGACAATATGCCCCCCTAAATCCTACACACTGGACCTTTAACTGAAAGCACTGATGGCTAAACTCCATGCTAAACACACTGGTGAAGCATCACCTACTGGTAGCAGAAAAACGAATGGTTTGGTAGAGTGATTTAAAAATTAATAAAATTATGGACTGATGTTGATCTTATTATTATATTAACATTATTCTACTAATTATTGTCAGTGTCTGAGTAGTTTTTCAATGGTGTTTTTACTATGTATGCTTGGCTGAGGAGGCCGCTACGCACTTCCTATGTCAAGTGCGTGTGGGGGATAGACACTAGTGCGCATGCCCAAAGTCTTGGAGGGGAGGGCACAAGTTGCACGTGCGGCTGATTGTTTTACCTGGCTGCAATTTGATTGGCTGTCATTTGTAGTAGTTGTCAAAAGTGAAGAGTTTAGTAAGTATGCCATGAACAATGTGGATTATCTTCTACAGTACGAATGAAAAAGCCTGCCTTTTTGTACAGAATTTGAGATAAAACCCCTTGGTGCCCACTGGACTCGGAGTACTGTTATAAACCACACCGCTGGTTAAAGAAAATAATGCCGTTTTAACGTGAGGTGGTTCGCTAGGAGGAAATGGCTAACTGCTAACTGCTAGCTAGCTTGAGGAGACGTTTTCCTTCCCGTGTGTTCTTCGGAGAAGGTGGTTCCTGTTGAAGAACAAAATGACAGCTCATACAAACGAGGAACTGAGCACTGTAACAGGGGAGAACAGGTATGTACCTATTAGAATATTACCTGTTTGTGGGAAACGTGAAATAGCGTCATGTCAAACTGTGACATACCTGGCTGGTTTTGCTACTGTCAGGTGTAGTTCGTCCCCACCATTTTCTTGCCAATTTAAAACGCCCCTGTACGTTAACTTTAGCTAGCTAACTTTGTGTTGGCCAAATTTGTTTGGTGAAAGCGTTTGGATGAAAAACAAAAAAAAACAAACACATTTTGGTTGTTGGTAAGCAACTGATTGGATGGTAAAGAAATTGTATATATCATTTTATACACTGTGTGTAAGTAACTTAGCAACTTACATTATCTATTGATGTGTCCAGTGATAGATTTGATTTGTGACAACTTTCGCTTCACAGAGATCAACATGTAGTTTTGCTCATTGTGTACCTTTATTGACATGTAAAAGAGGATTATCAGACTAAAAAAGCTAGTGCGAAAATACAGCTGGGGCCATAAAGTGGGATAGCACTATAAATTAACACACAAATGACAATAACTAGCATAAACCATCATGCTTAAGCAGACACACCATAGACAATAACAAAAAGCAGCGTTTGTATTACAGAAAACAGCAAACTACTCAGTCCAGCATGCTGGGAGA